>NC_139649.1:6826496-6903996 GCF_964638095.1 Poromitra crassiceps
ATCGCCAATTAACCTCGGCGGCGCTGACGACGGCGAGCCGCCGCGGGGCTGAAAACACAAAGCTGCCGATCGGGCGTTAGTGTGATGGGAGGCGCCTGGCAGGATTACCGGGTCACCGAACGCGAGAGTGACATAACATAATGGAGGCTGTTGTTGTCGTCGCTGTGAGGCCACATAGCAGAGAGACTGTTTGCAATATTAAAAGGTTTCAGATAAAGAGGTTAGTGGGGAGTCGGAGGAATCAATTAGGTTTTGGTCGGGGCGAGGTTCTTAAGATTCATTAGTGACAGCCTAATTATAGAGGAACAATGGGGCTGATAATTACATCTGCAGTAATTAATACACTTAATGCAACAAAGGGAGCGGTTGAGAACACAATCATCTGCTAATAGGTTATTACCAAGTTGATACAATCAGCAGTTCTGTAATGGGAGACGACGCAGCTCGTCTCAGTGGGGAGAAGGATAGGGTCTTCTCTCACAGTAGGACACTGAAATTAGATAGAACATCAAAAGGTTTCCTCTCGAGTCCATATTTTGCCACTCAGGGAAGTTCCCTTCCTCACCAAACAGGCCTTTTGCAATGAAAGCATTTCATTACAAAGACATATACAGTAACAGCAATAAGAATCATTAAATGTCAATCTGAATTTTTGACGTCATGTATGTATGTATGTATGTACGTACGTACGTACAGTATGTGTGTGTGTGTATGTCTGTCTGTCATGTATGTATTGTATGTGTGTGTGATGTATGTTAAACATCTTACTAATATAATTGGGCGGCAGTAGGAGCGGTGGCGTCATGCGCGAAGCGGGCAAGGTCGCCCATGTGGCCCGAGCTGCAAATAAGCCGGAGTGCGGCACGCAGGCTGGGATGGTGGGAGTGATGGAATGGTACAGTACATATATTTCGCAACATTTTTTGTGTCGCGCATGGACACGCCGTGTCTGACGTGTTCAGTTCTCTAAACCTATAAGCCAAACCATAACCTTAACCAAGTTGTTTTACTTGCCTAAACATAACCAGGAAACGCGGCACCGTTTTCAATCAGGAAACAGTTAAAAACTACCCTCCTCTATGGCGGGTCAAGAGGGGGCGAGACTGCTGCTCCAAGCCGAAGTAGCGAAGTAGCATGTCAAGTTTCGGCGATATATGCCGTTTGCGTAAATTAACGAGGGTAGTTTTTAATTGATTGTTCTATGCTTGGCAGGTATAGTTGCCTCGGAAACCCTGACATGGTCATGGGAACTATAACCGCTCCTTAGATGGTGTAATATCATAAAGTATCCACAGGGAAAGTCGTCAACCAGACAACTCCTCATTAGTACTTTACCTGCGTGAAATGGTTGCAGTCCATACACAGCACAGCAGTGAACATGCAGGAGAAGCCGAGGAGATCAGACTCTTTGCTCAGCTCTCAGCAGCCCTGGATGACAGATGTCAACATGTGAAAGACTTGTCCTTGGGTACGTCTCTGGGGGTTGGGGGGATATGTGGCTATATATGATGTAAGCCGTAGGAAACAGAAAGTCCTTGGCAGAGTATGAAGCGTTATTGGGAAAAACTTGTCATATTTGTTTGAGCTCACCAACGTTGGTTTAGTTTCATAGATCCACGAGGCAAACACATCGATGTCTCAAATAAACCAGCAGCAGAATTAACTGTGTTTTACTCTATAATGTAGTGGCAGTGAGCATGTTCTCGTAATGCAACCTTTTTGCCGTGAGGCTTTGGACCCAACTCGCTCTGTATGTACTCCCTTGTCATACCTGAAGGGGGGATTTCGTATGTATTTAGTATCTTGCTCAAGGACACTTCAGCAGGGCGGATGCGGCTGTCAAACGGATCAAACTCTCCTGCTGTTTTGGAAGACGGTGTTCCTCTAAAAATCTGCATTTTTTTTTTTTTTTTTTTTTTCCCCCGATTTCTTTCTCCCATTTTTATCCCCCATTAGTGCTAATTTAATTTATTTATCCTGGTCGCTGCTCCACCCTCTGCCGATCTGGGGAGAGCTGAAACTGGCTCCATGCTTCCTCCGAGACATGGGCAGTTAGCCAGCCGCTTCTTTTCACCTGACAGGGGAAGCTTCACCGGTAGTACATAGCACGTGGGAGGTTCACGCTATTCCAACCAGTTCCCCTCCCTCTAAAAATCTGCACATTTAGCCGATCGCATATCGTTGAGTTTATTTCCCCTTTGTTATTCAAAGCATCACAGCTCCCCACTGCATTGAAATGAGTACATGTGTCGTTAATGATGTCGACCTTACTGTCTGCTGCTGCATCTTGTGCATTGCTGGACGAGAAAGCGTGAAGGAGGCGGTGGTGGAGGATTGAGTCAAGGCCACATCTGACTCTGCGTCGGGCGGTCTGTCTGTCTGTCTGTCTGACAGGTATATTGACTTGAATTCAGAGGACGCACCTCAGCGTTTGCTCAGGGTAAATGTTAGAGCGATATGCTTGACTGACTGATGCTGTGCGATTTCCCTCAAACTAAAGTAAATATTCCTTCTAGCTACAGGCTGGCAGCAGGACGACAGGCACCACTCTATTACAACTGGTGGAGAATGACACAAATCACCCAAACAGCCCGACGACTTTACTCACATTCTGCACAGTCCTGCCACTTTGGCCTGTCCCGTTTTCATTTTGGGCATAAATATGTGCACACAGTCATATATCATTGTGACCAGTCAATACAGTTAATTATTTACTTTAGGCTTTTTTTGCATGAAGCTTGGTTGTGTTCAGGTCCACAGATAATTAAGTGATCCCCGCCAGTGCCTTACTTACTTTCATTAGTCCAACTATAATAAACTTGTGGATTTTTTTCCCCCCAAATGGAAAGAGGAAAGAAATGGCATTTCTTAAGACATTAATAACACTGAGCAATTGATCGTCTCTCTTTCTCACAAGCTAAATCTATACTGTTTTATGGCTTGACCTTAAATGGCCGTTTTTAACGGATGACATTAAACGCACCAAAACACATTGACGTAATTCACCGGAGTTGAGTAAGAAATTTAGTCAAATGCAAAATAAAGTATCATTTTTATATTCAAGACAAGGCTTGGGTGACTTTCTCAAAGTTTGCAAAGACAACTTGTCAGTGTCACTTAAAAATATAAATACCTCTGAGTACGCAATTACAGTTTGCAATGAGAATGAATCAACATGAGCTAGCTGGCAGATTGGTCAGGTTCCCAGCTATATACTCTGCTTCTATTCTGGCATCTTAATTAGAAGCATCTGAAAGTGGAGTGCTGTACTAAGTGTGTACTGTATGCCTAACTAGCTCCCCTTAGATCCAGCGTGGGGGCCTGTAGGGACTTGGCTGTACTGCTGCCTGCTAACGATGCCTCACGCTGGCCCTCATGCAGTCCCTCTGAACCCTCCTCCACCTGCGCAGCCTGCCTGCCTCCTGCTCACGGCTCCCCCATGTGCACACGCCGAGGTCAGGGGTCGCGACCCCTGTCGAGCCTGCTCACCTGGGAGGTTAAACACGGGGGAGGTGGACTGATAGCCTGGCAGCCATGGGAGTGCGCTGGCTCTCCTGAGAGAGAGGTGTATGTATGCAGAGGCTGCCTGTGTGTCTGTGTGTGCTAGTGTGCACGCATGCATGTTTCTCTTTTCACTTGTATTTGCATGTGCCCTTGTATGTGTGTGTGTGTGTGTGTGTGTGTGTGTGTGTGTGTATGATTTACATAATTGCATGTGCAGTTGTCTTCCCTGCACTGACAGAGAAGCTCTAAATACCAGAGATCCTCACAAGTCATTTGTTGCAAGTCTCAAGTCTTTGAGGGGCAAGTCCAAGTCAAGTCTCAAGTCCCTATGGATGAGCGTTCTATCATCTGCTGCATGCCATCCGGTCTGCTTAGAACACTGCATAGCTAAAACTAAGCACTGTATTATCCTCACTCATTATCTATTAGAATAAAGCAGCAGCAATGATTAGAGATGACATTAGTAGACGTTTCCTTAATGTTAATGCACCAAAAAATAAAATAAAGAAAAATAAAGATTGTTCACAAGTCCCAAACCTTCAAGTCCAAGTCAAGTCTCAAGTCTTTGAGGACGAGTCTCAAGTCAAGTCTCAAGCCACTGTGTGTGTGACTTAAGTGCGACTCAAGTCCAAGTCCCCATCTCTGCTAAATACCCCCCCACCCCCACACACCCATGTCCCTCAAATCAATTTGTGGTGACCTGGGAAAGGGATTTCATACTGTTTGTTATTACCGTTGAACTCCCCCCTGCCTGCTTGCCTCCACCCAGCCTCTGATTCAACGTCACTCGGGTGGTGGTGGGGTGAACTTCAGTGACAGCATAGCTCCAGGCAGGGCTAAGCCAACCCTCCCCAGCATTTATAAACCTGTTAGACTTTAATCTCCCTGCAGTACTACCTCTTCAACAACAGGCCAGGCTCTCTGTGCCCCTGAGGGGAGGTCTGCATCCCCTAGTCCCCCCCCCCCCCCCCCACACACACCTTACCCCAGTTAATGTCTGTCACATGTCATGTCACAGCTTCTGGGGTTTCAAAGTCCATTTCCATTTCATTTTCAAAGTCCCCCCCCCCAATATTGTATTTTTAGTTTTTATAGAACAATAAACGAACAAGACAAACAGGCTCAGACACAGGAAAAAATACAAAATTAATTAATTACAACATGGTGCTACCAGTTGCATAAGGTGTATGTATTTGCAAGAGACAACATGCATGGGATCCCACACAGGGGGTCCATGAGATACCCGCCGAACAAGCCATCAGTTACTCCCAACCTCAGTCACTAGTCATTGTTAATCTCGTCAAAGTAGGCCCAAAACGGGTCCAATATAGCTGAGAACCTTTTAGGGGACATTCACACCAAAAGCGTTTTTTTTTTCAGTCAGAACGCTATGAAAATCATGTTGAGAGCGCTTCCATTGTGCACAAAACACAGCACACGGAGCGTTTTTTTCTGCTCCGTTTTGTTTTCACCTGCAGTCGCGTGCAGTACAGATCAGAACACAACGACCACACGGACGGTAGCCAGCTGGTTTTGTCTGTTTGATGTTGTTCACTGTCAACACGAAAGCCAGATTATTGCCAATTCTGGCAGCAGCGGAGGTTGGAGGATCCCTCGGGAGGAGAAAAGGTAGGTGGAGTGAAAATGACGAGCAGTGCGCTTTTCCTCTAATGTTCAACTTTTCTCAGCTTTAAAACGCCCCCACAGCACTCCTCCAAAAACAACAGACGCCACCAGCGCTGAAAACGCCATGGTGCGCCGTGCGTTCATTAAAAGAGGAGCACGTCTAGTCCGTCCTTACATAAGAGAATGAATTGCAGAAAGATGCTGGCAGCTCCAAAAACGCTCTTGGGTCTTGAATGTCCCCTTAAGCGAGTTGGTAGCTTCAACTCTACCTTTACCGCTCAGTCACGTTTGTGTGCGTCAGCGTCACATTGATTAAAAGTAGTGATAACTTAACCTTAGTGGTGTTGATTAAATTCAACTCACTCCCCTGTCAGTGGCCTTGCTACAAAGCTCTAGCCTACTTCCCAAGTCTTCTTTAACTGGGGGATCGCTTCTCTCCGAACTCTCCCTCTCTTCATGTTTTATTCATGTCATCGTACGCGCTGTCACGTCACGTCACGTCGGTCTGTCACGTCACGTCGGTCTCTCCTAAAGGACTTCGCAGGTCATCCCTTTCCTCCGCGTCACAAATCAAATTAGCCCAGGCTGTGATTCATCATCAGCCAGTGAAAGGGGGGCCGACACCTTATTAATTTCCTTAATTACATCTCGTATTCGCTTTCAGAATTGTCCCCTCTAATTACGCCGCCTTTGACTCCGGCAACTCTTTCAAACCTGGCTACGCAAATTATTTGTGCAATCGGAGGCATTTAAATGGATTCCATTTAAAATAAGTGAGTCTGATTAATGTAGTAAAGATGACGGGGGGCGGAGGGGGGGGAGGTTGGGCGGAAGGCTCTCAAATTGCTATGATTTCAAGTTCTTTCATTCGTTACACAACAGGAAGTCTGGGATATGTAGGCTTGAAGGATCATCTTGAACATAAACTACTGAATGGGTTTATGAATAACTGAAAAGTAAATATTCTAGCCTCTATGCACGCTACGTTTGAGGAGTACCTTGCTCGTCTTCAAGTCAATTTGTCAGTGAATCCAGCCTGATAAGACCCAACATTGGACCAATTGAAAGATCAGAGGATCTTTTAGGGTTTGCAGTGGGTGCTCACAATGTATTAGCGTCTCATTTCGATCTGTGGTTAGTGTCTAATTTCATTGTCTCTCACAGTCACTAGTAGCCTCTATTTAGTATGCGGTAAAACAAATATGACTGCGACAGCAATGGTTCTGGGCCGTGGAAAATTATGAATCAGCCAAAATGATCAACACATTTCATTAGAGCTAGCGGATGACGGGGTCGCAGAGCATTGCTGCCGCTGTCATTATTTGTGTTTGGAAGGCAATTCTGGAGGTGCTGAAATGAAAAAGAGAGACGATGTGGCCGAGCGCACACACACCCCGCATATGAATCATAACTGTGCTGTTTAATCGATGACACAGTCACGGCGTTCATTTACTAAGTTGCTCGTATGAGGAGAGAGTTCCAATAGTTTTTTTGCTCCAAGCACTTCAGCAAAAAAGTGCACTGCCAGTGGTACAGTATATATGAAATGAGAACGGTGGCAAGGGACACCCCCACGTCGGCCTGCAGCAGCAGCATATCTGGGGATCACAGTTTCTCTCCAGGAAAAGCTTTCGCATTGAATGTCACTGAATGTTGCTCCGCTGTGCAGAATGCACAAAAACTTGCTTCCGTACATTGTGAATGCCTTCAGTGAGCAGCAGTTCCAGACCCAGATATGCGTTTGACACCAGCTAGAGTGACCAGAGATATATATATACAGTAAGTGGGTTGTCAATCAGAGTGAAAGGTTGCACTCCACTGGCCCAAAATTCACTGGAGGTTCACCTATTTTGAGGGGACACACATGCGTGGCTTGTTTTTTTTTCTTCCAAGGGTGGTTGTTAAAAAGTTGAGACATAGCAGCAGTGGCAACATCAACATTGTGTTAATTAGCTGCTAGGCTAATTGGTTTGCTAATTGAGCAAATACTTAAGTGTATGAAGTTCAGAGAGCAACATCTGGAGCATCACGTTTTCTACACTTGAGTAAGTGAAGTATCACAGTGTGACGTGACAGGGCAGCATTCCCGTGTACACATTTAAACCCTCAGTGTGAATTGATGGATTCTGGATTAGCAGCATAACAGCATTCCCAGACCCTGAGTGTGGAATAGGTGTGAAAGGGGTGTGAGTTTACCTGCAGGAAACGGTCTGACCTCTCACCTGAAAGCCAGGCTGCTGCTTCATTTATCACACTGATACTGATATGCCTCTCGATGGGATGAGAGTTCCTCCTCCTGGGCCGGGTCTATCCAGAGACCTGTCTCCTATCTCTCACTAATAGATCCATGAGGGACAGCAAAGTGAACTGGGCGGTCATAAGATAAACTGCTTTTCAAAGCATTTCAGATGCGTTCATTCTTATGTAGCCAAGTGTTTTCAGGAATCACATTGACTATTTCCTTTGGCATCATGGCTATTTCCATAGTGGGGTATGAGCTGAATGATCTTTGTCATGTCAAAGGTATGACCATGAAGTCCTGTAATATCTCATGCTATGCTATGGGACAGCTAACAGAATAATATCCCTTACAGGAGAAACCACATGAACTTCACACGTGCAAAATCACACGCATGTGATTTTGCACGTGTGATTTCATGTGAAACACATGTTCAATTTCACATGTGAAAACATGTGGAACACATGTGAAACATGTGCTTTGCCCATGGGAAGTGTGTGGTTTTGGAACCTTTTCACATGTGAAATGTGTGAAACCCATGTAAATTCCCATGTGATTACACGTGAAAAATATGTGATTATATTTGAAATCCATGTAAATGTTGTGTTCCACATGTGGAAAACATGTTGCTATACAACATGTGGCAAAACATGTTATCACATGTTATAACATGTGATAACATGTTTCCACATGTGAAACTGTTCCAAAACCACACGCTTCCCATGGGTTTCACATGTTTACACATTGGAAATTTAACATGTGTCCACATGTTCACCACATGTGGACACATGTGGTGAAAAATGTGGACACATCATCTCATGTGTTTTTTCTGTAAGGGATGAGATGTGAGAGGCTATTAATATTATTCAAGTAGACCAATGCAATTGTGACAACAACACAGTCCCTCTTTTCAGCTGGACCCATATATTCATACAGTATTAAGAAAGATGTTATTTATTGAGGCACTAAACGGCATGGGATAAATGCGTAACTCACTTCTCAAAATACAAGGGAAACATTATTGCAATACAGCCAGTTTTTTTTACACACAGCGACGTCTCACTCCATGACTTTTTACACGGTCCGTCTATCCGGCCGTGCTCATCGATGCGGCCCCGTCGAATCAAATGCATTGTGCTGATGGCTCAGGCAGTGCTATCTCACTTCCAATGTGGATCAATGGCCATCGCCTGGAGACACATTCACCATTCTATTTGGGATGATAGCTTGGGGGGGGGAAACAAGGTAGGGAAGGTAATACAAAATAGAAGTACCCCTGGTGGACAGTCATAGCCAGGCGCTGTCGTGGGAATAACATCGAAATTGATTTCTGTACCATGCTCGTGTTAACATTCCATTCTAGCAGCAGCAGCAAGGTTTGCTATACTGGCTAAGATAGATATAGGATGATGTGCTGCTGCCCTTTTGTGGCGCTTGTCGCCGGTTATGGTGATTTGAAAAACGGCCTACTGTCAGTTTATATCCGGTTATATACTATAGCACACAGCAACATAGCACATTATGGTAATTCAAACCAAATGCCGGTGTTGATAACAAAAGTGCACGCATCTTATTTAGATTTCACCTGCCTAAGTGAAACAATAGTGTGGATTGACTGTAAATGAGGCGCGCTCCTCTGGCCCTCCAGGGTGGCTGCTGTGTCTCGTCCTGGCCCCCAACCACCACCGCGCGTCCTTCACCATCCCTGCTCGCCCTTGCGCCACTCATTTGCATAGCGGAGAACGAGCGAGCGAGCGAGCCGATTGGCTAAGGGTAGAATTGGGAATAGCCGTTCCATCCTGCGCCCATTAGGCAATCACCTTTACCATTAACTCACACTGAAGACCCTGCAGAGAGCCGTTCCCGGCTATATTGCATCAGTGTGCTGATTCACAACGATGCCGTTAACCAATCTATAGTTCAATAAAAAAGAGAATGATCAACACAGCTCGTACTGTACACGAACACGACTTGCAATTTAGGTATATTGGGGAGACTGCAGAAACTGCTGTAATCCATAGTCACACGTTCAATGCACCATTGTGTTTATGCAAGTACTTCTGTAAACCTATTGTTTTTTTTAATTGAGTTCTCCAACGCTCATTCAGGCAGGATTATTCAATCCATTACAAATCCTCTATGTTGCTGTCTGTGAACTCACATCTAACTTGTATTGTGTTCCAGCTTCCAGCATACAACCTCCCAAAGGTCATAATGTTTATATTTGAATAAATATACACTCATGTGTATTATCCCATTTTTGTCTTTTTTTGTGTGTTATTCTCATGTTGTAAATCAAAAGGATTGCATAAATTGTAGCAGTTATAAGTGGCAGGCTTTGGTATTTTGTGTTACATTTGAATGACAAAGGGTGACAGGTGCCAAACCTGAGAATAAAAAAGCCTTTTAGGTAAGTACCCTTTGAGGAGTGATATAGTGTGCAGAGGAGACAGGCAAAGGATGAACAAAGACGTTCCTCTTAAGAAGTTTTGTGAAAAAAGTTGTTAATTGAAATCCAATTGAAAGCGTTCCTCCACGGAATTGCGTGGGCTCTTGATCAAGGAAGGACTTCAGGGAGTGTTTCTGTCTCTTAAGAACATCAAAACAAAGTCTTGAGAGTTGAAGTTGAGAGAATTTACCCATTAAATCATACCTGGTTTGCTATGTCCTGCACATAGCCTACATCAGTAAAAATTGAATATTGATCTAGTTGATAATTATGGTGCAGTTGCTTGTTGAAATTGACAGCTACTAATACCGGGGCATTTACCCGCTGCCTTCCTGCCAAGATTTCTATTAGGGATGATAGTGATATTACCCTGATCAATCAAAAGATTGAACTCTGTAATGAATATGGATATGGTGTCATCTCTGACATGGCATCTAGGCATGATGTAGGCCTAATAACACAGAATAGTGTTAATGTATTGTTTAGAACAGTATAACGGGCTGTAAAAAAAAAATGAGACCATCGCCAAGTCATCTTAGTGAGTGCTGACGTACAATACTACCACTAAGAGACTCAATTCTATTCTAGTAGATTTAAAAAATACATGAACCCAACGACCCAACAGTACTTTGAGGTCAGTGTGTAGGCAAGACTTTTTCTTTTCATAGTCACAACTTTTGACAACTGCTCAGCAACACGCTGTGTGTGTGTGTGTGTGGGCAGTACAGGATGTTAACACACTACTTCTTCTCTGGCTCTGCTCACAGATGAAGGTCAACCTTCTGTTGTGAACTATCCACACAAACTGAGATGATCCCATCTGAGCTCCGCTCATTTATACCACAGCACAATGTGTGTTCATGTTCTTACCAAGTCAACTGATACATACTGTGCTGTAGATATGCTGTGTAGGTCTTTGCATGGACGGAAGGCTATCTTTACCCTTACAAAACCCTTGCAAACCCAATGCCTCTGTAAGTGTTTTGCTATTTTTACGCTCATAATGCACTTTTTATGCTCTTCTTCGGTTGTGATGCTTTTAAATGTTTATTCTATCCTCTTCTTTTATTTTCTTCTGTCATCCATTTTATGTGAAGCACTTTGAATTGCCTCTGTGTATGAAATGTGCTATACAAATCCATTTGACTTGACTTGACTTGACAAAAAAGAGTCATGCGAAATATCCTGTTTCACCTGTCCAAAAAGCCTATGTTCCTTGAATCCATATGTGCATTTCACACCTGGTCGATAAGCAATAGTAAACCAGTCATGATAATGCCGCCATTGATTAAAGCTAACTAATGCATTAACCAGCACATATTTCTATAGTCGTCTTTAAGGCATCTTACCTGGGGGAAAGGTCAGAGCAGACCCGATGTCATTATTGTGTGTAAATATTTCAAGCTGGAGAAAAGATGGGATAAAATAACCCGGCTCTGTAGCTCCACCTGTGTTCTGTGTGTGAATAGCAGGAGCAAATAACCATGTTGAACCATCTCACACCAATCACATGATCTACTCTATAGGGGCAACCTGTGGTGTGTAAGTATGACGTTTCTATCATCATGTATTGTTCTTGAGGTCTTGTGTTCATAAGAAGAGTCTACACACAGACAGACATATGTCACCATGACAGCATCTCCAACCATATGGTGGAGGGACATCATAATTATGTCTCGTCAGTCATCAGCAATCTAGCTCTACTTTGTCCCCAAAAACTTACTTGACATAATTAGAGAGAAGTTTTAGGAGGAGGAGGAGGAGGAGGAGGAAGAGGAAGAGGAAGAAGAAGAAGAAGAAGAAGAAGAAATTTTCACATGTGACCTTTTGTAAGGAAGGTATCAAAGCCTGCCATCATATTTCCATGATAGAATGTGAAATAATGCATATATCTGTAAGTTTCAGCACTGCGCCTTCCATTTCTGTGCTCATGTGTTTGACCCAACACTGGTGAGGAAGGTGGAACACGACTTATGACTCAGGCTAAACGGATCCAGCGCAGAGCATGTGGCCGTGCTGGAATATAAACTGCGACTTGTGAAAAATAATACACAGTGTGCTTGTTGTATACTTCCCTCAGGCTCAGCGCGATGTATTAGGTCCTTTTGCTCTAACGTTACCCCATCGCTCTCCCTCCTCCCCCGCCGACCAATGTGGGAATAGAATACAGCTCTGGGTCATTCACTCTCAAGTGGCGGACGATTGAGAACCAGTGTGCTGACGTCTGCCTGCCTGGCTGTGTGGAGACGTCGGCCATGAAAAATGCTCTCTTGTTTAATGGGAAAGTGTGAAGTTTTGAAATCTCCCAGGGAAAAGGCCTGGCCTGTGATGGCGCCGGTGGCCCCCTAGTGGGACAAGCCCTGTCATGTTCAGCCACACGGCCATTCATGAGGAACACGATGGATCTCACTGTTGGTGGAGCCGTCGCAAGGTGGTGCCGAGTTTTGAGTCGACAGAAGCGAGGAAATAAGGTGGTGGTCGTGCGGGAGGGGAGGGGGATAAAAAATGAATTATCATTATGACGGCTGCTGCTGACAATCATAGACCGGCAAGTCGTTTGGCTGAGAAGTGTAGCCTAGTGGTTGTTGGCGGGCATGGCATGGCGTAGTGTCGTGGCAGTGGGACAGTGATGTATTGCCTGCCCATCGGAGTATGCCTTCATTTGTCACAAACAATGGTGTTGTGTAACGGGCCACCGATCTGCTTCACAGTACGCCGTTTGCTGTTGCCATCTTGTTTGGAACGCCTATAAAACTCGCCAAACTTTGCAAACTGTCACACAGGTGACACAGCATATTGAACTGAACCTTGGCGACTTTATAGTAAAGGTTGTAATCTTTGCAGAAGTTTTTGACGTCAATGCCTGCTTCGTCTTAAAAATGACATCAAATCATCCTCATTATCAGTATGTTACTGACATTTTTAGGTGCAATGGTGCGGTCATTTCACTTACCGTGTCCCATGATGAAGAAGAATGCGACTAAAAAATCTATTCCGACATAATTGTCTCGGCTATTATTACCTTCCGTAGTGAATGGAGCGCTCGTAGTAAGTGGCCATCAAAGTGGTGCGTGTACGCTGCTGAACAGCCATCACCCAGACAAGTGTCAGTATCATTAATGATGCTGAGAGGTTCTTAGGAGGCCGGGTCCACTGGATGCTCGGGCGTAAAGAGAGACATCCAGAATGACTCATGATGGAAATGGCTTTAATTATAGACGGCAAATCCGCCAAAAGTTAGAATTATGCCCTTTCTACAGATTATAGGTTGCTCTGCAGAACGATTAAAGAATATCGACGCAATAAAGCAGGTAGGGGCTCACAGTGGAGCCTCCCACTCGGAGCTACTAAAAGCAACCGAGCGTTTAACGTCTGCCCAGGGCAAAGTTTAGCGTTTACCTGAGATACCCTTGGAAGTTAATACGAGTTTAAGTTTTAAACACAACGCCGCCATCCGGAATCTTCCCTACCTGCCCTTGTATGGGAAAAGGTTGTCCTCGCTGTCAAGTCGCAGATGAGCTGTCCGGCTTGACGCGGACATGGCTGTCTCTCGGTGGGAGGCCGGGCAGGACTTGATGGATGTCTCTCCCTCTGAGATCACACAGCAGCACTGCAGAGAGAGAGGAGGAGGAGGACCTGGGCCCTGCTATCTATGCACGCTTTGTTCCTTCCATGCTACGCCTCAAATGGAGCAGGACTTCCCTCCACAGCACGGCTCCATCATCTCTGGCTGGAGCTAAGGAGTGCATAAAAGAGAAGAAGAAAAAAAGCACCTCTTCCAGTTCTGAACCCTGAGCACCTTTTAGGCCAGAACCCCACTTAGAACTTGCATGAATCAGCGAGGAAGAAAGCCCTTTCTACACAGTTGAGTTTGAGGATAATCTTCACAGTGTGTGACGGGACGCCTGTCTCACAGACTTTGGGGACGCTCTCGAAAAACGCTGCTCAAATAAGAGTACTCAAATGCATGTTACATATACATACGTATACGTATACATTGTTACATGTATACAATGTATACATGTAACAATGTGTTACATGTATACATTGTTACATGTATACTGTACATTGTGTTACATGTACACATTGTTACATGTATACATTGTTACATATATACATTGTTACATGTATACATTGTGTTACATGTACACATTGTTACATAGACCAGAACTGCGTCGCGTCTTCAAGCGCCCAGCTCCAAGGCCGCGCCCCTTTTTAGGGGAAACCCACCATAGTAAACGACGGTACAAGAAGCCGAAACCACTTCAAACAAACTACCGTAAATTCCGGACTATAAGACGCACCGGTCTATAAGCCGCACCTTCAAAGGTGACTATTTTTTTCTTCTATAAGCCGCACCGGTCTATAAGCCGCGGGTGTTTTGATGTTTAATTACCATATGTAAGGCTTCGTGCACAGAGGGGATTGTCGGGAAACAGATGGCTGTTTGGGGAAGCTCCCATTTATTAACATTTCAACAAAACAAAAGTCAGGTCACTAATCCCCAGACAAAATCACACATTGTGGTATTTTTTGTTTTTTTTACAGTGCACACAGTGTCCGCGGTGTGGTGAAAAGAGGGCAAGAGAGGAAATTAAAACAGAAGTGGATTTATAGTTAGAAAGAGTGCTAAAGAAGAGAGAATTCCGTTTTTTATTTTTTTATTTTAGTTACTCACAGTACTATTGACCAGTCCAACTCAAAAGATATTCGGCAGTTTCACTTTGAGCTCTTGTTCCGCCGCTGGGCACACAGTGTCCGCGGTGTGGTGAAAAGAGGGCAAGAGAGGAAATTAAAACAGAAGTGGATTTATAGTTAGAAAGAGTGCTAAAGATAGTCCGGTCTGGTTATGACGAGTCTCGCTGGGTACAGTACGCCAAAGCGATATCCATTGACTCGATGATGCTGTTGTATGTTGCGCGTTTCTGTTGCACCAACGCGGAGAGGTCCTGCCGGACGAAAAAGCTGAGGGGCTGCTTCTTCCCCGCAGCCTGGAGGATGAGTTGACGGTCGGGCCAGCGGAGTAGGCAGATGAAGATGGCCCTCGGTGGCAGGCCGGGGTCTGGACGTGGCCGAGGCGCCCGGTGTGCCCTGTCCACCTCTGGTGGTTTCTCGCCTTCCTTCAGGTCCAGGATGTAACACAGGATTTTGCCACAAAAGCGTCCATGTCACCAATCTCAGCTCCTCTTTTACATTGATCAGGCGAATGTTATTTCTTTTACTCCTGCTGATTAAGTCATCAACCTGCGTGTGCAGGGTTTCGATTTTGCATTTTATCCATTTTCGGACTCACTGTGTTGTTTTTGTCCTCCAGTGCGCGGATGCGCTTTTCCGCATTATAAACTCTGTTCACGGTTGCCTTAGTTTCTTTAGTGAGTGAGTGGATGGACTTCTGCACGTTTTCAAACTTGTTTTCAAGCTGCTCAAAACCTCTGAGCGATGTCGGACTTAATCGATAGTGTTTCACGGAGTAAAAGTTTAGCCCAAGCGTGTATCTCCAGCCTCCAGCAGGTGAGTCATTTCCTCATTCATGGCGTGATTGCTTCGTCTTTTTCTTTCTGCTTACCTGTGTTGTGTTATGTTATGTTATGTTGTTAAAAGAGGGCAAGAGAGGAAATTAAAACAGAAGTGGATTTATAGTTAGAAAGAGTGCTAAAAAAGAGAGATTTTTTTTTTTTTTTGGAAAAAATCCATAGATAAGACGCACCGTTATATAAGCCGCAGGGGGCAAAAAAGGCCAAAAAACGGGAAAAAAGCCGCGGCTTATAGTCCGGAAT
The DNA here is from genome assembly GCF_964638095.1 of Poromitra crassiceps. NCBI lineage: Eukaryota > Metazoa > Chordata > Actinopteri > Beryciformes > Melamphaidae > Poromitra > Poromitra crassiceps. The sequence goes on from NC_139649.1 coordinate 6,842,092, forward strand.
TTACGGTATTTAAAACGGTTTAATTTGATAGAGATATGCCGAAGAGTTGCTGTGTTGTTATAGTTTCACTAACAATAAAAAAAACAAAAAACTGGTCTGCGATAGGGTAGGCGTGACACCGTCAATGTGGACGATGCATGTAACCTGGTGGAAACTGGATACAGCGTTCATATAAGGCAAGTACCTCGTGTCGATGTATCTTGCGCATTCTATGGCCGGCCGAGTTGAAATATATTGTCATGTCATGGTGTCTTTGGGTCATTTATAAAGGAAATTAATTCTGTTATTTTTCTATAGATGTTTTGGGTACTGCTATTTTACATTGAAGTCAACGCGAGTGGCTTGTGTTATCCCCTAAAAAGGGGCGCGGCCTTCAAGTTTTGCAAATTACCCGGATGTGCTGTTCTGGTCTATCTAACAATGTGTTACATGTACACATTGTTACATGTATACATTGTGCTACATGTATACATTGTGTTACATGTACACATTGTTACATGTCTACATTCGGCAACAAATACACACTCAAACGGCCGCCCTCAGTTTGTTCTGCACAGGCTCAATAAGACTGCAGGACATCGTGAATCCTATTAGATATGAGAAAGCAAAGAGGGAAATGGCTCATTGAGGAGGAAAAAACACGGTCTCGCTCCCTCTCCCTATGCATATTCCTGCGCGATTCTGGCAAGACTGCTGGGAGATTGATGCGTCTGTCTTTTTCATACCTTCTGTGACTGCTCAGCGAGGCGCCGGGTACCACGGAACCAGCCAAATTCCTAAATGATGAATATACACTAGTGTGTCTGTTGGGAGAAGAAACAAATCTCACATCAACAGAGAGAGAGAGAGAGAGAGAGGAGGTTGATATTGAAAATCATCTCGAATTTTCCCTGGCACGATATTGAAAATCTTTATTCTAATTGCATGAATGAATTGAATGTGCTATTCTGATAAATCCCCACTGCCACCAAGGGAATTGTGTAAATGAAGAATCACAGATTCATTTGCACCTGTGTGTGTGTCAGTGTGTGTGTGTGTGTGTGTGTGTGTGTGTGTGTGTGTCAGAGTGTGTGTGTGTATGCTAGACATTTTCATATACTCGCCCTGTGCCGTTGTTGATTGCTTATTTACTCAAGCAAAAACTCTGTTCACAATGTCAACCCATCATATAAATGAAAGTGTGATAAGATCTTCCACCCATAATATATCAAATAGTCATAACATGAACATATGTCAAAAAAGAGATCAGTTTACACAGATCGCGTTAAGGAACGGGAGACGGCATATCAGTATAGAAAACCCTTTTTATTTCTCATAAGGCTGTCCTGTAATGTACTTATATCTACTGGGGGATAACTTTACGTTTCTCTCCGACGTGTCTAATACTTTCTCAATGTCGTTTGGAGTAAATCATCTGAATAGACTCTCTGGTGTGTGAGAGAGAGCGAGGGAGACCTAGACATGACAAGCACAGCCAAGTAGTCCACAACCATTCTCCACGGCTGACACACACACACACACACCCAGGGGCGGACTGGAATCATAATTCAGGCCGGGCATTAGATACCAAGCAGGCCAGGCCGATACGGGCCGACGCGCGTGCCGGCGTCCGAAGGGCGGCGGCGAAAAAGTTGGGCCGTTTGAAGCCCAATTTGGGCCGTTTGAAGCCCACTTTGGGCCATTTGAAGCCAGATTTGGGCCGTTTGAAGCCCAATTTGGGCCGAGTCCAATTTTACAATGAGATGCACCCACTTTAACCCTGAATAAAGTAGTAAAACCACTAGTAAACCAGTAGGCGGTGCCTGGCCTGCTGTTCAGTGAGTGGCCTGACTGCGGGCACCAAAAAAAAAATTTTTTTTTTTTTTTTTTCAGGCCAGGCCAGGCCAGGCCACCGGGCATTTGCCCGACATGCCCGATTATGCAGTCCGCGCCTGCACACACCACAACAACAAGACCAGCATCAGACTCAGAATAGACATTTAGTGCCTGCTCACGCTCCACGTTATGCTGTTGTTTTAGATCAATACTTGAGTGGAAAGCCCAGGGGGATGTCGCACGCTTTCATCTGCGAGGCAGTTCTGTACACTGTTTTCATCATTACAGAAACTACAAGCATTTTCTTGCTTAACCAAGGACATCGCTGAATGAGGAAAGAGAGACTGACATTTTCATTATTCCAATGAGACTTTTTCAATGAAACTCAACGCAAGCAAACACAGTTTCGATAGAGAGAGAAGGGTTTCGAACCACAGCCTCTGGATAGGTCATCCACTGTACTGTACTTCAGGGGGGCACACAATTATACCACCATGGCGCTCAAGCTCCTTATAGTCCTAAAGAGAATCTTCAGCCCCATGACTCTCTTCATATATGTATGTACTGTATTTATATATGTATATATACACAAACTATCTTACGTACAAAGAAAAGAAGTGCTCATGAATTTACATAGGGCATGCCCACAAAGAAAAGTCAAACTGACGTGTCGATCACGGAGGAGGAGGAGGAGGAGGATGAGGATGATGGGGGAGGCCGCGAGGTCGATCCCGTGGCCTCTCCGAGAGTGTTCATTAAGCTCAGTAGTACCAGGCTTGCCAGTGCTCAAATTCACTGCGAATCCAGTGTTCTCCAACTAAGTCTCCTTCATGTAGTCAAGCCTACCCGCCAGGATGGTGGTGCCTCAAATATAAATGCCTTTCCATACAGATGAAGAGAAGAAAAAAACATATCCAGGGTTTCTCCCTCCCAGGTGCCTGCAAATGCTGTCCATGTTCAGATCCATGTAAGCTCCTCAGCCAGTCTCCCTATGGGCCGGGGCGGGGCGAACGTCTCCAAATAATGTTTTTACAACCTCGGAAGAACCCCCGCTAAGCTGTTTCAGTTGTGAGCGAGAGAGGAAGAGGGGGAGAGGGAGAGAGAGAGAGAGAGAGAGAGACAGAGAGAGAGAGAGAGAGAGAGGGGGTGGGCAGGTAGGAAACTGGCCACTGCTGTTTGTGGAAGAGGAGAGTCACCAACATGGGGGCTCATTGATCAAAAAGGGGATTAGTCTGGTTTCCAATCCTTGGCACCACGCGAGTAAAGCCATTTGATCTGGGCGGATATCCTTCCTGCGCTCCCAGGTAATCCAGTCAGTGGCCGTTGATGGTAATAGTTTTAGGCCCGTTCGGTGGGGGAGAGAAGGGCTAGAGGAGGAGGAGGAGGAGGAGGAGGAGGAGGGGGAAGCCTGGCACGCAGCCCTGCGAGGGGAGCTCTCTGTTAGGTCCGGGGATGAATCTGCAACACAGAGGGGGAAGAGGAGAGAAGAAGAGAGATATATACACTTAGACAGAACAAAGGCATACACGTGTGTGAGGATTACACCCTGAGGAATAGCCCCACTCCTCACTCAAAAACAAGGCGAGTCTTTTGAACTGCAGAGGCTTGATACAGCCCCGTCTCACCCCCCGCTGCTACTAAACACACACAGCTTATGAGGGAGCAAACGACGCTGAGATTGCGTTTGGTTTTATATATAGGTATAACAGTATATATCAGGGGTGCCCAAATTCTTTCCCATGAAGGGCCAAAACTCAATCTGGGTGGAGGGCCGAGGGGCAAAAATAAACATTGTGGAATTACGTGAAAATGTATTGTGTTTTATAGAAAATTAACATTCTAAATCTAAAATAACATTTCAATATAATAATCTACTTTTTATCTGTTTGGTAATTGTAATAATTTGCAATTGGTTATATATATTTAAAAAAAAAAACATCTGCATTTGTGGGGAGCTTAAACATTTAATCAGTAAACACCCAGTTAAAAACAGTTGTATTTTCCACCTTTGTAATCAAGAGAGAAATTTGTTAACTTAATTCACAACTTGAAAAATCCTCAAGGTACTTTGAAAATCAGCTTTATTGTCCATCTTTTGTAAACAATTTGCCATGACAATTTGCAGGGATGCAATCTCAGGAGTGAATACAGTATCCGCAGCCACATTCAGACACTGTTTCACAAAGTCACCACATGAAAAAGCTCGTCCACCCTTTGCAATCAGTGCAGATATCTGATAACTTGCCCGAGTTGCATTCTGGATAAAAAATCGGGCCCCAAATTGACCCCAAATTGGTCAGCACTGGTATATATTAATATATATACCGCTTTGTACAAAAGAACCCTGGTGTGTTTCCATGCTGTGTATGTCTGCTTCACACATGGCCACTCTGTCTGACACATTTTTGGCTTTATCGCACACTGCTTTACCAACCTTTCATCTGCACCCTCATACCGAGCCAGCCAATCACAGCTGACAATTTCCTCCAGCCCATTGAAATGAGTTTGGCTCTGCTAAATGGGATTGAGGCCCTCACTGTGGAGTCTGCAGGCCGTCTCTCTGTGACTCCGGCTCACGGACGGTTATTCAGTCTCATTCGCAGAGCTGGACACATTTCAATGGAACTCGGTACAACCTTGAGCCTGCTATTGAATTGTGCGCATGTCGTCTACGTCAGCAAAGGTAGCCGAGTTCCTTGGCCTCTTACGACTGTCTGTTCCTCGTCAATGTTTCCAAGGGAACTGTATGTCCATGCTACATAAGTCTGAAAATGATTTGATGCAGTCTGAACTGAAGCCCCTTTCTGAACTTCTACCATATTTTCCAGCTATCCATTTTGCTTCTTTAAGTTTTGACCTCATCTCTAGAACTATAAGCAAAATAGAACTGGGGTCCTCTGCACACTACTATGGAGCCAATTAGAAATTCCCTGATGTGGCTCAACTAGCAATACAGACGTGACATTTCCAGTGGACTTGGCAGGTGGTGGACAGGTGGTGGGAGTGGACTGATGCCCTCCAGTATGTACTGTGGGACACAGAAGACTCTCTGCACATGCTACCAAGACGGCCAAATCCAGTAGAAGGGGGGCATGGATAGTTGGAAAATGTGAGGTTACATCTGAAACTGATTTTATCAATCATTTTTGTGGGGGGAGTAGCATTGTTAGTTTGGGATTATACTTCAGAGAACAATAGTATGGGATGCTGTCATGATAAATCGAGGTTTTCTCAAACGCTGAGCTTGAGTTTGATAGAAAAGTTGCACATTGGCAAATAATTCACCGTTTTCTTGGATGGACAAAGTTTGACTTGACAGAATAGCTGGGTGTTTGGACTGATATGTGTCTCACAGTCAGACATGAGGAGCTACTGGCTGATTGTCAGTCAGCCACGAGGAGCTAATGGCTGATTCTCAGTCAGCCATGAGGAGCTACTGGCTGATTCTCAGTCAGCCACGAGGAGCTAATGGCTGATTCTCAGTCAGCCATGAGGAGCTACTGGCTGATTCTCAGTCAGCCACGAGGAGCTAATGGCTGATTCTCAGTCAGCCATGAGGAGCTACTGGCTGATTCTCAGTCAGCCATGAGGACCCACTGGCTGATTCTCAGTCAGCCATGAGGAGCTACTGGCTGATTCTCAGTCAGCCATGAGGAGCTACTGGCTGATTCTCAGTCAGCCATGAGGAGCTACTGGCTAATTCTCAGTCAGCCATGAGGAGCTACTGGCTAATTCTCAGTCAGCCATGAGGACCCACTGGCTGATTCTCAGTCAGCCATGAGGACCTACTGGCTGCTTCTCAGTCAGCCATGAGGAGCTACTGGCTGATTCTCCCGTGTCGACTGCATCATGCCCGTTCTTGGAGATGCAGCAATCTTCAGTTGGCGTCTGGGCCATTCGCCTGCCAGCCAACCGATTAAGATCCTTGGCAGATTAAACAGAAACTTAACTTGATATGCTTCAGTCAGGAACACTCTGCTCATAGATTTAACTATTTATTGCAACAAATGGAAATACAGTTATGTTTGGCGCTGATGGCTCCACTCTTTACAGAAGATGCTCCCTAGATTAGCCAAGCAGTATGCTAAGCTAATTAGTCAGCGCAATGCAGCATCCCCCCATGGGTATACAAGAGTGAGCCCAAGCAAGACATTGAATACATGTTTAACCTTTTGAGCCACGCAAGACTCTGAACTAGAAAGATGGAGGCAAAGCTTTGGAGCAGCAGCAGCAGCGATGTGTGTGGCAGCATTAGAGTAGCAAAGACCAGTGGAGAAGGCAGCCATATTTAAATGGACCGCCTTGTGGTGAGAATGGCTGTGATTGGTGTATGATCGAATCAGCGGGCTGTTAGCTGATTACAGCTAACAGCCTATGACTTTCGCGAACACGATGTTTCATTTAAACTTAACATAACACAACATAACTTAACCCAATACAACCTCTTAACAAACAGGATATCATTAGTTTCTCTAAAGCAGGGGTTCCCAACCTTTTTTGTGCCAAGGACCGGTAGATAGATGGATTTTTTTAAATATATATATTTTTTAATAAACATAGGCTATAATATTATAGGCTGTGTGGTAGTTGAAACATAGTTTCAAGTTGACATTTATTTATGTTTGTAGTTTGTAAAAAAAAAAAAAAATTTGACCGGGCTCGCCGCCCGGTACCAAATGCATTGTACCGGTCCGCGGCCCGGTGGGGTTGGGAACCACTGCTCTCTAAAGCAGTGGTTCCCAACCCTTTTCCAACTCAGGGCCCACTTGAACATATCAAAACCTTTCGTGGCCCACCTCCACTGCTCTAAAGCAACGTTATAGTCCCTTATAGTGTAACACATTTCAGTTCTTTGGTCTGGCAGGCGGCAGCCGCAAGGCCCTTTTGACTGCTGGGATCGCCAACTGAAGATCGCTGCCGCAGCATGTGTTCTCTAAATAGCTGCACAGCCGTAGAGTTTCTCTCCTCCAGGTCTTGTTGTCACTTTTTCTCTGTACAGAACGTGGTCCTTTTCCACCTCAAACTCCTCACTAGTAATCCTCTGGGCTCGGCTGTCCAGCATTTGCATCTATATCATCCACGACGACCTATCAAAATGTTGGCTTTGTGCTGGAGCAGAAAACGACCTCTGCCAGAAGAAGAGCGCTAACAGGTTACCATTACGCCTCCCTTTCTCAGACACATGAATCCACCAGAGGTTTGTTAGTGGGAGAAGAGGGAGTTGTATGCAAATGCTGTCATTTCAACCCACATATGCGCGCGTGTGTGTGTGTGTGTGTGTGTGTGCGCGCGTGAAGCTGTGTGTGTGTGTATATGTGTCCTCTGTTCTTTTTTTGTCCTCTGTGTCTTCAAATGAACAGTGCAGCAGGTAGCGGTGGATTGCTGAAGGATTTTCCTGCCTAGCCCATCTTTGCTGGCAACTAAGCTCCCCGCATCCTAATTTGCTGGTCGCATTAAATTGCAATTTACTCCGACTCGGGTTAGTAAAAAGGAGCCAAGGACAATTGGCTTAGTGAAAGAATTTTAGAGCAAACGCAAGACGATAGCCTTTCTCCCTTTCTCGTTTAGCGCTGAACAAATCAATCAAGTCGGCCGAGAAAGCTTCTTCAAACGCCACTAAAGAAGAGCAGCCTCTAAAGACAGAAGACTCCACACACAACAAAATACATCAAGATCCATTTAATGTGACATTGACAATGGAGAAAAAAGAGAGAAGAAGAAACTGGTATAAATTAAATCGGCAGCACTTGGAATGAACTCGTCCATCTTTAGCCTGTGTAAAAATGCCATGAGGACGACAATCCGGGTGCCGTCAGCAGGCCGGACTGCTTCTGTCAGCATAGAAGATCTGACCCGGACTGCTTCTGTCAGCTTAGCAACATCTGACCTCATTCTTGTGAATGTCTTAGTTGTCCACTGTGTGCGTCTTTCTGATTGTCTTCACGATAACATTTACACAGGGCTGAAGGTGGAGGAACTGCCAAACACAGAGGTGGTGGGTGGAGTAGATGATTTCTGGATGAAGGTATATTGGATGTGACTGCCGTATGAATCTCTCTCCCTCGTTTGACAGATGAGATGGTGATGCGTCTGCTGGCAGGTGACTTTGCTCTGAAACAGTCTCTCCCAGATGGGCGACATCCTGCCGCAGTGTTTTATTTGCTTGAAAAGGTGCCCTCTGCCGCCTCCTAATAAGGGACATGTGGTTCCGCGAGCAGCTTAAGTAAATCATATTTGACTAGCTGGAGTGGAAATAGACTGTAAAGTGGGAGCGTGTGACAAGATAGTGCTGTAACGGCACATTCCCGGCTGATGCTAAGCACTAATCTGAACAAGTACATTACATAGTCGTTGCTCAAATGAGGGTTTTGCTATACAGTAAAACCCAACGACTGTAACACGGATAAGTGATTATTTTTGCAGTGTGCAATGTTTTATAAAGCCTATACTGCCAGTCCATTACAAAAGTATTGTATGCCTGGCGATTATGTCTGACGCTCCTGCGTGGTTGTGTGGATGTGGCTGACATTATCACAGTGAGGTTATCAAAACGAACATAATTTCTCTTCACGATCAACAATGGCAGATGAGCAGAATGAGCAGGAGAGAAAAGATGTTTTCATTCCAGCCTCTCTCTCTCTCTCTAAGTGTATAATTGTTTGGCGCGGGAGCAAGAAATGGATCGCTCTATCTAGCCAGTGGAGCAGGTAATGCAGATCTATGGGTGAGGGGGTGTGAGAGTGTTTTGGAAGGTGCTGCTCCACCCAGCCTGGCTCTCTCTCTCTCTCTCTCACTGTGTGACTTCCCCCCAAACAAAAGGGTTTCTGCCATGTCTGCCGCTACAGAACAGGCAATGAAGGAGGGCTCCCTCTCTGCAAGACATAAGGAAAGAAAAGAAGAGAGAAAAAACACGGGTGTCAGGATGGGGCTTTTTTTCTGCCTTCTTACTTTCATGCCAATTTCAATTTTTGTCTATGAAAGATGATGACGACGATGTGTGTTTGTGTGTGTGTGCGTGTGTGTGCGTGTGTGTGTGTGCATGTGTGCTTCACTGAGGCCTTTCAGAGCAAAATGCAATCCTGCAGCAGGTGAAATAAAATGGCTGTAAATGAAAAAAAACAACAACGACAACGACGACGACGACGACGACGACGAACAATGTTGTGTTGTTGTGGGCTTTTCCGGGCTCGTGACAGAACAAATACAAATGAGGCAATTTGGCCCGAGAGCGAGAGGCAGGTGAACGAGGAAGGTTGATTAAAAAGAGAGAGCTCAGAGTGCAGGATAAAGGCTCTTTCATGTACGCCAGCCTATAGTCTGTGTGTGCTGTGCTGTCTGCTGATAGCTGCATCAACAAGAGAGGGGGATCAGGACATCAGGTGGCCTCCGACAGGAAGCCACACAACGAGGGTGGGGGGGGGGGGCTACCCGGGGATCACACACACACACACACACACACACACGCACATACAGTTACCATGTCACAGATGAGTGCATAATGCGATTGGCAGGCTAGTGGCTGTAATCAAAGCCACACAGGGGCTGATCGCAGAGACAGGACATGGGGGGCAAAAAGGAGGCAATGAAAGGGAGAGGGGACTGATCCTGCCATTACACGCTGCTCTGAGACAACATGCGTCCTCCTCACGGGTGGAGTGGACCTGACTGTGTGTGTGTGTGTGTGTGTGTGTGTGTGTGTGTGTGTGTCATAGGCTACTTTTGGGGGACACATTTCAGACTTGTGCCGCAAGGACGTCGTATTCCCGGAAGTTAGCATCGTGCTGGGTTCCTTCGTCTCAAAGTCAATGGGATTTTTGAATGGGGTCTTCTTGGCTAGATGTCTGAAATAAGGTATGTGGTTCACAAAAGTTGAGGAGAATTGAACATTGCGTTTAGCAAGATAATCTTCACAAACACACACTGAACACCACTTTTATGATATTTGTAAACGTAAATGCGATTGCCAAAAATGTCGATCGCCATAAAACAATAGAAAAATCATAAAAATTGTGTTGATTTGTGAAGATTATCTTGCTAAACACAATGTTCAAGTTTCCTCAACTTTTGTTAACCACAGACCTTATTTCATGCATCTAACCAAAATCCCATAAAAAAAAATATATAATAATAATAATAAAAAATCCAGACAACGGAACCAGGTGATGCTCCAGTAACTTCCGGGTTTTAGGACCCATTCCTGCAGCACTCTCATATTCTCATCTTTGGGTCAGTGGTAGGGTTAGGCTAAGGTTAAGGTTAGACAAGTAGTGATTATGGTTTAGGGTTAGAGTGCAGGACATGAATGTAAGTGTATGTAATGTCCCAAAAAGCCGACCATGATCTGATGTGTGTGTGCGTGTGCGCGTGTGCGTGCGTGCGTGCGTGTGTGTGTGCGTGTGCGCGTGTGTGTTTCTACGGTGTACATACTGTTTGTCGGTATCCAGTATGCATGTTTGTCCGTCTACACACCGACTGCCACGTTTTCTTGACAGATGCGTTACAGTAACAATGCATTAACATAGTATTTAGGCGTGCGCTGCCTGTGTTGGCTGATAAATATTGAGAACGGGCGGCGGCTCCACTCTGTATTTGTGTCACGCCTGGCTAATCATGCACAGCATGTAAACACACACTTGATTCTTTCTGCCTGAGTATTTGGGTTAATGACAAAGTCATTGAACATGAAGCTGGTCCCCACTTCTACTGCCCAACACTCAAGTGCACACAGCTGATGGTGAGGTGAGGGAGAAGGAGGAGGAGAAGAAAACAAAGAAGCTTGAGAAAGACTAACCTTTACAGAAGCAAGAATGCAGCTCAGTTTCTGTTGTAGCATCCCCTGCATTTTGCTTCCGGAAGCTAAAAAGGGGAGTATGGCTGGGTGTTCTGCAAAGAGAGGGTGAAAGGTCAAAAGGTCAACGGACACGCGGATATTGTGTAGAAAGCAGCTTCAGGTCTAACCGCTTGGCTCTCTCCTCCTAGGATGTTGCTAATAATATCTGTTCATAACCATTTTTTAGCCATGTTGTGGTTATGCATTAGGACTTTTGTCTCAATTTCTGCTAATACATTTACTGTCTTAACCAATATATCTCGAGAGAATAATGAAGAAAATCAATTGGACCCAGCAGGATAGAGACAATCTAGTCAGTTTCCTTGCTTCCAATTGTGCAAAGGAATGCAATAAGAATCAGAGATGCATTCTTCAGTGGTTTTCAAAGTCTGAAACTGTGGGCCTCCCCTCAGACAAAGCCTGGAAAACCCCGCCCCCCTTTAGTTTACTTGCTTAGTTTCTCTCAATTCCTACTGTATTGCTGAACTACCCCTTTAACCAAATCACACACATTTAGGCTATTTTGATCTCATGTAATTAACTAATGTCACAGTTTTTCATTTTCTTTCACTGAGCCTCCCCTGAATCTGTTTGGAGCCCCCCCCCCCCCCTGAGGGAGGGCCCCCCCCCCCCCCCCCCTCCCACTGTGAAAACCTCTGCTTTAGAGTGAAGCGAGTGCTGCACCTTACCTTAGCAGGCTGGCAAGACCCCCATTCGGTCAACTTCTTTCTGAAAACTTTAGGCCTGGCGTGGCTGTGAGGAGCCTGGGGAAGGCTTTCTATCTATCTGCTGGCATACAAATAGGCAGGACAACCTTGGGAAGCCCCCATGTGGTCTAATCTTTACCGTTTCCCCTTCTCCTACCATCACATTAGTCTCTGCTTCTATTCAAAGTCATGGTCACCAAGCACTAAACGAAGCAATGGGCGGGGGTTGGGGGGGGGGGGATGTTTGTCGTGATCTGGGGGGAGTCAATCAAGTGAATACAAATCAGGTGATCAACCTGTCACAGAGAGTGCTGGACTGCTGGATCAACCTGTCACAGAGTGTGCTGGACTGCTGGATCAACCTGTCACAGACTGCTGGACTGCTGGATCAACCTGTCACAGACTGCTGGACTGCTGGATCAACCTGTCACAGTTGTCACAGTGCTTGACTGCTGGTTTCGAGGACTTAAAGGACGACTTTGCTGTTTTTCAGTCAGCCTTGTACAGTATCGTTACAAAATCAGCATATTATGCAAATGTCTCAGTAAGTATACGTAACCACATCCCAACTTGAATATCTCTTGTATATTGTGTAAATGTAAATAAAGTTTATAAAAAAAAAAAAATCTGTATATGCAAATGAACAATGTTTCAATTCCCTCCATCTTGCCTCGATCGAGAGCTCCGCGTTCATTCGCAGTACTTCCTGGTGTCATTTGATGCAGGAAGTAGTGCGAATGAAGCTAGAGACAGAAATAATGATAGTGATAATGATAATGACAGTAATAGTCATAGAGTGACAGTAATAGTGACACGTTGGCAAAACTGCTCCAAATGACATCATTATGACATCATTTGGACCAGGAAGTCCTGTGAATGAACAGGGAGATCTCGTTCCAGGCAAGGAGGAGAGAAGTTAAACATTGTTCATTTGCATAATTATATAGTAATGATTTTGTAATGATATAAAGCTGGTTGAAAATGGCCAAAGTGGCTCTTTAACTCTCTTCATTATTGCGTATCAGGTGTTGGGAGTCACTTTACCCAGCCGAGAGGCAGACTTGTCTCTCACACTCAAGAGGAGAGGCAGGGGGACATGTTCTGTTGACTTGTCTCTCACACTCAGAGGAGAGGCAGGGGGACATGTTCTGTTCACTTGTCTCTCACACTCAGAGGAGAGGCAGGGGGACATGTTCTGTTCACTTGTCTCTCACACTCAGAGGAGAGGCAGGGGGACATGTTCTGTTGACTTGTCTCTCACACTCAGAGGAGAGGCAGGGGGACATGTTCTGTTGACTTGTCTCTCACACTCAGAGGAGAGGCAGGGTGACATGTTCTGTTCACTTGTCTCTCACACTCAGAGGAGAGGCAGGGGGACATGTTCTGTTCACTTGTCTCTCACACTCAGAGGAGTGTGGCTTGAGGCGGAGGTCATCTGTTTGTTTTCTACCAACTTGACGTTTGTTCTTTTCGACTTTTCGATTTAGAGAGGTTGCTCACATCGACCGGTAATCCACCTTGTTGTAAAGAGGGCACAGATGGGTTGCACTTGGTGAGCTGTCTTTATACTGGCTGCTTTGTGCACGTCATTTTTTTTTTATCCACAAGTTTGAAAGTTTGATGTCAAATGACACACGACTCTTATTAAAAATGAGAGAGAAGCTATGCTAAGCATTTATTAAAGTATTCAAATACAGCTTCTTTCTAAAAAACTACTGACTCCCTCATTTGTAGCACAAGAGAAGGGTTGAGTCACACAGTGAAATCTGTCTGGAATTTTAGACATAGACTAGATATAATTTATAAGATGGTGTGTGTGTGTGTGTGTGTGTGTGTGTGTGTGTGTGTGTGTGTGTGTGTGTGTGAGATGTTTCGAGGTCTCACCCTCGTGGTCTTGATCTTGTTCCCAGAGGAGCACATCCATCCAGAGTTGTCAGGCAGAGTCTTACACTCCTCTCCCTCCAGACATGGCTCCATCTCACACCACCACTTCCCAATCACAATGGACGCTGGGGAAGAGAGACAGAGGACAAGACGGGTTATTTTACCACAGAGACACACAAGGTAGAGACTGTGGGCCAGGGTCAGGTAAAGACTGTGGGGCAGGGTCAGGTAAAGTGTGGTGGGGCAGGGTCAGGTAAATACTGTGGGCCAGGGTCAGGTAAAGACTGTGGGCCAGGGTCAGGTAAAGACTGTGGGGCAGGGTCAGGTAAAGACAGTGGACCAGGGTCAGGTAAAGACTGTGGGGCAGGGTAAGGTAAAGAGTGTGGGCCAGGGTCAGGTAGTGTGGTGGGGCAGGGTAAGGTAAAGACTGTGGGGCAGGGTCAGGTAAAGAGTGTGGGCCAGGGTCAGGTAAAGACTGTGGGCCAGGGTCAGGTAAAGTGTGATGGGGCCTTCCCCCTTGCTCGGATCACACCCATTTTCCAACTCTTCCTTCATTTTGATGTCAAGTACAACACCTGTAATATTCTCTCAATCTGTCTGTTTTTTTGACCTACTTTGAGAGCTACTGAAATACAGATGGGTAGGCGCCGGGCTGGAGGAGCCAAGACGTGTGTCTTGAGAGAATACACCTGCATCTTGCACGGTTTTGACGCTATTGCGCGGACAAAATCTGTCCACAGAGACATACAGTAGAGGCAGACAGACATACAGTACATAATATACCCAGCAAAGTACTCAACACCACTTCTGTGGTCGTTTCCGTAGGTGTCTCCAGGACCACATTTTGCCATGATGACATGACACACACACACACACACACACACACACACACACACACACACACACACACACACACACACGGTGAAAACAATACCCCGTCGTCGCGGCAGGTAAAAAAGAGAATGAAAACAAATGAGGATTCATTTTCATTTAAAAACAGGGAAGAATCAGTTATTGATTCCACAAAACCTTGGCTGCCAGATGCTGGTTTTAGGTGGGAAAGTCTGGTTTTATTATTATTATTTATTAGCCTACATGTCCATGTGCACAGTCCAGTTGCGCAACATAATTTATTTCACTTATTGTTATTTTACTTCACTTCATAGTTTTTTGGCTCCTTATAAACAGCTATTTGATCCTTTGTGTAAATGTGTTTTGGGTATGTGTGTTTTTTGGTCCTTCTATTTCCTGGTCTGTTTTCCTGGTGAGGAACAACAGATACAACAGGACATGACATTTCCCTTTCTCCTTTGTAAAACAGAAAATAAAACAACAATAATAATACTGTAATACAAATCTTATTTTGGGATCGCAACCTGAATATAAGCTGTGTCTTTCAGCACCATCAAGGCCTGGAAAGCAGAGAGGAGGAAATAGAACGACCAAAAAACACATTTACATCAAGGATCAAACAGCTGTTTATAAGGAGCCAAAGCTATGACGTGAAGTGGGAGCTGAAAAGGCGATGTTGGCTACGGTGCCATAGATTATGTTGCAAAACTGGACTGTGCACATGGACATGTAGGCTAATAAATAATAATAATAAAACCAGACTTTCCCATCTAAAACCAGCATCTGGCAGCCAAGGTTTTATGGAATCAATAAGAATGAGTCTTCCCTGTATTTTTCGTGTGTGCATTGGTACCAGAAAGGTCTGTAGGCCTATCTATACATTTATTGTATGAAGAATGAACCAGCTTGATTGCTCCTTGGTCTGGGCTAAATATGGGTTAATATTTTTTCATTGGCTATTGATGGGTTCCGTTCACAATTGAGTTGATGAGTACACACTACACGACTGTGTCCAGATTCCGCTTGTAAAAATCAATGTTTGATATAATCATAGTGGCAAAGACTCACGCCGGGGCTGTACTTAGTCTGTACCCCTTATACACTCTGTCAACTGTCCATGCCGACTGCCCCAAAATCTGCAGACTAGTGCAGACCAGGACAGAATAATGCAGACCAGGACAGGACAGACTACTGCAGACCAGGAAAGGACAGGACAGACTAGTGCAGACCAGGACAGGACAGACTAGTGCAGTCCAGGAAAGGACAGGACAGACTAGTGCAGACCAGGAAAGGACAGGACAGACTAGTGCAGATGAGGACAGGAAAGACTAGCGCAGACCAGACAGGACAGACTAGTGCAGACCAGGACAGGACAGACTAGTGCAGACCAGGACAGGACAGACTAGTGCAGACCAGGAAAGGACAGGACAGACTAGCGCAGACCAGACAGGACAGACTAGTGCAGACCAGGACAGGACAGACTAGTGCAGACCAGGACAGGACAGACTAGTGCAGACCAGGACAGACTAGTGCAGACCAGGACAGAACAGACTAGTGCAGACCAGGACAGACTTGTGTGAACCCTGGCTAAAATCAGGACAATAGGCCTAGTTGTCTAGTAGTGTATCCCCAGCTTTAATCAATGTTTTTCCTCTTCTTCCGCCTCAGAGCGATCGTGGCGTTTCTAAACGGGTGTTTTACTGTTGACAATAATGTCTCGTACAAACAGAGATTAATCATTATTTTGTTTTGATATAACGACATTGCATGCGGGGGGAGTAATCTCATTTTTAATCAAAACTAATTGCCTCTCATTAACATCGAGCGGATTCTTCCTGCAGCTATCTGACAAAAACAAATATGTTCTCATCTTCTCATCAAGATGGCTCCCCCTCCTTTCCTCCCTCTGTGTGTGCCTGTGTGTGTGTGTGTGTGCGTTTTCTGTGTGTGCGTTTGCGTGTGTGTGTGTGTGTGTATCACACCTGAAATGCCTGGAAAATTGCAGGATATGGATGTGTTCTGCCACTGCCATACAATTTCAAAGTGCATTTGAGTTGACAAATTGCATTATTATCCGCATCTGTACACGTCAAATTAGCGAGGCGCCACTGTCGCAAAATCACATTTTGTTTGGGTTTTGTTGTGAAATCCAGATGTGTTGAGCGGTGGGAGGCAACACCTGAGCCCTGTACTACGAAGCTAGTTTAATGCCTTATCCGAGTAAGTTTGAGTTTAAACCTGGTTTAGCCGTACTACAAAGCAAGTTAACTTTCAATCACCATGGCAACTGACGCTGCAAAGCTAACCTGGTCGCGACCAGGTTAGCTTCAGAGGATAAGATCAAAATCCATGACAGACCCATATAATCGGCTCTCTGGAGTCACTCACCGTTCATATAAGATCGCCATATGAAAAATAGATTGCAGTCAACTGAGAATATAACAAGAAAAACATTTGTGGCTCTGTAGGCTACATAATTAAATTAAGCCTACTTACCACTTTATGTCTTAACAGCTCAACGATGCGTGGAGAAATATGATCACTATTAATCACCGCGGCGCATATCATGAATGGACCCTCAAATGGAGTGAGGGTGATATTCTCCTACATGCCAGAAAAGCCTATACGTCTCAATTCAGTTCAGCAGTTTTCTCTTTTATAGTAGGCTATTAGGCTTTATACTAGGCTATTTTATATATGAATTATTCGATCAGTGCAACCACACACATGAGTGATAGAGATCATTATTCATTGAGCATGCGTTTCTAAATCTATGGTCTAAATAGGCTTACAGATTGTGGAAATGTATAGACTGAGATTACACATTTAGATTTGTTGCTGCTGCCTGTATCAATGCAGCTGTATCAATCGCTGATCAAAGTAAATCAAATGACTGATGTGAGTACAAGCTGCTGCTTTAGACAGCCCTTCAGCAGACTATCCAACGCGGATTTTCATTCTGACATTAAATCGCGGATACATTAAATATCCGCTAAAACTCTGATCATGCACTGCGCTTCATTGAACGAGGAAATGGGTGTGGAAATGGGTGTGGGCGTGGATAAACTCAGCTGTTCATAATGTGATTGGCTGGCGCACCTCTTTCGCGTGGACGCGCGCCTGTGCACGAGCGAAAAACGTGCGCGTGCACAGGCAGATCCCAGGTCCACTTACCTAGTAAAAAACCAGCGTCGTAGTATCAGTTAACTAGATAGCTTTGATCCTGTTCAGTCAAACCAGATCAAAGGGACTTATCGCGGATCTGTTAAACTAGTTTCGTAGTACAGGGCTCTGGTGTAGAGAAGCTCAACTATCTGTTCAGCATCAAGCCTCTTTAATGTCATTACAGTTACTGACAATAAAGCAACATCCGCAGCATTGTTTCAGTTGATACGCCATTTTTGATGTGTTTCAAAAGTTGCTCTGGCCTTTCATCATGCTGCTAAAAAAAAAGATTTGAAGGTCAAATAACAGAGTGAATACTGACAAAATACCAATCTGTTCCCCCAATATATGAGATATTTAAATAAAGATATTGTTGTAGAATGGAATTCACCATCCCTCATCCGCTATATAATATATATAACAGCTAATATAAACCAAATTGAATGAAGCCAAGAGCCAGAAAGATGTCTTATGAAAGTATATTTAAAGCCATACAAAGCCATACAAACTCTGACAAACTCCATTGTCAGAGGACTGAATCTCAATGTACACATCTGATCAATGTACTGTACAGAGTCCACATTTCAGTGGCGATGTCACAATTCGACATGTACCTCATGCAGTATAAGACAAAAAAAAATCCTCCTATGTATGTGCGTCTCCATTTCTGCATGTGTGAGATGTCTTATGACTAATAATTCATAGCATTAATTATGTGTATGCAATTATAGCTTATTGATTAGGAAATGCCAATAGGACTTCAATTTTCCACATCAATATGTACAGAGTCCAAATTTCAGTCGATTCGACATGTACTTTATAGGCAAAGGAAGGCAGAGAGAAACAGAGAGAGGAGGGGTGATGACTTGACTTGGAGCCTACAGGGCTGCCTGACTGCATCAGCGAGGTCAACCTCATGCAGTGGGTGAAAGTTTGTTTTGACCTCCGTGTGCTGTGGAGCAGAGGGTGAAGAAATCTCCTCCTATGTATGTGCGTCTCCATTTCTGCATGTGTGAGATGTCTTATGACTAATAACTCATAGCATTAATTATGTGTATGCAATTATAGCTTATTGATTAGGAAATGCCAATGGAACTTCAATTTTCCACATCAGATATGTTAAATATGTCCTCCTTTTAGGAACCCTGTCAACGGATCTGTCTATTGTTATTTCCTATGTTAAAGGGATAATCTGTAATTTACTAAAGTACAGCATTAGTTGTCGCTCTAATCATAATATCTATATAAACATGCTTTGGTTATGTACATAACTCCCCCCCCATTGGAATTGATTGATTGATTGATTGAAAAGGCATACTTCTAATTCTAATTGGTAGGTGTGTTTAAAGGCAGTAAACAGTACTGCGAGCAACTGACCAAAACAAAACGAAGTGGAGGGGTAGCGCTATCTTGGAGAAACTATTGCTTTAAATGTGAATTCAGATGGTCAATGTAGTCCTCAAAACTATGTTCTAATGTGCAAATTTTCATATATAACTAGAAATATCGCGCACTTCCTGTGCTCCTCTCTAGCGCCCCTCCCCTCAGTCACTCAACTGGCAGCGCTCATTTGTGCCGCGCCTCGTTGGTTTGCCCTCGAGGGCGAGCTCGCCCCGCTACACGGGCTCGCCTCGCACGCCCGGCCTCGCCCGCTCAACTGGCACGCGCTTAAACCGCACATGTGCAGTTGAGCACTTGTGCGACGCGCGTATCCTCGCCTTATTATAGCAGTGAGACGAGTAAAACCAGTAACATTTTATTTTCCAAACTCAACTTTTTTTTTACCTGTTGAAAAACATGTTTTCCCTCCAGTCTGTTTTGCCACAAGTCAACCGCCAAATCGAATGTGAGTGTGTACTGTAAGCAACACACCGTCTCCCAGTGAGACGAACAAGGTGAAAGAGCAGACCTTCACGGTACAGAGTGTACTATGCTTTTGTGTGAGCACACACATGCTCACACAGACACACACACACGCACGCACACGCACACACACACACACACACACACACACTCCACAGAAAGGAAGTGGACATAGCGATACGGCCCACTGCTGTTCAGTGAAGTATCAGAGAGTCCAGACTTGCTCTCTCTCCCTCCAGGAGTCCTGAGGATGGCGAACTGAATGCCAAAACAAGATGAACTCCATGTGAAGCCACCCGTGGGCTCGCCCCACGGCTGTTTACCTTACACACTAATTACCACATGTTGTTCCGTCAGCCGCGGTGCTCTCTCGCTCGCTCTCGCTCTCTCTCCCTCCATGGGGTAAACACGCATCCCCATCTCCGCCGCACAGCCTGGCATGACGGAGACAATATCCCAGCATGCACTCTGCTCATCACGTTTGCATCCAAATGTGTTTGCGGCGGCGTGCGGCTTATTGCCCGCGTCGTTCTGCTAACACCATTATGCAGGAAGTCCTCCTCATCAACTGACCAATTATGAGCGGGCTAAAGGAGAAGGGGCCCAATCAGTCGCCCTCCGGTGACGGTGTGGCGCGGTGAGCGATGGCACTTTGCACTGAAGCCGGGAAGTTGATTACACCGCCGACCGAGGAGAATTCATATTCAACAATGTGAACGCAGGATTGGCTCCAAATGGAAAATGGTACAGTAATACCTGCGAAGCAAAAATCAATCCCTGAGAATGGAACTGAGAGAAAGGAGGAAATGGGGAGAGTTGAGATGAAAAACGCTGCCTCAGAAGAGGTGCTGAGACACCGCACGTCTGTTCTGCCTGAAAGCGTGATCAATGGAATTGACTGTACTTCAGCGCACGCACATTGATTTCACCTCACGCGCTCTAGTCTACCCAATCAAATATGTCTACTCACACATAGGTAATTTCTATAGGAGCATCAGAGAATTGTATATGGGCATGGTAATCTGAAGTTTTTGGAAAAAAAAGTGGAATCCGCTTATAGTGAACACGGTTATAGTGATCAACCGCTTATAGTGATCAAAAAGCTTGGTCCCGAATCATTCCTATACACGTGCCGTTTAAATCATTTGCTTACAGTGATCAATACTCTGCTTACAGTGATCATTTTGGGCCTTGTCCCACCTGAGAACAGTGGAAAAAATGTTTAAAACTACAGTAACCTTATTATTTTTTACTTACAAACTGCCAAAAATGAGCCAACGAGATACAGCAGCGATACTCGGTGCATGTCAGTCTGTATATGGAGAGATGGCGGCATCTCTGTCTACGTGAGACCGCTGTGTTTGAAACATCTGGAGTCCTAACCTACTGTATGTATTTTTAAAGTCAATAACATTCCTTTACTGTATATGTACAGTACTATATGATTGACTCTTATTTATTTATCTCTACAGTATAATGAGCATTAGTGAGTTTTCTGTACAGCATATTAAAATAGCCTGACAGTTTCCAGTCTATACTGTAGCTTTTGAAAAGGAGAATAAAAACCCACTGACTGTCAACCAATGATTATAAGAAAAACACATCTTCTGAATATTCATGCTCCAACTGAATTGGCCTTAAATAAGTTGGAAAAGCTTAAATGTTGGAAAAGCTGACATCCCACTGTTAATGATATGTGTGGTCAGAGGGCCAGGAGAATAAACACAAAGCGAACGCCCACGACTGCATGTCCACGGCTGTACCCGGGCCAGGACATCTGGCACTGACCTTGACCAGTGGAGGAGAGCCATCTCTGGGCTGGGATCCATGCATCACTCCCTGGTGCCCACTGACCTCCAACACTCCGAGGCTGTGTTTTACCTAAACTACTCCCACTCCTGTCGTCAGCACAGAGGGTATAACCTCTCTGTTTCCACCATCAGCAAACAGTGCTATCCCTCTCCTCCCTGTTCTCTAGGCTGGGGAGTGCAGAGGGAGCTGGACGATGATTGGGACTGGACGACTTGTCTCAAACCCACTTACAGTATGGGGGCTATTACTCTTCTACAGCTTCAGATCCATCTGTCAAGTGCAATGCCTCCAATGTGATTTAAATCACCGTTTCCAATTAACACCACTTCCTCACAGGTTAGCCCAAATGCAATGCTGCGCTGTCAGACATGACCGATGGGCTGAGAGCAACCGAGAAAGAAAGAGTGGAAAAAGTGTTTTGATTCAAGCCCCCGTAGCAACGCTGAGTCTTTAACTTTGATGGACAAACAACAGAGTGGGACTTGAACTGATTTGAAAAACACTAAGACATAGACCTTTAACATGTGCATGTGTCAGATCACTGGTGAGCCCACTGTGATGGTTCTGAACCTGGTCAACACGTTCCTGCCAGGCAGCAGAATGTTCCAACACCTTGACAGCTGAGAAGGAGCATCGATTCCTGTCCGTGTCCAAATGCGAGGACGTGTCTGCGGCCGTGATGAATATATTTTTTATTTTTTTCTTACTTGGAGCGGACTTACTTTAAATTAATCACGGCAAAAATGATGGTTTTCCGATGACTTCTTCAGCGTTGAGTCTGTCAGTGTTTCTCTTTCCTACTGGCACTCACATTGATCGCCTCGAGGCGATCTCAACAGCAGAAAGCAATTATTATTATTTTATTTTTTGAGTATGAAGTCAACAGATACAAACACATCTTACATTGGACACGATAAGAGTTTATATTTGCATGCTATTTTGTAGGGTTGAATTTACAATTTGGGGAGGATGATGCTTTTCACGAGGTAACGGTAAACTTCGGCTGCCCTGCTTCGTTTCTCTCACGGGCATCGTAGTAGCTGGTGGCAGCATCCTTCCAAACACTTCCAAGTCAGGTCCTCTCTTACTGCCGCTCCCCCCTTTTTGTCTGTCTCTCCCTACCTGATCAGTTTACTGCAGCCCTGAAGACTCACTTATTTCTCAATCAACCCAATCAACCAATCAATCAATCGATCAATCAATCAAACAATTAAGCAAGCAAGCAAGCAAACACGTCATGAATGAAGTGATCCCTCTCTCTCTCTCTCTCTCTCCACTGAGAGAGCAAAAGTTAGAATGAAGTTGAACTTGTCGCTTTAATAATTTATTTCTACCTGAGTGTGACAGAGGTGTTGAAATGTTGTGCAGAATGAGAGCGAGGCCGTAATAAAGTGGTGGAAGGTCACGGAGGCTTAGAGTAAATGAAGCCAACGTATAATTACAGCAGGTCTGAGCCTGAGACCTGGACCTGAGGTGAGCTTCAGACAGCCATTATTCTGCATTAAGCTTTGGCCCTCACACAGAGAGAGGAGGGAGGCAGCCACGTTTCTGATGAGATATTCACACACTTATCGTTTGGCTCGCTAATCACACAGCTGTGGGGATTTTTGATTTGGTAATGAACACCCTGGCTCCCACAGACTTTTAAGGATGAGTTCTATTTTTCATGTGATTATTTTTAGTATAATTTTCTTTTAAATAAATACATTTCAAATGAAGCTCACATTTTCCAGGGAGGCGGTCTGCTCTTTCTTTGCTTTCTTTGCTTCAGATTCCTGCAGGTGAAACTGGAGCGCAACAGCTAATTACCACCTACACGCACATCAGCCAAATTTAGCCACCGCTAAAGCGAAATAATTATAGTCGTACTCGCGGGCAATGATATGTATGCGTATGTGGCATCATTCTTGGTCTAGGTGCAAATTAACTGCAACAACAACTCATTAATTGACACTATGGATAATGTTGAGGTAACGGAAAATTTGCGTTGTGTGTGCATTTGAGCCGTCTGTTGAGTGTGTGTATGAATATGAATGTGTTGAGTGGGGGGGCGTGTACGCGACGCGTGCCTATTTATGGGATGAACAATGAGGCTTTTTTTTGTTGCGTTTCATTTCCTGGGCACAAAAACTACTTTTCAGAAAAAAACGTCTCTCCCACACGACCCCGAACTCCGATTTTATTTCTGTACTTCTCAATCTGCACAATTGCGGTAAAAAAAACAAAAAAAACTGAGGAGACTTGAGAGCTGGTTGACGACTTTTCAGCTGCAGCTGAGGGTCAGGCGCGTTCCTGGCAGGTTGAAGGTGGAGAGCCTAATTATGTCTTCAATATCGTGAGAGCTCCGTGGGATTTGGCAAAGATACCTGACTCACAGTCATTATTTTCCAACTTCAACAACTCAAAAGAGACACAAACATCTTCTTTGACCCAGGAGGATTTCAGTGTTTGCTAGTCTTTCCCTCCTCCCTCTGTCTGCCTGTGTTAGTCAGAAGAAGGGGAGTTATGATTGGATATTGTATAATACGCTCCCTTCAGGCGGTATCTGCAGCAGCTTTGTGTCTTGCTGACCACATAGCGGGGGGCTGTGGAGCACTGTGGGCGACAGAGCACTGCTAATGGGGGGACACGATGTTCATTTCAAGTGACTGTCGCTGGGTCTCATCAGCTTAGACTCGGCTAGCTGTGATGCCGAGTAATTAAAATCAACTCCTGCAGCTTCGATACATTGTTTATGCACACACACGTACACACGCACGCACGCACACACACACACACACACACACACACACACACACACACAAAGAAACTAATGTTGCTACAATGAATATCCATTGTGTTACATTGTATTCCAGACGTAACGTGCGGGCAATGAAATGGTTGAGGCGTAGCTCAGAAGCCAGCTAGCAGCTTGTTTCAGGCAACGTGACTGACCAGCGCTTCAGTCCAGCATGGCCGATAATGAAGTGCTCTCTGTTTGATGGTCGTCTATGTGCCGACAGGCCGCAATGCCGATAGCCCGCGAGCAGAACCAGCTGAGCGAGGCGGCGTGCAGCGTGTCGGTGGACCGGCTGGAGCTAAGCTCTCCCAGCCCCCACGCCTAAACCTAACCTCTCCCACCTCCCACGCCTAAACCTAACCTCCCCCAGACCCTAACCCTAACCTCTCCCACGCCTACACCTAACCTCTCCCGCAGACCCTAACCCTAAACCTAACCTCTCCCACCCCCCACGCCTAAACCTAAGGTCGGCATTGCGGGTGGTCAGCATAGCGGGTGGACACCTGTTTGATATACATGTCCTGCTAATAATGACGATGGCCCTGCTTGTAAGGAGAGAGTTCTGTTTGAAGGCCGTATCAAACGGTGCCTCTTATTCCAGTACGCTTCTGAGATTTCATTTGATTCACGATGCACCTGTGTGATGTGGAAGAAGCTCAGTGCTTCTCGTCCCTCCCGTGAAGTAGCGTGTGCAGTGTGAAGTAGCGTGTGCCCCCCCTCCTCCCCTCCCCATGAATGTATCTCAAATGTACCATGGCAACCTGTCACACTGGGCGATGGCCGCCTGCAGCCAAACAGAAGGGTTCATTCCCCATCAGTGATCAGCGCCGAGCGAGCAGGCATCTGCCTGCATCTCTTGGTGAAAGAGTTTATTGCCACAGCAGCTACATGACGTCAAAATATGCATAAAATCTGGTGTGTGTGTTTGTGTGTGTGTGTGCGTATGTGGATGGGGGCCTGTGTGTGTGTGTCCATACTGTGTGTGTGTGTGTGTGTGTGTGTGCATGTGCATGTGTGTGTGTGCATGTGGGTGGGGGCCTGTGTGTGTGTGTGTGTGTGTGTGTGTGTGTGTGTGCGTGTGGGTGGTGTATGTGTGCACGCATGTGCGTTTGTATGTGGGTGGGGGCCTAACACACACAAACACACACACACACACACACACACCAGGGTAAAGGCAGTGATGCGGTGACAAGCTCCTAATCGGAGCACATGTGATGGGCCCACCAGGGCAGCGAGGCTGTGTGGAGATACATGCATAAGCCCGAGCGTTTGACTTGTTAAAGGGATGTTGTTCACTAAGAGCCTCGTTGGTCCTGACAGAACTGGGACAGAGCTCCATGTCAAAGATAATAATCAATTCCCACTACTGGGGATAATCTGACAGCAGACCCCCCCCCCCCCCCCCCACTGAGCGTAGCTCCTCCAACGCAAGCTGCCGTCATATCTCCATACATTAATAACGAGCAAATCAGTTACCGATACGATACCACCAGCTGATATGACCCCACGCGCCCGCCCGTATCCACGGGGCAGTAAACATACCAGAATTGCACTGATCTTCAGCCACGCTTTGATGTTGGCGTTTGATGCTAATGATGGCTAATACATCAAGGAGACTCTGACTGACCGTTTCTGCAAATTCAACTAAATAAGGGTGTGTTATTCATTCCTTCAGGCTCGGCACATGTGTCCAAATATGACCTCTGAAGCAATACTTTTGATTTGTTACATCAGAATCACTGGAAAAAAAATTGTGGGCACATAACCTGTGTGTTTTCATGTGTGTGTGTGTGCGTGCGTGTGTGCGTGCGCGTGTGCGTGCGTGTGTGTGTCTATGGTGCAGTGGCGGCAGGCGTCCCCCGGGGGGCGGCGAGATGAGCTGGTGCTGCGGCATCGTTCCTCATTCTGGACGGAACATTAATAACGGGCGGGACCGGGGGAGAGCGCTCCATCTGGGCCAGGCTGGTGCGGCGCTGAGGGGACAGACCACTGACTCCACAAGTCCATAATCCCTCACAAAGTGCAACAGCAGCCCGCGGGCCCGCTTGGCAAACACACACAACGTTCAGGTGGGTTCGCTTTCACTGGGCATCAGAAAAACCCTTGGAGACCTCTCGTCTCCAGTCATTTTAACTTCACGAGAAAAAAAATAACAAGACCCCTTAATTAAATGGCGTGTTTTTGCGCTGCGCGGTACTGAAAGCCTGTTGTGAATAAGCAGGTAATTATTCAGCCTGCACGTCTGCCCTTCTTAGCCCACGGTGGTTTAGCACTAAATAAATAACAACCCACCTTTACTAAGGGAGAACCATCCAAGAGGGCAGAATTGAGGTGAAGGCCCCTAATAAAAAAGCAGATAAAATGATCATTGGTGCAAGTCACTGTGATTGATTTCGATGCGGTGGAGTGATCTTCTCGAGGCCGGGGCAGCTCCTGATCACTGGCTTGTCATTTCCATTTTCATCACTGCTCCTTCTGTAAGAGCTTGTTAATCGATACAGGAGCAGCTACAGGGTCTCTCTCTCTCTCTCTCTCTCTCTCTCTCTCGGAGCCTGAAGCAAAGAGGTATGAAGTGTTAACAACTCCAGGCTCTCCTTCACTGCTCCAACTCCTCCATCCCCTCCCTCCAATTCCATGCTTCAGTCCCTTCCTCTTGATAAGTGTATCTCCCTCCTTTCCTCCCAGCTCTATGGAACAACCTGACACATCAAATCATATTTACTTTTCACCCACCTAGAATACTGTACTATAATAATTCCCCTGATTTGAGGCATTACTGTTCATTTGAACTCCGTCTTATGCCGATGTATTTTTAAGTCTGTCAAGGCTGTGATTAGTGAACAAGACACACTATCTGGGTAGACATGAAAAGAGTCCAAAAGTCCCTTGGTCCGTTAGTTGCTGCTGCAGAGGAGACGGTGTCTGGTTGTCTGCCTCTCTGTGCAAGGACAAGTCAGCCTGTGAACAAGGAATACTGAGCTGTGTCTCAAGGTCAGAACACTCTAAATGTTTCATTCAAGAGATGTTTCCAAGCATAGGGAGGAACAAAACATTGCTTTTCTCAAACTCCGAATGACCTCCAGACCTGAAAGGTGCAGCTCCTCACTCAAAAGTTTGGAACTTTTATACAGTTTCAGGTAACTTTCCCGTCAAAGCGGGAGAGGAAGAGTTCTTTTTGTGTCTTCCTCGCCTTACATCTAGGCTAATTAATATTCCCGGATCTTTTCGGGTTGTCAGCTGTGGCTAACCAACCCTGTGAAGCCCACTGAGCAGGCCGTCTGGCCCTTCGTGTAACATCACTCATAATGAAGATGTTTTGGTGGGATTCCTATGCGAGAGGGGGCGAGCCAGAGAGATGACTTTGATCTTGGGTGAAGGTTGGAGGTGGAGACGGCGAGGAGCGGTAAATGAGCTCCGATGGCGTGAAGGGGACTTCTCTGTTTTGTCTCAGTGGGCTTCTGACTTCCTGCCTCTTTCTTTCCAGGCGAGCTGTCTCCTCCTGTCCATTGTGCTCCTCGCGACTCGGGTACGCTAGGCTAGCCCCGCAGCCTTGACTCCTGTTTATTAGTTATTCATTATTTCCATCAGCCTCGGCTGCCGTGGGCCAACTGACTCCTCCTCCCTCTCTCGTGATGCCTAGCAACAGCACAGCGCTACTGGCCTCATGACACGCTAATTTATTCTTAATAATAGTGAAATCGCAGAGAGGGAAAAGAGGTATTTAATGTTGTAGTCTTGTTCTGGGGTGTCTGTTTACGAACACGTGTTATACATAATGCAGTGATCTTCAATTGGCACCTGGGCCATGACGGGGCCCATCCAGATCCTTGGCAGATTAAACAAACAAAAATAAAACAGCTTAGACCAATTCAAGCTCGTAATAAACAATATATATTTCTCTCTAAAGCAATGTGTGTATATATATATATATATATATATATATATATATAGTCAGTATAGTCAGTTATTTGGTATGGTAGCTGGAAGGCCTTCATCTGGGAGCACCACCTGAAGATCGCTGCCACTGTACTGTGAATTACAAAAGGTGTAAAAAGGTGCAAATCTTTCTTAATTGTATTATCTCCTACATTTGATCATTTTGATTCTATTCTAATTACATTCCTCCCCGTGAGTCCCTTTTTGCTGTACATGATTATGTTTGCAACTGAACTAATGTCATAATTGTGTTTGTTTGACAATGTCCCTAAATGCTGATTTGAAATAATGATGTGACACAGATACCATTTCCCAGGACAGAGACACACAAAGTGCTGCCATTTTACAAACAAGCTCAAACACAATATAATTGCTTGTGCTTTAAAGTAACATCTGGCAGAGCAGGTGTCGAATAGACGTAAGAGATTCCCCCCAACCCCCCGAACCAACCCCCCTCCCCCCGAACCAGGGCCCTGGGTCTCGTCAGCTTCTGATGAGCACGGTACAATGTGTACACACACACATGAACCAGGGCCTTGGGTCTCATCAGCTTCTGATGAGACCCAGGGCCCTGGGTCTCCTCAGCTTCTGATGATGAGCACGGTACAATGTGCACACACACATGAACCAGGGCCCTGGGTCTCATCAGCTTCTGATGAGCACGGTACAATGTGCACACACACATGAACCCTGGGTCTCGTCAGCTTCTGATGAGCACGGTACAATGTGCACACACACATGAACCAGGGCCCTGGGTCTCATCAGCTTCTGATGAGCACGGTACAATGTGCACACACACATGAACCAGGGCCCTGGGTCTCGTCAGCTTGTGATGAGCATGGCACAATGTGCACACACACATGAACCAGGGCCCTGGGTCTCCTCAGCTTCTGATGATGAGCACGGCACAATGTGCACACACACATGAACCAGGGCCTTGGGTCTCATCAGCTTCTGATAGCTTCTGATGATGAGCACGGTACAATGTGCACACACACATGAACCAGGGCCCTGGTTCTCCTCAGCTTCTGTTGAGCATGGTACAATGTGCACACACACACACACACACACACACACACACACACACACACGAACCAGGGCCCTGGGTCTCCTCAGCTTCTGATGATGAGCACGGCACAATGTGCACACACACACATGAACCAGGGCCCTGGGTCTCCTCAGCTTCTGATGATGAGCACGGCACAATGTGCACACACACACATGAACCAGGGCCCTGGGTCTCCTCAGCTTCTGATGAGCACGGTACAATGTGCACACACACACATGAACCAGGGCCCTGGGTCTCCTCAGCTTCTGATGATGAGCATGACACAATGTCTACACACACACATGAGCCAGGGCCCTGGGTCTCCTCAACTTCTGATGATGAGCACGGCACAATGTGCACACACACACACACACACACACACACACACACAAAATGTCCTCACCGTCCACGCAGGAGGGTTTGTTGCGCGTCGTTCCGGCCACTTTCCCCGGTAAACAGGAGCACTTGACCGTCTGGGAGCGCTCCTCGATGCGGTTCTTGTTACAGCACCGGTGGGCAGCGATGACCTCGCACGTGCCTCCCTCTGCAGACAGACAGATAGAGAGACAGACACAGACAGACAGGTGCATGGTCAGCGGCGAGCAGGTGAGCAGATTAAACATGTCAGAGAAAATGACTTGAAGCGACTACACACGGAGAGGTCTTGCACTCGTTCACAAACTGATTAGGTCTGAATACGTTATGAGCAGACTATGACTTTCGCCCGCATCTGTAAACATGAAAAACCTGAATAAAATCAGCAGCGATAATAAAGCGAACGCGTAGGTGCTTCTTCCCTTGACCGATGATCTCCTACAGCTTCAGTGTGAAACTCAACGACCTCGCATCAGAACATGTGAGGCACATTGATTGCACACGATTATTGGGCACATTCACTTACACCGTAAGTATGTGTAACAAATTGCCTCTGGAGGCATCTCAATTACTTCCATGAATGGCCTCTGCTCTCACCCAGCGCTGGCTGGCTATCCTCATTCCATACCAATCTCTGCATCCTTGATATCTTGCATCTAGGCAGTGGTGGAAAATGGAGGGGAACGCCTGCGAACGGAGTTCCCAGAGGGAACGGCGAGAACGAGAAGGGGAACGGAATTCCTCTCCTCAGGTTCCCTTTAGAATACGTCTTGCCTGATAATCTTGCGTGTACATCCTTGAATACCTGCTGTGATAATTTTGTGGCAACTATTAATGCATTCATTGACAGATAAAAAAGTCTCCAGCATCTGGTGACTTCCTTGTCAATACATTTGCATGTATGGCTTTACTCATGTGGTTTTATATTTGATTATGTTCTTTTTGGGTGTGTCTTTTGGGGTGCATTTTAATGTAAAAGCCACCTGTGGACAGGTGTTGAAAATTAGCGTTCCACTATAAACACTTAACACTGTGTATCTGGTTGTTGTGCATACATGTATATCTCCAATGCTCTGTGATGTCCATATGAAATCAACTTAACCTAACCTAACCAATGCAGTGGAGAGCAGAGCAGTGGAGAGTGGGCAGCAATGCATGAAAGGAGCAGAGAATAGTTGGAGAACATGTATTTGGAAGCTGAATAAGCGGCGTCAATATCAACGTGTCATCAAGTCTGTCATGAATAAAATCAAGGGGAAATCATCAGTAGAGCGCGACAATTTTATTTAAGAAACATTTGTAAGAGATTTTTAAGTAGCTGTATGTATGAGGAGTCAAATCAATAAAAAAAACAGTCAAGCATTCAGAGATAATGTCCT
Organism: Poromitra crassiceps; assembly: GCF_964638095.1. Taxonomy (NCBI): domain Eukaryota; kingdom Metazoa; phylum Chordata; class Actinopteri; order Beryciformes; family Melamphaidae; genus Poromitra; species Poromitra crassiceps. Next base: position 6,872,537 of record NC_139649.1, read on the forward strand.
GCACTGCGTCCAGGGAACCCCATCCTGCGTAAGTAGCTTTCCCAGACTAAAACCTGGCCATTTCCACCACTGTACGTAGGGCGTTAATATGATTCAAAGTGTAAGAAGTCCTTGTCCTGGCCTTCTCCAGTTGAAGGCCTGGCAAGAGAGGGTAATTAGTAATTACAGACACTCGTAAATCTCATGACTGGACCAATACACTCTCAGGCTATATTACAATAAAGCAGCCGCTAACTCACGCTAACTCCGATTAGCGTAGGTGACATCAGTCAGAGCAAAACGCTGCACAATAGGGTCTCAGGTCTGACAAAGGAGGATGTCAAAAGACATTGTGATGAGAGAAGGCGAAATCATACAGCCAAAGGCAGTACTGGGTCAAAATAACAATAGGTGGAGGGTTGCCCGGGGGAGGGAGAGAGGGGCCGAGGGACATCCTGAACCAGAGAGAGAGGAGAGAGAGGAGAGAGAGGGGAGAGAGAGAGAGAGAGAGAGAGGACAGTGTGTGTCTGGCTGCCAGGCACTGGCCATACCAGTGAGTAATGAGGGAGCCAGTGGAAGTGCCCCCTTCTCACAATTATAAAGCGTGGGGGTAATGCAGCCAGCGGAGCTGCAGGAGAGGGGTCCTCCATCACCGCGCGGCCCCTCTCCTCACACCGCGGGAAACACTCTTTATCTTCCCCTGACAGCCAGCGCACAACACACACACAGACACACACACACACACACACACACACACACACACACACACAAACACACACACACACACACACACAACACACACAACACACACACACAGACCGGCGTCCAACAATTAAACTGGAGCTCCTCCCAGGACGGAGAGCAAGAGCAGAGCAGAGATCATCTCCCATCTCCTCCAGGATGGATATAGAGTGAGAAGAGTCTGTATTCTCAAAACTCCAACATTCTTCTGTCTCGTCGTTGTTGGTGCTGATCTGTCACGGCCAGCAGATCCTGCTTGTAAAAGAGAAGGTCCTGCCGGTGGTTTGTTTCGACTTGACGTGACAAAGAGCGCTGTGTGTTCCTCTAAGCTATAGGTCTGCTTGTGCAAATGTTTGAAACGGCGATGGTCATGAATTACAGCAGCCCCGCAGAGACGAGTTTATTCATCTCCCATTCCCATCACTGTCCGGAGCCGAGCGGCGGTCCAGCGCCGAGATTCAAAGACAAACATTTGCAGTCCTGCTGGACGCTGCTGTCGTGCGCCATTAATGTCACTCTCTCCCAACGTTTGCTGTGAGATGTTTGTGGGCAGGAGGCAGAACACCGGCGAGGACTATAATAATAAAAGTGAGGAGAAGGATCCCTTGCGTGTGCTAAAACCCCCCAAACCCCCCACAATGTGTGGTGGCTTATTGAATATTTTACTGACAGCTTCCTGGCCTGCTGTCATGCTCTCGAGCCCGTAGTCAAAGCACATCTCTCAATAGGTGGAGGCCTTTATGTCGGCTCACAGAATATGGAGGAGAGGATTTTCAGCCCCTCAGCAGGAAATCAATCAGGAAAATGGTGGATAACAAGAAGCTCGTGGAGCCGGAAAAACACACATCCCAGAAATCGGCAGCTCCGAATCGTTTTTCCGTCCGGGTATAAAAGCGATTGTCAGTTTTATTTAAGCTACGCTAACGATAAAAATAGATGAAGACTTCGACGAAAGACTTGCTTCCGTTTTGTCAGAACTACGGTCTCAACGTCAAATTGAGTGAAGTATTTAGGCTACAGATCCTTAGCTTGAAGACTCTGCTGGTAAACAGGAAGTAACGGCTTGTTTACCAAGAGGCTATGGTAAAAGTGTGATAAATCAATGGTGTCCCACACAGGAGAGAGAAATGTATGGTTTTAGTCGTCTGTCCTCTAGAGCTGCAACGATTCATCGATTCATCGACAGAAAAAAGAAAAACAAATCGACAACTATTCTGATAATCGATGAATCGTTTTTGAGTACAATTTTAAGAGAAAAGGTCTACATTCTCTGATTCCAGCTCCTTAAATGTGAATATTTTCTGGTTTCTTTACTCCTGTGACAGTAAACTGATATTATCTTTGAGTTGTGGACAAAACAAGACATTTGAGAGCGTCATCTTGGACTTTGGGAAACACTGATCGTCATTTGCCACCATTTTATAGACCAAACTACTAATCGATTAATTAAGATTATGAAAATAATCGTTAGTTGCAGCCCTTTAGTCCTCTCACATCAGTCATGTTGGAGCAGCTACATCCTAAAGAACAAAGAGATAGATGCTGGTCAGAGTTCAGGGGGAAGATGTGAACATAATGAATGGGGAATGTACCCGTCTTGACGAGATGTTAGTGGGACACAGGTGAGCACCAGCGCCATCATGCTCACCTGTTCTATTTTTGTCGGATCCCGCGTGTGTGACACATTATATCAGTGTGGGTTTGTTCGTACGCATCAGTTCCGGAGCTGCACCACATCTGTTCCAGAGCTGGTGGACATTTAGCCCTTAGTGTAAGAAAGCCCACCAGAGAGCTGCCAGGATATCCCAATAAGTGTCCCTAACGTTGCCCCAGCCTTTTGCACACTGCACGGCACGCACATGTATATCTGTGTGTCCGTGCTGCTGTGCTCCTTCATGCAGGAGAATCAGCCCCGGGGTGAGGTAAGCAGGCAGGTGACTGTCCAGCCATCAGCCAGGTGGACATTAGACTTTGCTCACCAACCATCTGCTGAGTGAGTGGAGGAGACAAGAGCAGTGTCAATGGCTTCTCTGTGACAGTGCCGAGCCAAGCAGGAGAGCCAGAGGACAAATAGCCACTTGGACTAGATATCATGCCGTCCACGTAGCTTGGAGCCCAGGATGGGCTAAATGTCCATCCATTACCTGTGCCTGAGTGTGTTTTTGAGTGTGTGTGTGTATGTTGGTGTGTGTGTCTGTGTGTGCGCGAGTGTGTGTGTCTGTGTGGATGTGTGTGTGTGTGTGTGTGTGTGTGTGTGTGTGTGTGTGTGCATAATGCCACTTCATGATATAGAAATCCTCTGTGCTTGAGTGTAAGTGTGTGCTGGTACATGTGTGTGATTGCAAACAGTTGAGACGTGCGTGCAGGCCGTGATGGATGCAGTGCTTGCTTGCTGTCAGCCGGCTAAAGGGGTTAAACCCACCTGCTAAGATGGAGTGGGCGGCTCTGCTCTCTAGCCTCTGGTGAGGGGAGGTGAAGGGCATCGACGGGACCATCGACTGGTCATTTTTCTCCTGGCGGCCCGGCAGTGACAGCAGCCATTACATGAGTGGACGAGGTGATTATGTTTCAGGAAATCGATGCTTCATTGTTTTCAGCTTAGCCCAATGGCCAATTAAAAGCTGCTAATGAGGGAGGGTCGCAAAGATGGTGGAGATAGAGAGAGGAGGAGGAGGACAAAGCACAAAGCCATCGTTCAACACCAGGGAGATCGCTCGCTGCCAAAAACACAGGAAGTTGGGAGATGTTTGGGGGAAAAGTCACAGGAAATTGGAGATGTTTGGGGGAAAAGTCACAGGAAGTTGGAGATGTTTGGGGGAAAAGTCACAGGAAGTTGAAGATGTTTGGGGGAAAAGTCACAGGAAGTTGGAGATGTTTGGGGGAAAAGTCACAGGAAGTTGAAGATGTTTGGGGGAAAAGTCACAGGAAGTTGGAGATGTTGGGGGAAAAGTCACAGGAAGTTGAAGATGTTTGGGGGAAAAGTCGCAGGAAGTTGGAGATGTTGGGGGAAAAGTCACAGGAAATTGGAGATGTTTGGGGGAAAAGTCACAGGAAGTTGGAGATGTTTGGGGGAAAAGTCACAGGAAGTTGAAGATGTTTGGGGGAAAAGTCACAGGAAGTTGGAGATGTTGGGGGAAAAGTCACAGGAAGTTGAAGATGTTTGGGGGAAAAGTCACAGGAAGTTGGAGATGTTTGGGGGAAAAGTCACAGGAAGTTGAAGATGTTTGGGGGAAAAGTCACAGGAAGTTGGAGATGTTTGGGGGAAAAGTCACAGGAAGTTGAAGATGTTTGGGGGAAAAGTCACAGGAAGTTGGAGATGTTGGGGGAAAAGTCACAGGAAGTTGAAGATGTTTGGGGGAAAAGTCACAGGAAGTTGGAGATGTTTGGGGGAAAAGTCACAGGAAGTTGAAGATGTTTGGGGGAAAAGTCACAGGAAATTGGAGATGTTTTGGGGAAAAGTCACAGGAAATTAGAGTTGTTGGGGGAAAAGTCACAGGAAATTGGAGATGTTTGGGGAAAAGTCACAGGAAATTGGAGATGTTTGGGGGAAAAGTCACAGGAAATTGGTGATGTTTGGGGGAAAAGTCACAGGAAGTTGGAGATGTTTGGGGGAAAAGTCACAGGAAGTTGGAGATGTTTGGGGAAAAGTCACAGTCGCCTCAAAGAAAAGAGTGAAAAGTTACACCTACTGTACTGGCGCATTATGTAGCCATGTACACGCACAGAGGTGAAAATAAGCTTGAAACACGTGCGCACAAATATCGAGAGGAAAAAAACACCCATCCCATAACTATTATAGGGCGCGTCGTCTCTAAACACAAAGTCAAGGTCACAGTGACAGTGACATGACAGTTTATTCTGGGCTACCAAAAGACTCCTGGCTCAGAGGAGGAGAACGAGGAGGAGGAGAACTCACACTTTCTTTTCATCCTCTGTGAGTGACAAAGACGCTACTCTCCTGGCAAGATGACTGCCTTCTGATCTGCGTCTGGCGTTGTTTTTGACGTAGGATAAATGCTGGGGCCCTCGCGTCAATGTCACCACAAAGTTAAGTTTCTCCTACACATTTGGCTCGGCTTCAGCAACAACTATAATCTATGCAGAGTGGCCAAGAATATAGAGTAATTGTTGGCCCATCCTCACTCAGCCAGGCATTTCTGTCATCTTCTCTCTCTCTCTAACTCTCCACAGTTATTAAGACAAGACGTACAGTATGGCCATGGGAAGGAACACAGCAGCCGGGGAAAACGTAAGCCTCTTAGGGACTCTTCTTCCTCATAGAAGGACTTAATCAGTGCTGCGCACTCAGGTGAAAACCAGCCGTTTCCGCCTGCATGCTGGAGTGCCTGTTTAGTTTTGCCAGACAGGCAGATGCTGGAGCAACTATAGAGTCTCCCTTCATCTTAGTTTCTTCACCACTCCTGCTTCTCTGTGCGCTTGTTGAACAGGAGTTTGAACACTCAAAGCCTAACAGCACAATAACAAGGCATACATTCACATGTATCTCAGTACAGGCTCCAAAATTTTCATTTTTGTCCACCAGCCAAATGTCTAGTGAATGTTCAAACTTTACCAGCCACTCAATAGATTACCATTGTTGTTTTTTTGCTGGTGAGTGGTGAAGCAAATCTACCAGCCACTTGTATATTTTACCAGCATTTGGCTGGTGGCTGGGGCTAATTTTGGATCCTGCGTCAATAACACAGGATTTAAAGCGCAGGTGTAAAAAAATAAAAAAATAAATCTATCTCTATAAATTTGGCAATTGGGCAAAGTTTGTTTAAATTTTGTGTCCCGGAGGTGATGCCACACACACCTGTCTACCAGCTCCTTCCATTAATCCACACTTCCTGGGGCAAGTCGCTTTTACCTCACATCACACTGCATCAGTCGATATGACCTCCACACACACACACACACACACACACACACACACACACACACACACACACACACACATTGTGACATCACTGATGATGTCATCAGTGATATCATAAGACTGATGTCATTAGTGATGTCATAAGGAGACACACACACTCGCATGTAAACTTAACATTTTGTGAGCAACACACACACATCCCCCATGCACCAATAGGGCTGGCGAGGCCACGCAGCGGGCACGCTGCGTATGCAAGCTGCAGGGCCAGCTCGGCGAGCTCCTGGGCAGGCGAGGCCGTGTAGCAACCGAGCAAGTGAGCCCGTGCAGCAGGCCTAGTACATGTAGCACGCGAGATGCATAGTTTTTTCAAAAATAAAGGTTTAGGGCGGTGGTCCTGGGTTATGGGCCCCCTGAGCCCTTGGCCCGGTAGGCCCATTCGGTAATACATCCCTGCTGTCTCAGTACTTCTAATTGTCAATTTACAGTATGTCTGAGGTGACCAGAGGAATTATGTCCTCCATTGTCAGTAAATCAATGTACTACAAATGCAGAGTTTTTACAGTTTTAATTTTGCAGCGGAGTGAGACCTGTGTTTCATACGATTGCTTAAAATGATGCATATTTGGAAGACAAATTGAGACTCTGACAGTTGCCAAATGTACTTTCACAGCTGAACAAAGTGACTTTGTTCTGTGTGCCAGAGAAGGCTTTTCAAACCCCTTGAAAGTTTGATTAAGTAACAGATTGTTTATCGGGTTAGTTTGTTTTAGTCAAGTTTGAGCCGTGAAACCACCATGCATTATGGAAGATGGCTTATTTTATGACTATGTGGTGCACAAATAAATAATTTGATTGAAAAGTTGTCCGATTTGTCAGAACATGAAACAGCTCTTTCCATTTGTCCCAGTTTGTTTGAATGTATGTGATAGCTACCACGGGCTACCATTTAACCAGGCTGCATCAGAGATGGGGAAAGTCAAAGGGAATATATTAATGGTTGTTTGAAAAGGGAAAGGCATCAAAGTGAACGGCCAGCTGTCTCAGTGCATATATGTTTATGTTTAATGATGTTCATCATCCGAATTTGGCTTCCCATGACTTAAACATCACGAGGGAACTTCGTGGAATACTCTGCTGATTACTTAGCTAGGATCATGTTAAACACGCTACAAAGCACCACAGAGTGAACTCCAATGGAGCAATGCCAGAGAATATATTTTCATATCATTCCCCATAGAGGCAACTGATATGGCTTCTATATTTGATCAGAAATGATGCAACCCTCATTTACTGCAAAAATCCTACGACTTCAATAAGAGGGGAATGAGGTTAAAACGAGCAGGCGTGTCAGTGTGTGAAGTGAAGTGAGCGCTCAGGGAGGAGGTGGGAGCTATTACAGCCTGCTGCTGTATTTTGATGATGGCCTCGACGCCCTGGGTCAGGAGTCGGGAGCCCCAGAAGCTGCAGGGTACACGGAGGGCCGTACACTGGGTCATCTCCTGAGGATGAGTGCTGCTGCGGGGCTGTCTCTGCTCATACCACTTCAGAGGTGTTAATGATCCTTGACACACACACACACACACACTATAAAGGGGCGATGTGTGAAGCAGTGAGAGCAGGGCGAGAGAAAAGTGCGACTGCATGCATAGTGCATGTTCCTGTGTACGTGTCAGATGACATCTGAGGTCAGGGCCGGCCCGCCCATAATGCGAACCAAGCGGCTGCCTAGGGCCCCGGGAGTTGGGGGGCCCCCCCCCCCCCAATTTTTTTTTTTTTTTAAATAAACATAGGCTATAATATTATAGGCTGTGTGTGGTAGTTAAAACATAGGTTGACGTTTATTTATGTTTGTAGTTTAAACAAAAACATAAATACTGTAGGCTACATACAACACAAAAGGCTGATATTTACCTTTTGTCGCCACCTGGTGAGTAAATATATATGTAACTAAAACCATTAAAATTGACAACCGGTCCTGCATGTATCTACCGGTCCTTGGCACAAAAAAGGTTGGGAACCCCTGGTTTAACTGACCTGGCAACCCCTATGGCTGCTGGGTTCTACACGCTTGCTTGACACTGATAGGGCTACAAACGAGCGTCATTGTCATGTTTGTTTGTTTTAAATATTCTTCTAAATATGGCTAAAAGTCCAAAAACGTCAAATTTTCTTCGGCGCTGCCCTAGCGGGCAGCACCGAGAGTCCCCTCCTTACAGCACCCCCTACTTAAAAGTACTTCCAGCGCGGATGCCCCCAAACCCCCGCCCCTGGGAGGGGGCCCCTGATCTATATCCTGCTTAGGGCCCCCAGATGGCTAGGGCCGGCCCTGTCTGAGGTGTATATGGAGGTGTTTGACACGCAGGGTGTGCACATGAAAGGACACTATTGCCTCCAAAGGTTTGGAGACACAATGCTCCTTGCCCTGTGAGTGAAGCATCTGCTAGGGTAGTGGTTCCCAACCTTGGGGTTGTGACCCAAATAGGGTCGCCTGAAATTTATTTTTTTTACACCACACACAATTTAAAATTAGCGAAGATGATTAGGGTCACTTGCGTTTTTGTTTTTTGAGTTCTCAGTTTAAAGTGAAAGTGATCATCTCTAAGATTTCAGTTTTGTTCTCTTGGGTGACACCTATGGCGATGAGTGGTAATTGCAGGTGAGATCCAAACTGTCAATAGGCTCACTATCAGATAGTGACTTTTTTTTATGAAAATGTTTGAGATTATAATTTTAAATCAGGATTCTGAGAATCAAGGCGGAATTCTGAATATAGTCAGAATTCTCAGATTAAAGTCAGAATTCTGAGGGAAAAAAGGAGCATACATGTGACATCACTGACGATGTCACTGATGATATTATCGACGGTGTACCGGAATTTGAATGTCTAGGGTCCCTAGATTTTTGTGACGTCAAAATCGGGTCACGAGCCAAAAAAGGTTGGGAACCACTGCGCTATAGAGCTTGAGCCCCAGCCAGTGGCCCTCGCTACAGAGCCTCTCTCAGGAAGCCCACTCTCGCCAACACCTATGAATAACAAAGACAGCCCTGAGCAGGCAGCCTACCAGACGAGTTCTAACAAAGACAGCCCTGAGCAGGCAGCCTACCAGACGAGTTCTAACAAAGACAGCCCTGAGCAGGCAGCCTACCAGACGAGTTCTAACAAAGACAGCCCTGAGCAGGCAGCCTACCAGACGAGTTCTAACAAAGACAGCCCTGAGCAGGCAGCCTACCAGACGAGTTTTAACAAAGACAGCCCTGAGCAGGCAGCCTACCAGAGACGAGTTCTAACAAAGACAGCCCTGAGCAGGCAGCCTACCAGAGACGAGTTCTAACAAAGACAGCCCTGAGCAGGCAGCCTACCAGACGAGTTCTAACAAAGACAGCCCTGAGCAGGCAGCCTACCAGACGAGTTCTAACAAAGACAGCCCTGAGCAGGCAGCCTACCAGACGAGTTCTAACAAAGACAGCCCTGAGCAGGCAGCCTACCAGACGAGTTCTAACAAAGACAGCCCTGAGCAGGCAGCCTACCAGACGAGTTCTAACAAAGACAGCCCTGAGCAGGCAGCCTACCAGATGAGTTCTAACAAAGACAGCCCTGAGAGAGCAGGCAGCCTAGCAGACGAGTTTACGCCAATAGCCTCTAAATATATCTATATATGGCACTGTTTAAATGTCTCCAAGAATAACACATAAATTCATCTCAGGGAAGCACAACAACAAGCATTGTTGTTTATCGACTCTAAAAGCCCTGGATTGGGCTCGTGTCGCCGACGTTATCGGGTGGCGAGATGGATTCACTTTGTATCAAGTGATCAACACCACCTGTTGCAATGATCTGTATGCGTTCTCTGCCCTCCACCACATGTACAACGCTGCAGGCCAGTTTCTCGCTGACCCCGCTCTGGCCGGGACCTGGCTGGCCTCCGGAGGCAGCAACACCCACGGTAATGGGAGTAGTAGACAAACAAGTGGACGTAGCAGCTATAGCAGTGCCTGGAGCTACAGTGCTATGCAGCTGAGAGAGAGACAGAGAGAGAGAGAGAGAGAGAGAGACAGAGAGAGAGAAAGAGAGTAAGAGGAGTGGGGAGAAACACTCCAGAGCTCAGGCTGACTGACAGGAACCACTGACCCAGCTATACTGGAGTCACGCGAATCAATGCTGTTTTTTCCCCTCAGCTGGTATGGCTTACTTCTGGAGCTGTGGCTGCACTCCTGCAGAATACTGAGCATGATGGCCGCTCTCTCTGATACACCAACAGTGCTTGTGTGATTTGCAGAAAGCTACTGTAACATTACGGACGGCGGGGGTTCGACGAAACGAGAAGAAAGCACGGCGACTTAATGAGAAAACCTCAATACAGTAACGTGGCTCGCCTTTAACCCGGCATCCTTCACCTTAGTGGAGAGACATAGTGGACGCGCGCTGCCGCTGCAGTTGACTGGAAATGAAAAGGAAAAATATTGCGCGACAATTTGCACTATCGGTTGTGGTAATAGTCCTCGACATCTTCAACCGCTAATTCCATTAGTAGGAATGAGAGGTGCGAGGCGCTGCTGGCCGCACGGCGCTGGTCGATTCTTAATCACCTGTATGGGTTTCCTCCGACGGGGCCTGTATGACTCCATCTTTATGGTTATTAAAGTTAACGATTGCGGCGTGCCTCATTTACCCGGGCTCTATCAATACCAGTTCAGCACCATGAAATTACCCCCGTCCAGAGGGAGCGCCGTGACAAACCCGATTAAGAAGGCCTCTGTAATGGCCTGGTATATATAACGCTCCATGTCATAGACCGGGCCCGCTCCCGCAATAGGGGCCCGTTCCCCGAGCTAAAGCCCAGTGAAGGGAGGGAGGGAGGGGGCACGCACTATAGGGGCTGTTGACAACCATAAATAGCTTAAATGTCAATTCTAGCTTTTATTATCCGCATGGTCGTCGGGAAGAGAGATGAAAGCTAATGGCAGGAGAAGGAGGGAGAAAAATCTTTGGAGAAAACAGGAGGCAAAGTTCTCGAAGTGACTTTACAGATGAATGGAGAAAGGGGGGATGATTATGGTAAATATATGCAGGATGTAACCTACTTCTGTGGTCTTTCAGGTGCAAGGAGAACTTTGTTGGATAGTCTTTCATATGCACCACAGTTAGTTTGTATGGAGGAGGGGGGGGGGGGGGGGGCTTCGTCGCATTTTAAGTGCGGTATCAAAATAAAACTGGGCAGTAAACGAAGAGATGGCTCGTGTCCTTTTTAACTTACATCCTGCTCATCCCGTCTCCATGACAGGGGGGTGAATCCAGAAATAGCGTAGTGCAGCAAGCAGGGCCAAAAAACGATATTATACCAAATTTACAGTATACTGTTGCAGTCGCGTAAAGATATATAAGCATTCGATAACGTTGTCAACCAGTGACAAGCTTCTATATTCCCCACTTCTTTCTCTGTTTCTGTGTGTGTGTGCACTCGTGTGGATAAAAACAAACCCCGCACAGCAGCAACGGGTGCAAGCGAGCATGCATGTGTGTTTTAGTGCACCCTGCAATAGCGTGGAGGTGCCTGACCTCCATCCCGACGTCCATACGATACGGGTCACTGCTCGCTCTAAATGAGAAGGGGACGGTGAAACGAGCGACTAAATTGTCCATTCAAAATCACAGAACGGCCTTTTTGAACGCAATCACAGGGCAGCCTTCACAGAATGACACTCCTCGGAACAAAACAATTGGATTCGGTGAGCCCTGGAAAATGGCCTGAATATGGGGCATACGCTGCAGTTGAGCTTATCAAAAAAAAAAAAGGGAAAAAAGCACCTGGAAAGGCGCAGTCACGGTTGACTCCAAAAATACTAGACCGAATATATTAACCTGGCTACCATTATGCCAAATGTTTGTAAAAGAAATTGAGAGTAAAGCTTAATTTGTACTTGCCACCTCGGAGGCAAGATGTGACGTACTTGACTGCAGTGCAGCCGCATATAAAACGACACACAACTCACCTCCTCTCTCTCTGGGAAATTGGTCACAATGTTCTTTGTGATTTTCACGAAGTCATACATCAAGGACAGGCTGATAGAAATAGCGGAGACACGTTCATTCATTTCAATCGAGTGAAAACCAAAACAAGGAAGTCAAACGCGTGCCGTCTATACTATACTATCTATACCGTCTACTTGCGCGATACTATGACGTAGTCGGCGACACTAGACATTTCACCAGGTAGCAGACACTGCTCGCCGACACTTGAAAGTGTCGACTCAAGTCCTCATTTCTGTCGGCGACCGTTTCAAAAGTGTCGGCAGACGAAGCATAAATTGGGCTTAAGGCTCCTTTAGCAGACACACCCAAGTCATCTTGTCTAGTCAATGATTCATTTTGAATATAGTGTGTGCATGTGTGACAGTATGGTGGCTGAGGTGCGAGGCAGACAACATGGTGGTTGTCTCCAGTAGCAATAACACTAGCAGGCGTTGTGCGTGTGGGGTAGAGTGCATGACAGCACATGTCACTGTGAGTTCAGCCAAGTTCTGTCTGGTTTACACACAATGCATGATCTCATATGCATAAAGCTCATGATGCCTCGGTGGGCACTCGGCATCATATTATGGATGCATGCAGTCGTGTACGGAGAAAAAAGGACAATTTTGCCGTGCGAATAATCTGCCCACTTTCTGTAAAGCCGGGCCATCGGAGTCACAGGACTTTTCGTAATTGCAACGGCAATAAAATCTCACATTGCTCTCGCTGCCATGTTCTGCAGGTCCTGATGCTGTTTGAGGCAGCTGGCAACTGATCAATGTCTATCTGTCAATGTTATTTGCAATTTGCTGTCCCTCAGAAACACTTGCAGGCAGGCACAAATGTCAATTGAAATACACTAGCGCCCATGCTCTAAACACACTTAGCTTCAAATACACTAGTGCCCATGCTCTAAAAACACTTAGCTTCAAATACACTAGCGCCCATGCTCTAAAAACACTTAGCTTCAAATACACTAGTGCCCATGCTGTAAAAACACTTAGCTTCAAATACACTAGTGCCCATGCTCTAAAAACACTTAGCTTCAAATACAGTAGCGCCCATGCTCTAAAAACACTTAGCTTCAAATACACTAGTGCCCATGCTCTAAAAACACTTAGCTTCAAATACACTAGTGCCCATGCTGTAAAAACACTTAGCTTCAAATACACTACCGCCCATGCTCTAAAAACACTTAGCTTCAAATACACTAGTGCCCATGCTCTAAAAAGACTTAGCTTCAAATACAGTAGCGCCCATGCTCTAAAAACACTTAGCTTCAAATACACTAGTGCCCATGCTCTAAAAACACTTAGCTTCAAATACACTACCGCCCATGCTCTAAAAACACTTAGCTTCAAATTAGGGATGTTCATTTTGAAAAATTTCCAAAATCGATAATCGGTGAGAATTAACGATAAATTATCGATTATCGATTTTATTAATACTTAGAAAATTTTCAATATTTTCAATATTTTCAATATTTTTTTTTTTTTTTTTTTTACAAAATGAATGCCTATGGCAGAAAATACGAAAGACAACGTGTTCTCCTCAATGAACTCTTTATTTCAATGTGTCTCCTCTCCAACACTGCTGTCCCCGGCGCATGCCGGTGTGAATTTCCCATGTTTAAAACAGTTTTGTTGGCACAAAGGCCCGTGCCCAGCCAGAAAACTAGAGACTATATGAAGCTCCACCTCACGTTAGTCGGCTGTGCAATGGAGTGGGGCGAGGAGTAACGAATTCCACCCAAACCTAGTCAATTTTTTTTTTTTTTTTTTTTTTTTTTAATAATTAAAAAATCGATCCAAATGCCACAGGATCGATTCCAATCCTTAACGATCGATTATCGATTTTCGATAATTGATGAACATCCCTACTTCAAATACACTAGTGCCCATGCTCTAAAAACACTTAGCTTCAAATACACTACCGCCCATGCTCTGGAAACACAGCTTCAAATACACTACAGCCCATGCTCTGGAAACACAGCTTCAAATACACTACCGCCCATGCTCTAAAAACACTTAGCTTCAAATACACTAGTGCCCATGCTCTAAAAACACTTAGCTTCAAATACACTACCGCCCATGCTCTGGAAACACAGCTTCAAATACACTACCGCCCATGCTCTGGAAACACAGCTTCAAATACACTACAGCCCATGCTCTGCAAACACATCCCTTCAAATACACTACCACCCATGCTCTAAAAACACTTAGCTTCAAATACACTACCGCCCATGCTCTGCAAACACATATCTTCAAATACACTACCGCCCATGCTCTGCAAACACATATCTTCAAATACACTACCGCCCATGCTCTGCAAAGACATCGCTTCAAATACACTACCGCCCATGCTCTGCAAAGACATGTCTTCAAATACACTACCGCCCATGCTCTGGAAACACAGCTTCAAATACACTACCGCCCATGCTCTGCAAAGACAGCTTCAGGCCCCGTTCATCTCCTCACTTCAATTAAATGTCTGTAGCGGGCTCAGATTGAAAGCCAGAGTGAAGTTTCTGATGTCATATGAAAGAGGAAGACGTAGCGCATCCTATTGGTACCATGTCATGTTAGCTCGTCGGGAAGGGGGCTAAATAATGCTACATTTTGGTGAGGGAAAAACTGGCACGGCCATTTTCAAAGGGGTCCCTTGATCTCTCACCTCAAGATATGTGAATGAAAATGGGTTCTATGCATATATATACCCACAAGTCTCCCCTTTACAGATAACGTAGCACAAGCATTTTTCAACAAGGCAGCATAAATCAGCAGAACAATGGATCAAAGGATTAAAAAAAAATGGGGCGGGGGTGCTGATCCCGTAGTACAGGGGTGCCCAGAGAGAAAGAAGGACAGACAGAGAGACAGACAGAAAGAGAGAAAACAGATTCCGAACGTCTTTGACGGTAAACGGCTGAACACTAAAGCGCTGTGAGTGTTTGTGTGTCTGTGTGCCATGTGTTGTGTGTTTTACCACTGATATGTGAGGGAGGAAGAGAGACGGAGAGACAGAGCCTCGCAGCGCAGCTTAACCACAGCTGCTGTTGTGAGTACGAACAAAATGTGGAGGGGAGGGGAAACGGTTTTTATGAATGGCATGCAATCTACCAGCATTGGCTCTGTGATCTACCAGCATGGGCGTTATGATCTACCGGCATGGGCGTTGTGATCTACCAGCATTGGCGTTGTGATCTACCAGCATTGGCTCTGTGATCTACCGGTTGATCGCGATCGACGTATTGGCAGAAAATCTCCCTATTTTTCACAGCAGGTATGCAAATGTGGCTAGAGAGCTGTGGAAAGTGACCCTGCTTGGTATTGGCTGTAACTGGTCGATAAGTCACGCGTGTGGACCAATAGAAGCAAAGCATTCTGGGCTCAAGTTTGAGTGAAGCTGAGAAGCTAATATGCTACGTCTCTCTTACCAGTTACCACATAAATGATCAACAAATCTGCCAAGAACCAGAGATTGGTTTATGAAAAGGCTGTAGATTTCCAAGTTACATAACTGCATGATTCAATGCCTGCATTCACCATGTCGGTCCAATGTCACTGCTTGACGTATTTATGCGACAAAATGTTTACAGGTAAAGCGCCTCATTCAAATGGAGATTGGCCTATACGACCCCATAGCAAAAGCATTTGTTGACTGATAATAGTACGGTCGAGCATTGATCATCTTCTCAGGAGCTGACTTTCAAATGATTATCAATAAAGTAACAGCAAAGGGAAGGAAAATCAATGCGCTAAACGCTGCGCTCCTGTTTGACAATGCAGAGCCACGGAGTCAGATGTGGCGTGGCGTGTCTGACCTTGCTCTTCGTGGGTAGCGAGGGCGGCAGAACAACATTGTGGTGTATGAAAAGAGAGGTGAATGAAGCTGACATGACTGAAGAACATTTCTATAGAAAGAGAGAACTCTAGCACGGGGGAAGTGGTGAGAGGCTGACTGAGGACGAGGTCTTGAAGGCTGAAGTCTTCCGATTCAGGTAAAATAAATAAAATAAAAAAATAAACAAAATCTTCTTTGAGCAACATAAGAAAACTGATAAACAAATAAAGGTAACAGTGTAGCCGACATGACTGCAGCCTGGTCCTAAGGCTAGTAGAGACCAATCACTGTATAACCAGGTCCATTACCAAGGATCTTCTGCCTGGATGGGTTCATCTGGCTGCAAGAGGTTCAACCTAACTTTATTTTCACAACAGGTTTTAATAACGTGAGGCCAAATTTCCCATAATGAAACTCTTTTAACTCTTTCTCTCCTCTTTAACTCCTTAGTCCTTACTATACTAGAAATAATTATTGTATCACCCAAACAAGTCCCACACAGTCCGTCAACTCCATAGAAAATGAAAAAAGAACTCCGGAATTCCAGAAAGCCTCTTCGTGGACGCTTCAGGACCGCGGGTAGCTCCCTTCACGATTGTGTTGTCACTCTGGTCGTGAAAGGGGCTAGACTGCTGCGCATCCGGTGGACATAGGCCTTCACTAGACAGGATGCGACCTGCTCCGGCAACCGCCTTCGCAGCCCACGCAATGCTTGGTTTAATCTGGTAGAAGTGGGTATACGCAAAGCCGCCTGATAATAAATAGAACCCGCGTATACCCTGCACTTACACCAGCTACACACCGACTGCAACTCTTTTAGTCAGGCTTGGCCAGCTTGAATCGTACTGTTTTGCAAAATTTCATCTTTAGGTACATCCATGGATCAAACAAAGCGTAAAGGGGTTATTGTCCCTAAAATAAGGAGATTCATCTTTGTTCCCTCAACTTAAAATAATTGGTCTTTTTTTTATCTGTAGTTGTTCATCTTTCTGTCTATGGTCTGCACATACTGTAATTGGTCCTCCTCTAGTGTGCGCCCCCCCCCCCCCATTCCCCCAAACGAAACAGTGTCCAAGAAAAGAGGCATCAAAGAGAGGATACTCTTTCAAAACACCCACAACACCAGTAATTAAATGTAATTGTAGGGACAGATTGTGCGGCTGACGCTCATGGAAAAGAGGTCTCTCTGTTATGTGTCAGCATCCTGAATGCTGCCTCTACTTTGTGGGAAGCTCATTATCCTCCTTAGAAAACGATTCTCCGTTCCTGCCGAGGACCCGAGTGGAGATGGTTGAAAATGTAAGCGTGGTACAGCACAATGCACCATAGGTTAACCAATGATAATCTAACAATGATAATCTGGTTGTGTGTTACGGAGCAGCTCTAAAATGAGTTTCTTAACCCATTTTCCTACCTGTGTGAAAGAATCACAGCCATGACAAATGACTATAAGCGAGGAGAGTGGGAGAGAGAGAGAGAGGGAGAGAGCGGGAGGGAGAGAGAGGAGGAGGGCGAGCGGAGTTATTTTGCAGAGTCTAAAATCCGAACAATATGAGAACTGGAACACAATTTGACATCAGATTACTCCCAGCGATATCCATCAAAACACACAATCCAGTCAGTCAACATCATTACCGTCGGCGTGATAAGCTTTTAAGCCGGCGATAACATCTTGATGTGGTAAAACAAGTGGGAGGAGAGTGCCAGTATCATCTGTTTCTGTTGTGGCGGCGGGGACCGCGACAGCGGATAATGGGGCCCAGTCTCCAGACACATCAAAGCCAGCGAGGACGATGATTCATTACAAATATGATTGACTAGTTTATCACGAACAAGCCTCCACCTCCTCCTCCTCCTCTCCTCCGCCCCTATGAGATGACACAATGATGCCACATCTCTCCACTCTTGGCAACACTTTTAAATCAATAGTGTTTATCAAAATTGTTTATGTGGTTCAGATGTTTTCTGTTTACAGAGATAATATTGCAATCAGAAGCGCCTTTCCCCCAGCGAACAGTGGCTTCTTATCAGACGCGTCTCGTCTTTGGGGAGGATGCTTTACTGAACGGTGAAGCTTCAAAAGGGAGCCAGCACAACTTGTACTCTTCTTCTCGTCCTCCGTCTGGGCTGAGAGTGATTACCTCATCTTACATGGCATTTCTCTGCAGAGAAGAATCAATCACGAATTGAAAGAAACGTGTCATGATTCAGTCACAGAAACGATCCCCATCGACCAGATTAAATATCGGAGCCGTATTGAAAAGACAAGGGCTCCGTGCGCCCATTAATTACAAAGATTATAATCAGGACAGGTTTTGAACTAATTCCCCTGCCCATTCTCAAGGTCATCCTCTCTCACGCAAGAGGACTTAATTGCAAAGCACTCAGAGATAGGCGGGATGAATGAACTGAATATGAATTGCATGTTTACATAACTTTCTTGATTTTCCCTTCATTCTCTTGCCATCACAACACGGGCTTATGGTAAGTCATGGTCACAAACATGACTGAATGATAGACATGTTTAGTCCTATATCAGGATGTAGATATTAGTATTCAGTGTTTCCCCTATATGCAATCAGCAGCAGCGCACCACCGCTGCTGAAGGCCACCGCCGCTGAATTATACTAATTTCTCTTTTCTTTTCTTTAGAAAGTAACATTATTATTGTGTGCTATGGATGCTTCATATCCAGGGTCAATTCACACACCTTTGAGTAAAGACTATTATACTGTAAACAAGAAACTGTGCACTTCCCTGATAATGTCAGCACAACAACGCATAATGTGTAGGAAGCAGCAATATTAAAAGGTGCTTAAAATGTCCCCTTCAAAAACATAAAGCACTAAATTGTGTTATTTTGTGGAATACAGTTGAAGAGTATCTCCTCATTATAAAGTGCACCATAAGAAATACCCTTGATAGGGCTTCATTTTAGAATCGATGAGAAGCAGACAGACAGTCTACAGCAGGGGCACTCAATTAAAATTCTAAGAGGTCCAGATAGAGAAAATGTCCTCAAGCGAAGGTCCGGAACATTGAGCTTGCGTTATGATTCAGTCCCATTGAACTTAGGCTACTTCAATGATTGCAGTAGCCTAATGGTACAACGTCTGTATGTAGTCAATGTCTGACTGTTAAATCAAAATAAACATCAATAATGTTTATTTACAGTTTTCATATTTAACTGGATTAATTATAAATAACTAGCCTACACTAATAATAAATACATGTTATTTTCTCATTTAAAGTAAAATAATGGCTGCATTTAGAAATAACACAACAGAGTGCTTTGGAAAAATTTGCATCTTAAAATAAAGTGCTTTAATTTTAGAAAAATAAGTTCCCCCTTGTCTTCCTTTTCTTAACTCCATTTCACATTTTATCAGTCAGGCTCTCAGCCAACAAACCTCCTTTTCTCTTGATAGAAGTGAGCACTCTGTCTGTGCCTGCCTGCCTGTCTGTCTGTCTTTCTAGCTATCGGTCGCTCGCAATGCAAACTTTGCATGCCGGTGTGTGTGCGCCCTGGATTTGAGTGTGTGTGTGCTCATGTGTGGCACTTCCATAGACAGCTGGTCAGGATCGCATCACACTTCACGAGACATACTGGTTTTGAACTGCTCGTGAGACCAATGAATGAACATGAGTCTGCCTGCTCTGGATTAAAACTAAAGCTTTGTTTTCGCGGTCTACTCGTTTCTTTTGAGCACGCGATGTGAAATACTTCTCTCGCATTTCTCTGAGTCTCACCTCTCCTCCGCCGTGTGTCAACTCTCCCGCAGCAGCAGCAGGCAGAATCGATTCGCTTGTTGATTGGCTGAGTAGCATCACGTGTGATGATTTACAGCGCATGCATTGGTCTGTGAGCTTCCTGACAGATAAACCAGTACCGTAAAGGCTAGAAAAGCATGTGCCGGTTAAAATAGAAATGCTCCGTGAAAATGTAACTATTCAGTGATTTGTAGGTTATAGGGCTCGGTCCGGATAGGATGGCGTCTGGGTCCGGATGCGGACCGGAGTCCGGACTTTGAGGATCGCTGGTCTACAGACTGAAGGCAGCACTCTGCTCACACACACTGCTCAAACTGTAACCACAAATCACACCTTGAGTAAGCAGTGCAGATACAGTAAGTGGTGCAAGTTTGTGCAGGTCGGACCCCCCTCTCTCTGCCACTGTGTGTGCGTGCGTGCATGTGTGTGTGTGTGTGTGTGTGTGTGTGAGTGACTGTGTGTGCATGCATGTGTGTGCGCGCGTGTGTGCATAAATAGAAAGGCAATCTTTTTCTTCAAAGCAAAATACTTTGTTTTCTCGATGGGCCATAGTATGTTTAATTGAAGAGATGTGTGTGGGGGGTAATATCATGAAATACTGAGATATTTTGGTAGATACGGTACCATACTGTGTATTTCATACCATTACATCCTTATTGCCAAATATAACTTTATTGGCTGTATCTCCTACTAGACAGGACAGGACTAGGCAGGGTGCACTTTGCAAGCAAAATACAAAATTTGTGAGAGGGGGGGGGGGGGGGGGAATCACCGCTGCTATAACTCAACCCTCGGAGAAACACTGTACTCACATATCTACCTTGGGCATTCTGTTAGCATTGTAAGTGTGAAACCCTTCTGTTAGCATTGTAAGTGTGAAACCCTTCTGTTAGCATTGTAAGTGTGAAACCCTTCTGTTAGCATTGTAAGTGTGAAACCCTTCTGTTAGCATAACCCTTCTGTTAGCATTGTAAGTGTGAAACCCTCCTGTTAGCATTGTAAGTGTGAAACCCTTCTGTTAGCATTGTAAGTGTGAAACCCTTCTGTTAGCATTGTAAGTGTGAAACCCTCCTGTTAGCATTGTAAGTGTGAAACCCTTCTGTTAGCATTGTAAGTGTGAAACCCTTCTGTTAGCATTGTAAGTGTGAAACCCTTCTGTTAGCATTGTAAGTGTGAAACCCTCCTGTTAGCATTGTAAGTGTGAAACCCTTCTGTTAGCATTGTAAGTGTGAAACCCTTCTGTTAGCATTGTAAGTGTGAAACCCTCCTGTTAGCATTGTAAGTGTGAAACCCTTCTGTTAGCATTGTAAGTGTGAAACCCTCCTGTTAGCATTGTAAGTGTGAAACCCTCCTGTTAGCATTGTAAGTGTGAAACCCTTCTGTTAGCATTGTAAGTGTGAAACCCTTCTGTTAGCATTGTAAGTGTGAAACCCTTCTGTTAGCATTGTAAGTGTGAAACCCTTCTGTTAGCATTGTAAGTGTGAAACCCTTCTGTTAGCATTGTAAGTGTGAAACCCTTCTGTTAGCATAACCCTTCTGTTAGCATTGTAAGTGTGAAACCCTTCTGTTAGCATTGTAAGTGTGAAACCCTTCTGTTAGCATTGTAAGTGTGAAACCCTGGAGTACAGATGAGATGAAAACCTGGATCTCCTCATCAGTCTTGCCTCCAACATACATCTAAATGTGATCTGTGCATCAGGCTGGACTGTGACATCCTCTGGCTGCACATCAAAGTGTGACTGCATTCAGTGTGCATGCTAATGCCAGAGCAAAGCATGCCCTGAGCTCTGTGAGGGGAGAGACAGAGCGATGGAGAGAGAGAGAGACGGAGGGAGAGACGGAGTGATGAGAGAGAGAGAGAGAGAGGCAGAGGGAGAGACGGAGTGATGGAGAGAGAGAGAGAGGCAGAGACGGAGTGATGGAGAGAGAGAGAGAGAGAGAGAGAGAGAGACAGAGGGAGAGACGGAGTGATGGAGAGAGAGAGAGAGAGAGACAGAGGGAGAGACGGAGTGATGGAGAGAGAGAGAGACACAGAGAGGCAGAGGGAGAGATGGAGTGATGGAGAGAGAGAGACACAGAGGGAGAGATGGAGTGATGGAGAGAGAGAGAGGCAGAGGGAGAGACGGAGTGATGGAGAGAGAGAGAGAGACAGAGAGGCAGAGGGAGAAACGGAGTGATGGAGAGAGAGACAGAGAGGCAGAGGGAGAAACGGAGTGATGGAGAGAGAGAGAGAGACAGAGAGGCAGAGGGAGAGACGGAGTGATGGAGAGAGAGAGAGAGAGACAGAGACACAGAGGGAGAGATGGAGTGATGGAGAGAGAGAGAGAGGCAGAGGGAGAGATGGAGTGATGGAGAGAGAGAGAGAGACACAGAGAGGCAGAGGGAGAGATGGAGTGATGGAGAGAGAGAGAGAGGCAGAGGGAGAGATGGAGTGATGGAGAGAGAGAGAGAGAGAGACCGAGAGGCAGAGGGAGAGACGGAGTGATGAGAGAGAGAGAGAGAGAGGCAGAGGGAGAGACGGAGCGATGGAGAGAGAGAGAGAGAGGCAGAGGGAGAGACGGAGTGATGGAGAGAGAGAGAGAGGCAGATGGAGAGACAGAGTGATGGAGAGAGAGAGAGAGGGAGAGCAATAGCAAGAACGCAGCCATGAGAAAATCTCCCTTCAAGGAAAAATAAATATTGGAAAAGCCAAATGGTGTTGACATTTTGTGAATATTTTTTCCAGGAGGAAAATAAGGTTAAATACTTTTTTTTAGGTACGTTGATGTGATGCAGGTCTACCTTAACTACCATTTCCATGCTAGCATCTACGGCTCAATCATAGATTACACTTGCAGAAACAATGCATGCCTCCCTCCCAATACAGAAGCAACTTTGTAACAGACACAGCTGGTACAGTGTAACAGACATAGGGCTGCTACACTGTAACAGACACAGGGCTGCTACACTGTAACAGACACAGGGCTGCTACAGTGTAACAGACAGGGCTGGTACAGTGTAACAGACAGGGCTGCTACAGTGTAACAGACAGGGCTGGTACAGTGTAACAGACAGGGCTGCTACAGTGTAACAGACAGGGCTGCTACAGTGTAACAGACAGGGCTGCTACAGTGTAACAGACAGGGCTGTAGCTACAGTGTAACAGACAGGGCTGCTACAGTGTAACAGACAGGGCTGGTACAGTGTAACAGACAGGGCTGCTACAGTGTAACAGACAGGGCTGTAGCTACAGTGTAACAGACAGGGCTGCTACAGTGTAACAGACAGGGCTGTAGCTACAGTGTAACAGACAGGGCTGCTACAGTGTAACAGACAGGGCTGCTACAGTGTACCAGACAGGGCTGTAGCTACAGTGTAACAGACAGGGCTGCTACAGTGTAACAGACAGGGCTGGTACAGTGTAACAGACAGGGCTGCTACAGTGTAACAGACAGGGCTGTAGCTACAGTGTAACAGACAGGGCTGCTACAGTGTAACAGACAGGGCTGTAGCTACAGTGTAACAGACAGGGCTGCTACAGTGTAACAGACAGGGCTGGCACAGTGTAACAGACAGGGCTGCTACAGTGTAACAGACAGGGCTGTAGCTACAGTGTAACAGACAGGGCTGCTACAGTGTAACAGACAGGGCTGTAGCTACAGTGTAACAGACAGGGCTGCTACAGTGTAACAGACAGGGCTGGTACAGTGTAACAGACAGGGCTGCTACAGTGTAACAGACAGGGCTGGTACAGTGTAACAGACAGGGCTGCTACAGTGTAACAGACAGGGCTGCTACAGTGTAACAGACAGGGCTGCTACAGTGTAACAGACAGGGCTGCTAGCTACAGTGTAACAGACAGACAGTGTAACAGACAGGGCTGCTACAGTGTAACAGACAGGACTGTAGCTACAGTGTAACAGACAGGGCTGTAGCTACAGTGTGACAGACAGGGCTGTAGCTACAGTGTAACAGACAGGGCTGCTACAGTGTAACAGACAGGGCTGTAGCTACAGTGTAACAGACAGGGCTGGCACAGTGTGGAAAGCAGCAGTCACTGTCTGTATCCTCTTGATCCATCATCTGGGCTGCATCATCTCCCTGGTCATTGCCTGTGTGCTGCTGCTGCTCCAAGTCGTGACTGGAGGATCAGAGCTGAGAGATAAGTGATTGTCTCCTGGCAGACAGATGAGCTGGCTCCACAGGCAATGAAGAGAGGGGCCTCTGCACAGCACCTCAATAGCTGCCCCCTCTCTCTCTCTCTCCCTCTCTCTCTCTCTCTGTCTCTCTCTCTCTCCCTCCCTCTCTGTTCCCCCTGCTCTCTCTCTCTCTCTCTGTCTCTCTCTCTCTGTTCCCCGTGCTCTCTCTCTCTGTCTCTCTCTCTTCCTCTCTGTTCCCCCTGCTCTCTCTCTCTTCCCGGTGCTCTCTCTCTCTCTCTCTCCATCCATCCATCCATCCCTCTCCAAGGTAGGTCAAAAGAAAGATCCCATCTGGCAGCTCATTCCTCACTCTGATGAAGCCGCTTGTTAGTGGGACTCATCAACTCCTCTCTCTCTCTCTCACACACAAACTGCTGCTATCTTTCATTCTAATACTCATCTTGGTTTGGCGCCATTTCACTTTTCCCATTGTCTGCCTCCTTCCTCGCCTCTCTCTCTCTCTCTCTCTCTCTCTCTCTCTCTCTCTCATTAAAGACGTCTCCTCCAGCAGAGGAGCATATAGCCGGCAGCCACAGCGTCTGACCGGACTGAACTGTGTCTTGTATCAGGGGGGGCAGATGGCACCCTGGACAGGCTCTCATCACCCCGGGTCACTGAGCAGAGTTCAGGAGGGTCAGTAGACACAGGGCAACGTTAGCACAGGTGACCCCGCTGGCAGAGGGGTCAGTAGACACAGGGCAACGTTAGCAGAGCTGCCCCCCGCTGGCAAGGCTTCGCACTACAAATGACACATCACCATGTGACCCATACTTAAATATGCCACGATGGAGAGGGAGCAGATGGAGGACAGAAACAAAAAAGTTGGTACTCGTACAAAAAAAAGAAGAAGTTTGGGCTTTCCAAACGGCTCTTAGTTAGGTGGTATGCTAATTATTGCAATTAAGTCAGACAGACAAAGGAGGCATTCAGCAACAGTGCAGGAACAGTATACACGAGCCCAAACGGCAACTAATGGATGTGTTTAGCTCGATGCCGTTTGCAAAGAAATGTTTCCTGCCTTCTCTTACCGTGGGGTAATTTGTACATTAATTTTCACATTATTGCTCTGCTTTGTCAACACCTCTGCACTCTAAATGGAGGGGAAATGCAATAACCATATTTGCCAGCTGTTTCTCGCAACACAAATCAAATCAGAGCGCGCCTCTCAAGGCTCAGCAACAGATGGTTGATCACAATAAGAGGAGAGTAAATCCCCAGTAGTTACTGTGACACCCCCACGTTTATCTCCGTAAGACTCTCGTGGAAAAGCTCAATTATTCGCCCATTTTCACAGCCGACGCCGTTCTCCCCCCCAACGGCAAACTAACTCCGTCGCACAACAGAGTGCAACGGGGGAGCTAGTTTAAATGAGTTGAAAAGGTCTGCTATCTTTCTCTCTCAGACAGTTATCGCTGTGGCAGACGCCGACTCTTTCCAAACAAGCAAAATGTCTCCAGCTCCGCCCGCTCTCTTTTGAAATTTAATTAATCACCTTCAAATTTGGCATTCAGCCCTCTTGAGAATAATGTTGCGTTTTTGGTGCCATCCGCGAGCGGGAGCTCAGCAGCCTCCCTTCAGGGGCCTAACACACACACACCTATGCCGGCTTCAGCTGGAGGGCGACGATAAGACGCGGGGATAGGGTATGTACCTGAGAGCCTCCCCTCCGAGTACCTCCTCTCTCAAAGCATCCCAGCGCAGCACGGTCTCTTAAGAACCCGGTGGGGGGGGGGGGGGGGGGAGACGCGCATTTGCCAAACTGGCCAGAAATGTTGCGTGTGGTGGATGAAAAGGACAGAAGAGACTGGGAGAGTTGGATAGAATAGACAGATGGAACGCTTTGGCAGCCGGCGAGCCCACCATATTGTTGTGTCTCTTCATATAACTCATCACAAGGCACATCACATGCCTTTTTTTTTTTTTTTTTTATTCCTTCTTCATCAAGACTAAGCCTGTCTGGCCTTGTCTTAACTTTCACGAAAACTTTTCGCAGCCAAAACACAGTTCAATACAACTTTTTTCTCCCCACTCAACTTAAATACTCCTCTTCTTAGGGGATAACTTGGGTCCAGCGCCGTTAGGAATACCTGAAGACTTTTCCAATCACAAAACTATTGATGCACGATCTGGCTGCCAAGAACCCCCCCCACCCCCCCCCCCCCCCATCCACCCCCCACCCCGAAAAACCCTTTAATTAAAATGGCTGCTTCAGATCAGAACACGAGGAAAAGCGTCAGACGCTTGTCACTAATGTAATCAAACAGAAAGCCGAGAGCGAGGGCTGCTCTTCCTCCTCTCCCTGCAAACACTGACAGAACAGACAAAAGTGGAGGATGGGGCCACCGGGGAGACATGAGAAGCCTCCGTTAAACACCGCCGCACAAATCGTTCCTGTATCAGCAGCTTTGGAGAGAAGTGATACAAAAAGTTTTTTTCACGAAGACGGGGGATCGCGCACTTACCTTGAACGATGAGGAACTTCCCGCACTCAATCGAGCACAGCTTCAAACTTATCGATCGCTGCTGTGCTGTGCTGCTGTACTGTACGAGGTATACATTCATAACATCATGTCAGGTGTGACGGAGTGCCAGGTGGAGCATCACTCATGATGCTACAGTACCAGAAGTGATTTGGTCTGGTGGTGCACGCTTCACTTTGATCGTGTCTCTGGCTCTGTTAAATCAGGCGTTTCAGCCGGGCTTCCCTCGTCATGCCATAAGTCATGTCTGTGATGTTGGAAAGCCATACAGTATATGGATGTACTCATTAGGAAAACCGTGTTCTTTGCCACAAGGTGCCAGTTTGCGGTTACCAGCTACGTTGGCCAGTTAATGAGCTGAGCTAGCGACATCGGAGCCCCTGTAGTACGCCGCTAAGGGGGGGACGCCGTCGCTGTCGAGGTTATAGACTCTCATATCCGGAGCCGTGTTCGTTCAACATGTATAGCAGCGCACATCGTGCTGCACCGCGCTGCCCCCACAACCAAAGCACTGTTCGCTCAGTGTTAATGAATCAATCAATTTCTCCCAGATAAATCACAATGAACACCTCGCGAACGGGCACGACTGTCACCATGATGAATTCCTTCATTCCATGCAATAAGCTGGCCGGGAAGTGATTCATCGCTGGCACGGCACGCGGCTATATACAGCGGCGGACAGAGGCGAGAGATACGCCATCAAATGTAATATGTCATTGAAATATTTCCCCCGTAGCAGTCGGTGAATAAGGTGGAGCGGTGGGGAAAAAAACATTAAAAAGTCTAAAAATCCAGTGGATATCAAAGGATTTAACTCAATCTCCGGTTGGAACAGTCTGATACGAGATGTTCTATTGAATGGCTGGTGCTCTGCTCTACGCTCTCTGTGCTAGGCCATTGCCAGATAGCTGACATGAGTTGAGTTATGCACTGCACCTTTGCGAGGCTCCTTGCTCTCTCCCCACTCTCCATATTACAGAATAGGGCGAAATAAGTGAGAGTAAGAACTACATTCTAATGCTATTGATTGCCTTTGCTCTGCCCTACTTCAGGGCCAAGAGATGTTGTGATTTTTTAAATACAAACCTGCTCTCTGGTCCAAGTAGGAGACGTTGCGTGCTGCTCGATTTAAATCACCGCTAAGCTCAAAGCAACACGCATAAGATTATCCCCGTTCAGTTTGTGACACGACTGAGTTGAGTGTTGTGGTTTTGTCTTGATCCCAGTTAATTGATGCTATTGCTAGATTGTGTCGCTCTGCTGATCGACTCGTTATGTCTCGCTACATTGAAGTAACGGAGCGAATAGCACGTATCGCTAATGGGTTGCTAGAATTAAAGTGTGACACCTCTGCAGTCTTATGGTGGTTCTGTTATTCAGCTGTAATTCATATTGTCAAGATATTAGTGTCTTGAGCAATTTTGAGCTTAGTAAAAATAGACAGTGTCAATCTACACACTAAGAGGCACTTTGAGTTGCTGGACTAAGAACCAGGGACTTTTACAGATGTTGTATGTAGCCTCTTGTGCCTGCATGTATAATACTTGCCTATAACACTTTTTTTCTACTTGAAAAGACTGGTAAAAGTAGAAGTACTGATTCAACTTATTTACTCGAGTAAAAGTTAAAAATTACAGGCTCTGAAATGTACTCAGAAAGTATAAAAGTAAATAGTGTTTCTACCGGCTGTTTCTGTGCAAAGCTAACTGAAATTCACGTAATATTAATATAATTCGAAGACTATTATTAAACTTAAAAGATCCCTCCAAACTACTCCAACCTACTTTGATTAATATAAAGAAGTTCAATTATCGCATTAAAATAATTAAAATGACAATTATACTTCTTCTCCCTGAGAGAGAGAGAGAGAGAGAGAGAGAGAGGTGGTCGAGCGAGCTAGACCGTGCCTGAAGAGAGGGGGCGGTAGTAGTGTCATGCTTTTTGTCTGTTGTGCATTAAAACGAAAGTAACAATCCTGTTTTTAAAATGTAACAAGTACAGATATTTGTGTTAAAATATAGGGAGTTAAGTTACTTACAGTACAAACACTTTGTTACTTTCCATCTCTGATGTTTACTTGTATGTGATGAAACCCTGTAGTAGGCCAAGTAAAAAACGACAACACACAAAATCATTCATTATATTTATATTAACATTGTTAAAAGATTTACACTAAACAAACTCCATGTCTGATTGCATTTCGTCACATGGGGAACCGACCAAGGCATTCAAAGGAATAATTTCTCTCTCTCTATTCGACAGAATATCCAGCACATTAATTCATGACACATGAGGAATCCATAATAGCCATAGTAATAATGGTATTTCACAGTTTTCTAATTGGAACTGGGACATTAGGTAGCAAGTGGTCAGTAAATTAAAATAATGTCACTTGGTGAACACTTTGAAAAATGGCCGGGAAGCCTCACCCTCACTAATCTTCTTTAATTAAGCTGCTCCGTGCAGAGGGTTGGTATCCATGGCGATTAAATGAATGCTTTCGGAAACACACATGGTGTCTAATTGTTTGTGCGCATCGTCTGCACAAAAATGCTGCGCTTTTAATTGAAATCTCGCTCATTAGACAAAGAGTAACATTCTTAATTATCCTCGACAGAAAGCTCAAAGTTCACAAATGAACGTCTGGAATTAGCCTCTGAAGAGCTGTCTAGCCCTCTCCCCACCTCCTTTATGGTGCAATTTGATCATTAATTAAAAATAAATTAGATATTCCCCCAACTCGTGGGCTGCAGAAATCTAAAGGTGATGTTGGCGGCTGTGCTTTAACAACTTCGACAGGACGATGATTAAGGAGCTGTCGCCATTTGTTACACTATCATCTGTGTGTGTGTGTGTGTGTGTGTGTGTGTGTGTGTGTGTGTGTGTGTGTGAGAGAGTCTGCAGGCGTGTGTGAGTATATTCGAACCTCCACCCCGCCACCCTCCTCTTCCCGACCCCGCCCTCATCTCTTAATATGCGTCTGAGGTCTAGTTTGAGTTCAAAGGTCGGCGTTTAATTATACCGCCGCAAATCCTTAATTTTCAATTATGATGGGGCTGGGGAGCTCACCTTGAAGAAGGACGGCTCAGAGACAGGTCTCCCCCTGGAGGAGAGGAGGGGGAGGGGAGGAGGAAGCCCTTTCTAACCTTTTCAGAAATGGCTTCTTTTTCTTTCTTTTTTTACGGCGGAGCGGAGTCGGCGTGGTTGATTTGCATGTGGGGCTGAGGCATAATGAAGGTCCCGTGCCGGTGACCCTTGTTAGTTCTGACTTACGGGTCGTGTGGCAGGTACTGTTTGAGACTGCAAGGAACCCGTCTTCTTCTGGGGCAATTACACACACACACACACACACACACACACACACACACACTCTAACACCTTGTCACACGTGACTCCTCCCTGCAGATGAAGTGGTGAGCAAAAGAAAACTGGGTTCAGAGCAGGAAGTACGTAAGTACGTAAATTTTCACTATAGGAGGTCACATACAGTACAGAGCTAAAATTGCCACGCTATTACAGTATGATGCTTGTATTGAATTCAATTGTGTGTGTCAAATGTTTTGTTTATTTGTTTATTATGTTCATAATCTATACAAATGTAGATGCTTGAATTTAGACCGGAATATGCTAATTTTTTATGCATGCACGATATATATCGGTCCGATTTTTTTTTTTTTTTTTTGTCAGTTGGTGTGGATGTTTTTCCCAGTTTGGGATGATAACAACGCTACCGCAAATTTGCAATACATATTCCTCAAGGGGCGGGAGATGAGGGGAAAAGTCTTGCGAGGAGGAGTCAGCGGGGTTGCTAGGAGGCAGAGCTGTTGTGGCTAGCTACCGTTAGCTGGTTTGCGGCCTACATTATCTTTGTAACATTAACATTAGTGCAGTGACTGCACGCGCAGCACTCCCGTAAGGTGGAGAGGCGTAGAATATTCCCCCCGGTTACAATCAAAAACCGACTTCCTTTATCAGATATTGTGGCTCCTTGAATGAAGGGAATGCCTTTCCTTATCATAATTGCTGCACCTCTCGCTTCAGCAGGGAATGATATATTTCCTATCCGTTTATATCGAAGTCTGGTATGAGAATAATTTTCAAATGAGTTTCCTGTAAAAAAAATATGATATCTGGTGATAATGGCTTAAGATGAGCAAAATCCTTCCCTCTTTTAATCAGATTATTCAGACCGCGTACATTCCAGCTGGCTAGGGTTAGACCCATCCTCCTTTCCTTCTGTATTCAGATGTAAAGACTTTTTTTTTGTTAGTCCAAGTTCACCTACTTCAAGTGGTGATTCTAAAGTAGTAAGATGGCTGAGTCTCCTTCCTTCCTCCCTCGTAAACCCCCAAGTTCTAGATACAAAAACCAGGAACGTCCCTAGCTGATACAAAACCAAACAAGGACGGCACAAATGGGTGCCGTGTTCAAATAATAATTATAATAATGAACAAATAAACTAACGATAATCTATCCAACTAAAATCTATTACTTTCTTGATCTGTTACCGTTAACCTTTGTTGACCAACTACTATTCCTCCTCTAAATAAATACCTCATCTTTGATTTGAATAGGGATGTGAATTGATACGATTTTATTTGCAGCATTGTAGTTTCACCACGGACGGAGGCATACATTTGTTGTATGGTGGTGCTGAAACTATAATAGTGCAATAATAAACGATTCGACTATCGATTCTGTACCATAAGGTTAGCTGAATGGCTCAGGCACCAAAACTGAGACAAAACCCAGTGATGCAGGTGTATCTATTATTTAGCCTACCAGTGGAAACTGACAATTCCCTGCAGCAATATGTACAGTACAGTACAGTACAGTACAGCCCAGCCCGTATGGGACGTCTGCTCTTCTTGCAGCATCTTTCTGAATTTAGTGAATGCTGCTCGCTGTTTGACCACAGGGACAGTCTGGAAATAACGCGTATTTTCAGTCCCTGGTATTCCAGGTTCTTCTTTTCCATGGCCCTCCATAATATCTCCTTGCGAACGGTCTCCTGGTTTACGTCTGGCGATTGATTCTGTGTGCTCGGTCTATCTAGAGATTTCTCCTCAAGAGACAGCACTTCCACTAGGAATTGGGAGATGAAGGCCTCTATCTTCCGACAGGCGCTATCCCTAAATAGCGCTTTGGGCACTGTTTGCGCGTGCCTTAAGGCACGGACGATAGCATTCCGCCTTGCGCCGTCCGCCAGGTGTTCTGCCGAGTTTTGCTCCCCCGCCGAGCAGCAAAAAAAAAGGCTGTGCATTACGTCAGTCAAAACCAATCAGATTGCCGTCTCGCAATGGTTGTTTGCGCGAGGTTGCCTCGCCGAGGCATGCAATATGCTGTAATTCTCTCCATGCGTAATAGAGTGTACTCACTCGTGCGAGGACAGAGGGAGCTTATTGACAGATCATCTGTGGTGCCAACGACCCTTCGGGTTATGAAGGTAAATAGCCTATGTCCATTGTCCCACAAGTGTTCTCAATTAATTTCCCTCTTTGCGATGTGATAAAAGTTTCTCAGTGAGTTATAGTTGATTGCCTCACTGAATTATCTGCTAATACCCAATTTTAGCACCA
>NC_139649.1:6908996-7005742 GCF_964638095.1 Poromitra crassiceps
CCGACCACCTCCCCCGTTCGAGGTGAGGAGGAGAAACCTCAGTGGTGCGCTGGAATAAGACGAAAAGGCTTCCGGGTGCCAAGAAATGTCACAGCGCAGCAGCAGCACACTGATGGAGATGCAGCAGCACACTGATAGAGATGCAGCAGCACACTGATGGAGATGCAGCAGGACACTGATGGAGATACAGCAACGCTCGCTGAAGGAGTTGACCTGACCCTGCGCTTTCCGTCGGCTGCACTACGATGTTAAGAGGTGGTCATGTATGCGAGGTGTGACACCAAGATAAATCAATATGACTGCCTTTTTCTCTCTCGCTCGCTCGCTTCCTCCGTCTCTCACTGTCCCTCTTTTACACACACACACACACACACACACACACACACACACACACTCACACACACACACACACACACACACACTCAAAGTGACTTCTCGGGCGTCACCTCTCATCCATGCAGAATAGTTCCTCTCACCACGAGCAGCAGATGATGATTTGTGGTGAACTGAGGCACACTAGCTGTTTAATGGAGCTGAACCGGATGGAGGAGCCCCTTCTCATCTCTGCCAGTTACACACACACACACACACACACACACACACACACACACACACACACACACAGAGAGAGAGAGAGAGAGGGAGAGGGAGAGAGAGAGAGAGAGAGAGAGAGGGAGAGAGAGAGAGAGAGAGAGAGGGAGAGGGAGAGAGAGAGAGAGAGAGGGAGAGGGAGAGAGAGAATTAAATCCACTGGGGTGCGTCAAATGTTGCGTGAATCACTTAACGCTTCCTGCTCTAATTGGCCCTATGGAGTGCATCGGGATCCCCTGTGGGGGCCACATGCTTGTGTATGTGTGTGGTTCTGTGTGTGCGTGTGCGCGTGTGTGTGTGTGTGTGTGTGTGTGTGTGGTTCCGTGTGTGTGTGCGTGTGCGTGTGTGTGTGTGTGTGTCTCACTCTCTAACACTCAAAGTGATAGGGATGAAAGGATTTCCAGTGCACATACAGTGAGCCATGGAGTGGTATTGTCAGCTCCAGGGCTCAGCTCCTTGTATGCAAACATCTGGCAGAGCTCATAGCCACAGCGCTATAGGGATCTACAGCGTTTGATCCCAGGAGTCTAAAGAGCAGTGTCCATCATATAGCATGAGCATGCCTCGACTCTCTGCACTCACGTTCAAGCTACAAATACTTCCGACTAGGGCTTGGAAACGGAATCTCTGTTTTTGTGTGCCCTCCCTCCAAGTTTACCGTCTTCCTGGTTTGAACGGAATTAGAAAACCGGCTAACGCTGTTCTTTTTTATTGATTTATTTTACCTGTGAAAAGCAGGCATGCTTAGACATCATTGGCTTTTATTAACAGCACATAAAATCAGTGAAATAAACTCGAGCGCCAGCACAGCGGTCTGCATTATCACTGCCGTGATATTTCTAAAGCATGAAATTTCACTTCAATAAAAAAAGAAAAGGTGACCCCACGTCCCCACCACTCCATGACTTTTTATAAATATGTGTAATTTATTTTCTATCAAAGTTTTGAGGTCATGCAATAAACGACGAGGGAGTACTTCTCCCTCAGACTGCCCAGCCTATAGTCTCCGAGACCACAGAACATATTAAATATTTTCTTTCTAATTTTGTGCACTCTGCATTATAGGACCGGGGTTGCTTAGGAGCTATTGTTTACTTTGTGATGCTGTACTTGCAGGCTTATCTTCTGTGAACGCACGATACTTTGCTGACTGGTGAGTTACAGTACTGCCTCATGTGAGTAAGGGAAGACACAGAGAGGAGCCTGACACATATTGCTTGGTAGGCTGTACAGTGACTAAAAAGTATATGTTGTACAGTATGCCAACCCGTTCTCACTGCGAGCGCATAGCATATTGACGCTTTGTCCCGTCCCTTGTGCGTCGCTTGTTACTAACATGGTACCCTTGAGCGACACATGAAACGACTTGGGCTTTCTGACTAAACTCAATGCAAACCCATGGAAGTAATCTTTGACGCTTATGGCAACTGCTCCCCCATTAGCCTAACTGCTCACCCATTAGCCTAACTGCAGACCCATTAGGGTCTGGAGGAGCTAACCTCTCCCAGACCCTAACCCTAAACCTAACCTCTCCCACCCCATGCCTAAACCTAACCTCTCCCAGACCCTAACCCTAACCTCTCCTACCCCATGCCTAAACCTAACCTCCCCCAGACCCTAAACCTAACCTCTCCCACCTCCCACGCCTAAACCTAACCTCCCCCCAGACGCTAATGGGGCAGCAGTTGACTAATGGGGGAGCAGTTAGGCTAATGGGGGCGCAGTTGCCATAAGCGTCAAAGTTGACTTCTATGGGTTTGCATTGAGTTTACGGTAATACATTTAATAGAAATGTAACTGATGTGTCATATTAACATGTCTGTTTCAGTTCTGTTTTTTATTCATGTAATTAATCTTTTGTTTCCTATTTCGGTTTTCAATCCTCAAAGCAGTTCGTCTAACACCAGAAGACACACAACACAACACAAACACACAAAAATAAATAATACACACACACACACACACACACACACACACACACACACACACACACGCACCTTTCCGTTAGATACATGTATATCCCCTCTGAATAAGAGTCACAAAAATAGTCAAAAAAACAAAAACTGAATTGGAACAGAAGAAATGTCCCAGGTTTTAACTGTTCCAACTAATGGCTTTCAGTGGCTTACATCACCATTACATCATGTTTTACCAGACACTCATTAAGTATTCATGGCTTCTCCAATCCCTCCATTGTTCAAGTGGCCATAATCTGCCTGCTGCGTGTGCACCAACGCAAGAAGACACACCGCCTGTCAACATCAACAAACACGCTCATTTATATATTATGGAACATGGGATATACGACAGCATTTACGAGGCATTCTAATTGAATAACATAATTAGGCACCGTGCATCCATCGTTAGTGCAACATGTGCATGAATATGATAACAAATACCATATTATTCAATGATTTTTTTTTTGCAATCCTGGCCGACATATTGGGTAGAAAAGAGCTACAGTATAATTCACTTCTGCACTTTGATGGCTTGTCCTCAATCATCATTTTCTCCTCTTTTTGACTGAAAGTCTCGTTGGGAGGCTGGCTGCCACCATGGTTACCATGCACTTAGTGTTTAGCATTCAAATAGGACCTTTGAGGTCTTCTACTGCCATGCCTGTGGCTCAGGGGCACTTTACACGAGGACGGTTTCCTATGGAAACGGGGAATTATTTTATCGTTAGTGCCTCCCGTTAAGACGGCGACGGCGAATTCGCGCTTAGGAAATGACACATTTTGAAACCACCCTCTAGAGTGGAATTGTTGGTGACGCTTCCCGCTCCATGTAATCGGTTAGAAACAATAGTCTTCCCAGAAACTCTGACGTGCCTGCACACGCAACACACGCTTGGCAACATTCAGAATTAAGCTACACTGCGGCCGACTTCAGTGACATGTTCATAGCGTTACTGCTGCTGCGAGGAGCCGATAGCTGTTACCCGGTCGGCATTTAACGTTAGGCAAGCACATCGACAGTGTTTTCTCACTGCAGCCTACACAGTAGACAGTGTCAGCACAGCCAGCGCTCCCGATCCTCGCTGCTCGTTAAAGATTTCCAAATAGGCTTATTCTGATAAACTGGTCACATCTGTAACGTTCTCACCCGAAGAATATTACAACTTTAAAACAGTTTGGGTTTTTTTTGCTTGAAAACAGCTTTTTGGCAAGTCTAAAAATTACTACGGTAGCCGTAATCTACTTCCGTGTCTAAAACCCAGAAAGACGATTACGAAATGACGTCATGTAGAAGCGTCCGTGGAGTGACGAGCAACGCCCCGTTGACCATCACAATGCCACCTAGTGACCTGGCATGTACATTACGGCGTTTTAAAAATTCAACAGCGCTCATGTAAACGGGGAGAAGGTGTGAAGGAAAAGGTGTGAAGGAAACGCTATTGTGTCGTTTCTTCCAGAGACTGTCCTCGTGTAAAGGGCCCCTCAGTCGTCATATATTTGTCACCCAGTGGTTCTCAGAGTGGGGTGCGGGGACCCCTGAGGCTTCAAGGAGTCCCCAGCAAAAAAGGGGGATAATTTATTTTCACTATAATACCATCTATAAGTAACACATTGACGGAATGTATGGCTATTTTTCTCATGGGTTTCCTCCTGTACACTTTCTGTAATGAAACAACTAAAAGCAAAAATTGTTATTAGATGAGGGACCTGGGGTCAAAATCTTATCAAATGGGGGCTCCGTGGTCTAGATGGTGTCAGTTCAGCGGTCCTTGACGTGAAATAGTTTGAGAACCACTGACATACAGTACACAATATTCTATACTGCCTAGTGTAAAATAAGAGGAGGCTGATGCATGTGTGAGCACAGTATGTTTGCCTCTCTGCTCCCACCCGCCATGCAAATGTACAGTAATACTTCTTGTATTTATAAGCTACAGTGGGCACTGGGCACGCGGTGTCATCGCTGTTCCATAACGAGTGGGTGGTCAGTCAAGCAGCTTAATTTGTAGCGTAGCGTCGTGCAGCACCACTCTGCTGCCTTCTCTCCTGTGCTGTTGGGCAACAACAACACGTCTGGGCGAGAGAGAGAGAGAGTGAGGGGGTGGGCCGGGGTCTCCGCAGGTCATCCGTGGCCACATGGATACGATGGGCAGGCTGACGTGCAACAAATGGTGCCGGACACACTCCAACGGGCAAGGCGGGGCCGCGGGCAGCACTCACACCCCCGAGGAGCTGGCCGTGCGAGAGCACACTTATTGCAAGCATATGGACCGCAAACACTTGATACACAAGGTCTGCTACCCAACAGTTTGAGTAGCATATAATGTAAAGTCCACCACAAAGGATAGTGAAGACGTATATAACTAATACTATTACTGTAGTATATATTTCTACTAGGGATGCACCGATATGAAAATTTTGGCCGATGCCGATAACCGATATTAACATTGCTGTTATGGCTGATAACCGATATTTACCGATGTCGATATGATCTGTATAAAACCACATTTTTATGATCATCACATTTTGTACATACTGAAAAACACATGTTATCACTGAATTTGAAAAAGTTATGCATTTCTTTATTTGCAAAGCCTTTGGAAAAGCCCATAAATCATAGATTTACTGCATTATTTCATATCAATGTGAAGAATTTGGCTGATAATGATAACCGATATTAACATTGCAACATCTGACCGATACCGATATGACCGATATGTTAAAAAATGAATAACATCGGCCGATACCGATATGATTGCCGATATATCGTGCATCCCTAATTTCTACTGTGTATATATAATTTATTATAGAATGTACAGTATATATTATACCATCTATACACATACTACAGTACCTTATTTTTTCCCTGCATGGAAAAATGGCTCCATGAACCTTGGACCAAGTCTGACAATTAGTGTAGTATCAAAAATTCATCATTGGAATAATCTAGATAATCTAGTTGCTTGCTCTTTCTTAAGACTTTTTTTGGGGGGGGGTGTGATTTTGTTTAGAACCTTACAGTATCTTACACAGTTACACTGTACTGACCAGTGTAAATGACAGGATATGGCACAGCAGTGTAGATACACACTGCTCTCACTCACACATCTATTTAACTACACTACTGCAGCTTACCTTGAAATGTACACTGCAGTGTGCTCTGAGTACTATTATAATAGCAGAGACCTTTAATATAGACACCCCACCCACCTTCCAGTCACTTCCTGTATCTGTGCCACGGAGGTTTCGCCACTGCCACGCCCCCTTTAGGAGACTTGTCAGCCAATGAAGTTGCATACCATCGACAGACAGCCAATCACAAGCTGATAACGATGCCCATTTAGGAGACCGGAAGAGTACAATTTCTTACAATCGGCGGGGCCTGGAGTGGGGTGTCTCTATCTAGTGTAATATTAAAGGTCTCTGATAATAGGGTAGAAGCAGGGCTACTTTTTGATATGATTTTGATTAACAAGTTGTGATTCGCTATGCGTGTACATTAACGAACCACGTCCGTCTGTCTCAGCCCCGCCCCCACAT
Organism: Poromitra crassiceps; assembly: GCF_964638095.1. Classification (NCBI taxonomy): domain Eukaryota; kingdom Metazoa; phylum Chordata; class Actinopteri; order Beryciformes; family Melamphaidae; genus Poromitra; species Poromitra crassiceps. The sequence goes on from NC_139649.1 coordinate 6,915,086, forward strand.
GCTCTGTGCCGTGCCTGTGCACTGTGGGCGCGCGCGCTCAGCTGAGAGCCAGTCGAGTGTCGAGGAAGAGAGAGAGCGCCGAGAGATTGACAACTGTGCAGCAGCGAGTATTAAAAAGTCCCCTGAAAGCACTGCATTTTCCATAATATACTGTACGCCACACAGACGTTTAGGAGCTCAATGAACGAACGAACGAACGAATGAATGATTGATCGTGATTTACATGATACTTTTTACAGCAGAGCCATCTCTGTAGAGCGCCGATAGGCGCCGTTCACTCTTGGACGTAGGCCAAACTCAATAAAACAACGTGGCAGTTTAATGTTGCAAACCTGCACACCTCGTAGGACATCATCACTTTTAGGAATCGCTACATTCCGCTGGTAAATTCGGCACACAGGTGATCCAGTGAGAAGAACGCTGTATTTCAATAAAGTCTCCGCTTTTACAACTGATTCACACCAACGTTACTTGACCCCCTCCGCCATGCTAGGGACCCCCCTACCTGGCTACTTTTCCCCACTGGCTGGCTACACCCTATCCTTGTGGAAAGCCTGGAGAAGATATAATGAGAGGAGATGGGCATCATTGAGGGTAAAATTTGTGGTCCATATACTGAGGCGGTTCTATGTCTTTGCAGGGATGCAGAGTATAGAAAATGTACATTATTTGAAAAGGATTTGGCCCGAGGGAACCAAAGCACAGTCTGTTTCCCTGCTGATCCATGCCATGTTCCAGAAGGGCTTAGCTTTCTTCTGCTGCCTCAGAAGAACAGGACACAGGATTTGTTGTTGCTTTTTTAAGGCTACTAGTAGCCACACCAGACAGAACTGACAAAATAGCGTGTCATTATTATGAAATGGGAGAATGTAGCAACATACAATTTTAGCCTACAAGAAAACAATTTCCCCCACTTCTCTCATTGTTGTCCCTGTTGCTCCCCTGCTCACAGAGGAAGGCCGAGGACACTGTGTGGTGGTGTGTCACAGCAGACACTGGCTGCCTCACATGGACACTCCAAATGGAGCGTCTACACAGTTCAAATGAAGGGGCTGAATCACCACAGCTCTGAATGACTCAGGCAGAGTGGAGTCTGCTGTGCTCCAAAGCCTCATAGCACCAGAAGAGACTGACAATATAAAGGCAACCACTGTTCACTGTTGGCAAAATCACTTTTCTATATTAACGATTACAGACGGAAGCCCGTCTTTATTGTCACACGAACACACTACAACACATGCATGCGGCCACAACACACACACATGCCGACGGTGGCCGGTGAAATATGTCCTCTGCATTTGACCCATCCAGGCTTGTCCTTTCCTCCAGGGGGCAGGCCAGGGGGAGTGGTCGCTTTTTCTTTCCAGCGCCCGGGGACCATCATTGGACCATCATTGGACCAATTCCAGATGTTGTCGTCACTGGTCGGATGACGATCTTCTGCATGTTTTTGGTGGGGGGTTATGTACGGAGGAACCCCCTGGGGGGCACGGGGAGAACATGCAAACTCCACACAGAAAGGCCCTTTCGACGAGATAGCCCACCTGGGCAGTGGGCACTGAAGATATGGGGGGGTCACAACTCCAGCGCCCACAGCGTCCCAGGCGAGAATCAAACTCAGGACCTTCTAGCTGTGAGGCGACATCGCTACCGACTGCGCCACCGTACCCCTATATACAGTATATGCAGCAATAAATGCAAGATTACAGAATTTCCTTTGGTGGCAATCACCCACATTAAAGTTCCCATGTAGACGGTATTGGATTGAGTTCCATGCTTGATTAAATAAACATGCAGAAGTGTGTGTGTGTGTGTGGGGGCGGGGTTATATATGTGTATATATATATATATATATATATATATATATATATATAGAGAGAGAGAGAGAGAGAGAGAGAGAGAGAGAGAGAGAGAGAGAGAGAGAGAGAGAGAGAGAGAGAGAGAGAGAGAGAGAGGTTGGAGTGAAATGTTCTATGGTCACTTCCGATTCAGAATATATCTGAATCACTTGGTTTGTCCAAGTAAAACTCTTTAGATAAGGAAGGTACATTAAGAAACGTATATGGGGAAGTGAATGGATAATTCACTTCCTAACGTCCAATGGGCAATTTAGGGACAGGCTCTCTATACTGGCATTGTACAGTACATTATTTTATTTTTTTCAATATTTTATTTTCAATTTTTCTGAACAACATACGAACAAGACAAACAGCCTCAGACACAGGAAAACAAAAGAAAAAACAAACAAATAAACAAACAAAAACACATCAACATTCAGTATTAAGTCGTGCTACCAGTCGCGTAAGGTGCTTATAAGGAGGTATTGTGCCCGGGATCCCACACAGGGGGTTCATGGGGAACCAGTCTGGCGAATCACCCGTCGCCCCCAACCTCAACGAGGTAGGCTAGAAACAGGTCCCAAATGGCAGAGGATTTCTTAAGTGAGTCGCTCCTCAGGAACCTAAGTCTCTCCATCCGTATAACAGAGGTCATATCCGTCCGCCACAATTGAAAAGAGGGCGAAGAGGGGGACTTCCATTCCTTGTCCCCTGTGTCAGAGACTGTTGCACAGCTGTAGGGAAGTTCAGAGAAGACTCCGAGCAGCCGAAGATGGCGAGTTCTGCCTCCGGCTGAAGGGTTATTTTGTAGGCCTTAAGGCCATGGCACACCAATCAAACATTCTCAAACAAACACCAACAAACACCAACAGACAATTGTCTGTGAATGTTGGCAGATGTTGGAGATTGTTTGAAAGCATGGCACACCGACCAAACATATTCAGCACAACAGTCCCAAACATGTAAAAAAGAAACACCAGAAAAATAGAAACTGCACTGTGTTACAGCACATAGAAGATGGCTCAGACTGACAAAGTTAGTTATACATCTGTCGAGTAATACAATGATACACCCAGTTTATTTATTTTGTAGCGACAGATGGCATTAAACGCCACACTCACGTGACGCTTCTTGAGAGAGAGGTGAGGGAACGTGCATATTTCTGCAGACTTTATCGAGGGACCATGAAGGCGTCATGTGACAGGCAACGCTAGTTGAAGCCTGGACCTGGAGGTCCTGCTGATGGCAGCTGCAACAGTGTTTTCTCTGCTATCAACCTGGTTAATCTCGCTATATTCTTCATCACAGCGGGTCATTACCCACTGTGCACTTAATCGTGCACTAGTTCTGCATAAGCACCTGCAGCTCTCTCCTTATTTTACTGACGTTCTCAGTGATCACACGGCTGTTTACATGTGTTTCTGAACGGCTAGCTAGTTATTAGCATAGCTCGTTGTTAGCCGTCATGGATGTTCTCTCTCTCCCTCATTATGTAACCTTGCTGCGCAAAACATTACTTATTTGCGGGAGTGCATGGGAGAAGTCTCCCGCTAGTGTTGTTGATGCCCAGTGTGATGGCACATGGTTGGCAGAGAAACGTATGTTTGCTGCGTCGCGTGTAACGTTAATTTAGAGGAGGCTCTGCTCTGCCTCTGACCAAACTGACCAGACAACCGCATGCGGCGCGCATGCGTGAGCTCCGTTTCCATGGATACGCGACTGAAAACATGGGAAGTTACCAGACAACAGCGAACAGCGAACAACGCCGGATTGAACAAGTCGAATCCTGGCAAACATGACAGAACATCGCCGAACACGAACAGACAAGGACAGACAGCTATGGCACACCAAACGAACATTTGTCTTTGTTCGTGTTTGTTCGTGTTTGTTTGTGTTTGTTTGAGAATGTTCGTTTGGTGTGCCATGGGCTTTAGAGTACCAGTCAAATATTTTTGCCCAGAATCCCGTTAGTGTGGCAGGGCAGAACCAAAAGGCATGAGATAGTGTGCCCTCTGACACTTGACACATTTCACATAGTGGTAGATACAGTAGGATAGATCTTGTGTAATTTCTGCTTGGAGTAGTGGAGATGGTGAGCAACTTTAAATTAGATCAGCTGGTGTCTTCTATTAACTGAGCAGAGTTGCATAACTGACAGACTCCTTTCCCATATAATGTCAGATAAATCAATTATACCAAGATTCTCCTGCCATGCTTCTCTAATCCTCTCAGTAGAGGCCATTGTGCAGTTGTTAAACAGACATACAAATCTAGAGATGAGGTGATTGGAGTGAGGAGGACTCAGCAAAACATCAAAAAAAGCATGTTCACTTGGGAGCGCTTCAAAAGGCACGAATCTTGGATCGAACATAATTTCTGATTTGCAGGAATCTGAGCCAGTTCGTGCTGCGCAACTCAAACTTCCTTTTCAGAAGATCAAAGGATGCAAAATGACCATCTATGTATAGGTCTTTGATGTCTCTCACTCGAGGCATGGTATGTACAGTACATTATTAATTTGATTATTAGTTTAACCAACCAGTATTTTCTGATGCCAACTAGCGAGGTGGGGCGTTTAAACATTCATAACCGACTAGTCGTACACAGCCATGGCTATATATAACACTGAATAGATAATGAAGAGTTGAATACAAAACATTAAAACGTGGCAATATGCTGACTGTGTGTATGAGCCTGTGTGTTAAACTGTGCAAACTGCAGGCAACAAAGCTGCAAATAGTACATTTGTTCAGCAACTGCTGTGAGTGAAAGGTGGTTATCATAGTTTGTCAGGGGGGGAAAGCTGTGTTGATTTTGCTGTACAGTACATCCTATCTATCGCCCAAACATTATTGGCAAGGCAGCATGCTGTCAGTAGCAAGTAGGCACTTTGGTCAACAGTGAGTAAGTGATGTGGTTGCTACAGTGTAGCCATCTGAATGTGCTGTTAAAGAACAGGCAGTAAGTGATGTGGTTGCTACACTGTAGCCATCTGAATGTGCTGTTAAAGAACAGGCAGTAACAGATGTGGTTGCTACACTGTAGCCATCTGAATGTGCTGTTAAAGAACAGCCAGTAACAGATGTGGTTGCTACACTGTAGCCATCTGAATGTGCTGTTAAAGAACAGCCAGTAACAGATGTGGTTGCTACACTGTAGCCATCTGAATGTGCTGTTAAACAACAGCCAGTAACAGATGTGGTTGCTATCCATCTGAATGTGCTGTTAAAGAACAGGCAGTAAGTGATGTGGTTGCTACGCTGTAACAGGCAGTAAGTGATGTGGTTGCTACACTGTAACAGGCAGTAAGTGATGTGGTTGCTACACTGTAGCCATCTGAATGTGCTGTTAAAGAACAGCCAGTAACAGATGTGGTTGCTACACTGTAGCCATCTGAATGTGCTGTTAAACAACAGCCAGTAACAGATGTGGTTGCTACACTGTAGCCATCTGAATGTGCTGTTAAAGAACAGGCAGTAAGTGATGTGGTTGCTACACTGTAGCCATCTGAATGTGCTGTTAAACAACAGCCAGTAACTGATGTGGTTGCTATCCATCTGAATGTGCTGTTAAAGAACAGGCAGTAAGTGATGTGGTTGCTACACTGTAACAGTCAGTAAGTGATGTGGTTGCTACACTGTAACAGGCAGTAAGTGATGTGGTTGCTACACTGTAACAGGCAGTAAGTGATGTGGTTGCTACACTGTAACAGTCAGTAAGTGATGTGGTTGCTACACTGTAACAGGCAGTAAGTGATGTGGTTGCTACACTGTAACAGGCAGTAAGTGATGTGGTTGCTACGCTGTAACAGGCAGTAAGTGATGTGGTTGCTACGCTGTAACAGGCAGTAAGTGATGTGGTTGCTACACTGTAACAGGCAGTAAGTGATGTGGTTGCTACACTGTAACAGGCAGTAAGTGATGTGGTTGCTACACTGTAACATGCAGTACCGTAAGTGATGTGGTTGCTACACTGTAACAGGCAGTAAGTGATGTGGTTGCTACACTGTAACAGGCAGTAAGTGATGTGGTTGCTACACTGTAACAGGCAGTAAGTGATGTGGTGTAACAGGCAGTAAGTGATGTGGTGTAACAGGCAGTAAGTGATGTGGTTGCTACACTGTAACAGGCAGTAAGTGATGTGGTGTAACAGGCAGTAAGTGATGTGGTTGCTACACTGTAACAGGCAGTAAGTGATGTGGTGTAACAGGCAGTAAGTGATGTGGTGTAACAGGCAGTAAGTGATGTGGTGTAACAGGCAGTAAGTGATGTGGTTGCTACACTGTAACAGGCAGTAAGTGATGTGGTGTAACAGGCAGTAAGTGATGTGGTGTAACAGGCAGTAAGTGATGTGGTGTAACAGGCAGTAAGTGATGTGGTTGCTACACTGTAACAGGCAGTAAGTGATGTGGTGTAACAGGCAGTAAGTGATGTGGTTGCTACACTGTAACAGGCAGTAAGTGATGTGGTTGCTACACTGTAACAGGCAGTAAGTGATGTGGTTGCTACACTGTAACAGGCAGTAAGTGATGTGGTTGCTACACTGTAACAGGCAGTAAGTGATGTGGTTGCTACGCTGTAACAGGCAGTAAGTGATGTGGTTGCTACGCTGTAACAGGCAGTAAGTGATGTGGTTGCTATAGCCATCTGAATGTGCTGTTAAAGAGCGTTGTTATGGCTCTGGATGCTGTTTGCTTCCTCACCTTGCGGCCAAGCTTGCGGCCAAAAAGTCCTGCAGGAATCAATTTAACAAGTACGGCTCGTACTCCTGGGACTGCTTGAGTGCACAGATAACCACTGATTGACAGGCTACACGTTTACCTATACACAGGGCATATGCTAGTGCAGGAAAATGTGTAGACACACACACACACAATATACTGTACTAAAAGATGCGACAGAAAGAGGTAAGGAGAGAGGATGTTTGCAGAGGGGGAAGAAAATGGTCCTTTTCTCTGATGAAGTCCTGAGACTCCGGGTAATTCTCCAGCTCACGGACCTTCTCACCCTGCCTGTACCTCAGGAGGCTGCTGAAAATAAACCTAGTGGACTCAGGCTTTACCCTGACCACTCTGTCTTAGCTAAACCTGCCAGGCCTCGCCCCAGGAGGCTGCTGCCTTCCTCAGATGTACACAAACTGAGCCCTCCAGGCTTTTGGCTCTCCTTTACCTATCTGAAAACCCTCGTAGTCACTCCAAACATTTGCCAAAAAAAAAGCAGTCCAGAGGATAGAAAACCATTACAGGAGCTGTGCTAAACCCTGCCAAAATCATAGGTGTGTTTTTTGGGCCAAGAACCTTCTTAAAAGTCCTGTTTGTCTAACTTTGCTAACTCAACTTGTCTTCCCTCAAGCCACAGAGCTGGCGCTGATCAGAGGGCAGTCATTAAAGGAATAACACTCTGAACATCAATAAATGCCCAGAAGGCGCCTGGTTGCGGGTCAATCATTCTAGTCGGTTAACGGGTCTCCAAACAACAGGGCAAATTCATCATTGGGCCTAATCACATTGGGCTGGTCCACACTCCGCCTCAGAACAATATCCACTAACCACATTAGCGAGGGGGCAGTAATATGATGTGATTTCCTCTGCAGTGAGACAGAGGTGCTGATCGATGGCAGAGACGAGCGGAGCCTAATTCAAGGAAACTTACTGTTCCCATACAAATGCTCGCACACGCGCACGCACACGCACACACATACACACACACACACACACACACACACACACACACACACACACACACACACACATGCATGAACAAACTTCTTTGTCCGATACTGAGAGAGAGAAAAGAACACCTTGAAGGAGATTGAGAAAGTAACACTGCCACATGCCATTCTAGTCTAGCCAGAACAGATCGGAGTGTTGCTTTGTATTTGTCTATTTTGGCGCTTTGCTAGACGTGACGTGAGGCTGATATTTTTTTCTCCCCCGAATAGAAAAAAGGAGCCATTCTGGGGTCAACAGACTCAATTAACCTTTGTGAAGAAACGAGTGAGAAAAAGAGGAAAAGTACACACACGCACACACACACGCACACACACACTAACCTCCCTTTGAATTGAGCCCAGTTGCTGTTTGTGCTCTTAGAGCAGACTAACACACACACACATCATCCCTTATGAGAAGAACTGCTCAGTTTGCAGTTAGATTTGTGGAACTCTCCAGATCCCACATAAACCCTCACTTTGCTCAACATGGAATAAAGCTGAATAATGGGCACTAGGAGGAGTTTCCCACAGAGTCCACAAACACTGTATCTAAAGCCCCGGTGGCAGAGCATGAATTGTGATTAGGCCGTCAATATTAAAACCACGTCAGCAGACAGGAATTTTTTCATCATTTGCAACTGGATTCAAGGCTGTGTGTGATCAATTTTCTATGTGGCGGTGCAACTGGATTTCAATTAAAGGAACACGCCACCAATTTTCAATGTTGACTTATTTTGCACATAATCTCACACATATCCGAAAAGTGTAAACCGTTTTGCAGACAATCATTTAGTTTGACAGTTATTGAGAATTGATTTGAGTAAAGTTGTGGACCAGTGATGGAATTTCTGCATGAATGACATCACTGGTCCACAACTTTACTCAAACCAACTCTCAACAACTGTCAAACTAAATGATTGTCTGCAAAACGGTTGACACTTTTCGGATATGTGTGAGATTCTGTGCAAAATAAATCAGCATTGAAAATCGGTGGAGTGTCCCTTTAAGTATGGTGTGCCACAGGTCAGTCAATGATGGTAGATTCTTCATGAGAGCAGGGCAATCCAAGATTCAAGATTCATTTTAATAAGCTATAGTGAGTAATCGGATTCGAAAAAAGGACTTTGACTTAGTGCAGTATGCAGCGTGGAGTGACAGAGTGATGATGGAGTGACAAAGTACTGATTTGGGTTTTATTGAAGAGGCAGATGGCAGTTGGGTGGAAGCTGTCCCTGTGACGGGAAGTTCTGGTACTGCCAGACATCAGTCTTCTGCCATGGGGGGAGGGCCCTGAAGACTTGATGTCCTGGGTGGGCGGGTCTGAGACCCCTTTAGCATCCTGGCAATGTGTAGGTCCCTGAAGGGATGGCAGGCTGCACCCGACCACCTTTTCAGCACGGCGGATGATGCGCCGCAGTCTGAGGAAGCAGCAAATGTATTGAAGTATTCACTGTCTGCAAGGTGTTTGATGTGAAGTGCTGACGAAGGCAATGATTGCTGCTCAATTTGCACAGGTGTGATGAGCGTCACCTTAAATGGCACTACAGCTCTGTATTCCAACGAGTTTTGAGATGGGCTGAAAAAAACGCATTTATTACCACATTTATATATTAAATTATCCACTGTACTATAGTCGTCACACGCCAATCTGCCACGCCCCCGGGCCAAGCTGCATCTCAGACCCTGTGCCGTGTAGCCAGTAGCCACTGAGCCCTGTGCTGTGTAGCCAGTAGCCACTGAGCCCTGTGCCATGTAGCCAGTAGCCACTGAGCCCTGTGCTGTGTAGCCAGTAGCCACTGAGCCCTGTGCCATGTAGCCAGTAGCCACTGAGCCCTGTGCCGTGTAGCCAGTAGCCACTGAGCCCTGTGCCGTGTAGCCAGTAGCCACTGAGCCCTGTGCTGTGTAGCCAGTAGCCACTGAGCAGTAACGTTTAGATGTTCCACTGTGTTTGTTGACGCTCCACTGGGCCTCGCCATGGCCTTTGAGTAGGCAGAGCTCAGCAGCATGGAGGTAGGCTGGTCTGCTCTGCCACCCCCCGCTGACAGCCAAGCAATGCTCCCCTAGATCCAGGCTTCTTCCCCTGGTTCCCCTCCTCCTCCTCCTCCTCTCACACACAGCACCATCGTCTCCTACTCCTCCACAGCAGCAGCACCTTCATCCATATTCACAGCCGCCTGCTTCCCTGTCATATTCACAGCCGCCTGCTTCCCTGTCATATCCGCCTCCCTGAGTCACACGTCTGCTGCCCAGGGCTCATTGTCAGTCAGCTGGGGAGGGGTGAGCAGGCGCGCCTGGGAGGAGGGCCAGCAGGGCCTGGGAGGAGGGCCAGCAGGGCCTGGGAGGAGGGCCAGCAGGGCCTGGGAGGAGGGCCAGCAGGGCCTGGATAATGGCTACTCTACCCCGACCAAGAGGGACCAAGTGTGCGTTTAGAGGCAATCTCACTGAGCCGGCAAACAGAGGCTCTTGAGAGACACATGCAATCAAAGTGTGAAGCAAACAAGGATGTGCAAAAAGAAGCAAAGAGCTGACAACGACAACAAAAGGAAAAGTTGTTTCTTGTGTCTCTCAGACATCCTCGACACTCGCTGTGATCTGTGGCTCGATGCAACTTACTGTAACATGAAAAAATAACATGTTACAATATATACTGCTGCAGCAGCAGAGCATACTACTACTACAGCAAATGTAAACCAGAAGCTTCAATTTCAGCCTCCCAATATCTGAAAATATCACAGCCAGCTTTCTGACAATGCTTTGGGCTGACAGGTCCTTGAAAAACCCTGTGTGAATAAACAGCATGTGGGACTTGATCTTTGTGTTGCTGGAGGTCTGATGCTGTTGAGCAGCGTGATACAGGACATCCCTGCAGCTCGTGTCTGAACCAGGCGGGTGATACAGGACATCCCTGCAGCTCGTGTCTGAACCAGGCGGGCCCACTGACCTGCTGAGCGTGTCACCGGCCAGACCTGACAAGCCTCTGCTGATCTATCATGCCATCTCATAAGCCCGCTTTCCTGTCTGCAGACAAAGAGTGGCCAGTGGGGGGCAGGTTTTTCCCGCCTCAGAGTCACCTTGGGTTAGGGAAAAACCCCACTAGAAGAAGCAACTCTTTGAGCTTTATCTTGGCCTGCTGTTTAAGATGGTGGAGTGGAGCCCAGTAGGTGATCATCACGGATGAAATACATGGGAAGTGAAGAACAGCGCGACCCGCTGGTGTGGAGGAGATGGTGGGTGTAGGGTGTATTTTTACTCAGAGAGTGACCTGCTGAGTAATTGTCCTGACTGGAAGCTTTGTGACCACAGTACTGGAGGGGCGCTGGCAGCTCTCCCCCCCCTCCTATTGCAGCCTGGTGCCTGGGCCAGGAAGCTGTCAGCGCTGCCCTGGTCAGTTGGTGGTCTGGCAGCTAGCGGTAGTAGCACGGCTGAGAGGGGGCCGCTCGAGTTCACCTGGACATTAGGACTCACAGCCATCCATCTTCGGCGGTGGAGCTGCGAGGGCGAGGCGTGACAGAGGACCTGTCACACCTCTGGAGAGAGGGCAGGCTTGATGGAGGGTGCCCTGCAGCAGATGCTCCAGGAGGATGGGCAAGGTTAATGTGCCTGGCCGTACCCTGGGGTACCTCGCCTCATCAAAAAGCTAACAGAGAGAACGGTACAATTGAACCTCGCACAGAAAGCGAGCCTGTGGTGGAGCGGTTCACTTTAATGTGTATCTGTGCTCTGCTTTGTAAAACACTGTTTGTGGCTTAATGGTAAGAAATGGAAACATCATAATCAAAGATGAAGAGGATGTTAGAGTGGCCTCATGCCCTGCCTGATGGAGATGCCCAGACTGTCGATCGTCGGGTTCATAATGAAGAGGCTGAGTGCAGCTTGCTGCGCTGCTTTGCTACTCTGTCATTCATGCCTCCACCTTTCAACTCCTATCCCCTCCACACATACCTCCGTTTACACGCACACACACACACACACACACATACCTCTGTTTACACACACACACACACAATCACACACACACACATACCTCTGTTTACACGCACACACAGACACTCACACAGACCTCTGTTTACATACACACTAGGGCTGTGAATCTTCACTGGCCTCACGATTCGATTACGATTCAGAGGGCTATGATTCGATTTGATTACGATTATCGATGCATCTCGATGCATCTTCAATCGATGCATCACTTTTTTTCCCAATACATGATTTATTTTTTCTCACTCTTTTTTTCTCACTGTGTGGCTACTTTTAAAATAAAAGTGCATTTGGAATTGCATTGTATTATGATCCAAATAAACAACTGCATGTACTGCCATTATATTTTATTCGATTATTAAAAACAAAAACAAAAACAAAAAACAAAAAAATAAAAATAATAATAATCGATTTTTGACATTTGTGAATCGATGCAGAATCGTGCACGTCCGCATCGCAATGCATCTTATAATCGATTATTTTTGACACCCCTAATACACACACACACACACACACACACAGACCTCTGTTTACACACACACGCACACAGAGACCGCTCTACGCACGCACCGGTCTTTAAACGCACGCACACACGCACGCACGCACGCACGCACACGCACACAGTCTGCTGCAGGCTCTCGCAGGCTCATCTTTTTGTCAGGTTATTCTATTTTGGGCCTGTAGATCTGCTAATGTCTGCACCATCGTCTCCATTCATCTGGAGCGCTGGTTCTGCAGCGTGAGGATGACGTGGTACCATCAGTGTCCTGCCTCTCTGGTACCGTCAGTGTCAGTGTCCTGCCTCTCTGGTACTGTCAGTGTCCTGCCTCTCTGGTACTGTCAGTGTCCTGCCTCTCTGGTACCGTCAGTGTCAGTGTCCTGCCTCTCTGGTACTGTCAGTGTCCTGCCTCTCTGGTACTGTCAGTGTCCTGCCTCTCTGGTACCGTCAGTGTCCTGCCTCTCTGGTACCGTCAGTGTCCTGCCTCTCTGGTACCGTCAGTGTCCTGCCTCTCTGGTACCGTCAGTGTCCTGCCTCTCTGGTACCGTCAGTGTCCTGCCTCTCTGGTACCGTCAGTGTCCTGCCTCTCTGGTACCGTCAGTGTCCTGCCTCTCTGGGACACGCTGGTCAAGTCAAATGGTCCAGGCCCAGACAGCGCCTGCAGGCCTGCTGTTGGCAGCACCATCATTATGCACTCAGTTAAATTCACTTGGACAGCTACATGGTTTCTCTCTCCTCCGGCTGTATATCAAACTCTCAGATCATTTATAAATGAGCCGCCGGGAGGATGTCTGCCATGACGACACGTGCCGGAGCATGATGACTGACCACGGCATGCTGACGCAACACGCTAGCTTCGGCCCGGGCTACGGTTTCCTCTCGTGAAGCAGGATGTTATTCTGCAACGGGAGTTATATCATTATGATGTAGCATCACACGTAGATTCCTCTCTGCGTTAGGGCCCCCGGTGCTCATTTTCAGTCTGAGATGAAACGACAGCCGACTCAATAATGAGCCGGATAGACACAGAATGTACATGCACAAACACACTCACACACACACACACACACACACACACACACACACACACACAGTATGTGTAGACATGCACACACAGACACACACACAGTATGTGTAGACATGTACACACACACACACACACACACACACAGTATGTGTAGACATGTACACACACACGCACACACACAGAGTATGTGTAGGCATGCACACACACAGTATGTGTAGGCATGCACACACACACACACACACAGTATGTGTAGGCATGCGCGCGCACACACACACACACACACACACACACAGTATGTGTAGGCATGCACACACACACAGAGTTCATTCAGCTGAAAGATAAAACGCATCCGAATCATCTTAAGAGTCACTGGGGAAGAGAACAACATGGCTGCAAGAGCAGGTCAATATAACGACTGCATGGCTCAGTGGAGTCTGGGATTAAGGCACTGTCAGATCACTCAGCCTAAACTGCACGCACACTGTGTGTGTGTGTGTGTGTGTGTGTGTGTGTGTGTGTGTGTGTGTGTGTGCGCGGGTGTGTGTGTGTGTGCGTGGGTGTGGTGTGTGTGCGCGCACACACACATGTCAATATGTGTGTCTCTGATGTCAGTTGTGTGTGCACTACACTATAGGGCCGAGTATGAAATCAACAGGAGGATTCGGACAGTCCAAAGCCAAGTCATCACAGCTCACCCTGACAGTCTGTCTGTGTGTGGGATGACAGATCCGGCTACCTGCAGGGCGCAGGACAGGTGTGCAGGGGTCAGTCACACTGGGCTGAAGGTCTTGCATGCTTGGGAGTTTTTAGGCCGTGCCTCCTCCGTCTTCCGTGACCTCCGGAGGGAGGACTTCCATGACATCTCTGACATGTGTCTGTAGGCCAGAGTGCTTCCTGTTCCCCCTAGTCAAGGGCATGTGTACTGCAGGGGCATGGGGGCTCGGCTCTGCCCCCCCACCTCCACGGGTCCCAGGCAACACCGGAGAAATGTGTCGAGTTCGCCTGAAAAAAAGCTGCTTATCAGCGAATCGCCAGACAGAGGAGGAGGGGTCAGCGCATCTGGACACGCTGCTGCTCGCAGGGCCACAGGGGAGGGGCCAGGGCATCAGTGTGAAGGGCACATAGTTCATGTAAGGGGCTAGCTCGTAGCGCCGAGTAGCTTCGTACGCCCGCGGCCCTCTGGCTGGACGCCGGTGACCAAGTTGGGGTCCCCAGGCCCAGCGGGATACAACACCCAGGCATGGAAGTAACTTAAACTTGCATTCTTTCTAATGGCCTGCAGGGGGCGGCTCCACTGGCTGCAAAAATAAGTCAGATTACATGGAAGTGAATGGGGAAATGACTGCACTTTGCCTTTTATTTATGGCCGCAGTAAACACTTTTCTAATGAGTTTATGGTCTCAATCGCCAGTTACAAGTCTTCTTCAATACAGTATGATGTTCATTTTGTAAATTATGGTCCAATTTCGAGTAAAATATAGACGATAAAGACTATGTTTTTCGGGGCGTGATTGACACGTTTGCGTAGTTCGCCAATCACAGAACAATAGCAGGCAGTGCTGCGGCACCAAATAACAAAGATGGCAACGGCGAAAATGCCAACCTCAAGGCTTCAAAACGGGAGTCCGACCAAAACCCAGTGGGTGACGTCACGGTAGCTACGTCCATATATACACGGTCTATGGCCATGTTCACACTAGGAGGCCAAATCTGATTTGTGAACTTTAATGACCTATTAATGATTCTATCCAGATTGGTTTTTATGAGTCTGGACGCTCCAAGTCTGATTTGTGTCACTTGTCCCAAACCACATAGTGTACGGAGGGAGTTTCCAATCTGCTTTCGACTGATGTGTCTTCAGTGTGGACGCGCTGATCACCCAAATCAGATTTGGGAAACCAATCAAGATAATGACTTTAGCAGCAAATCGAATTTGCATATGGCCTATGAGTTCATCACACGGCCACATCCAGAAGTTGGGATTGTGCAAATGCCCTTAGAAGACTTTGGACAATGGATCCCAAGATTCCTTCCAAGTAACCTGAGGAAAGCATCTGCCATCTTTACGTGCTTTACAAAAATGCTACTATAAATCAAGATACTATTTGCAGTAGTGGACATAACAGCGAACACATAATCTATTTCTACACAACCTAATTTCAATAGTTGGGGCCAAACGTAGCAATTGATCACCAAAACAAATGCTACAGATATATTATCACGGCAGTAAAAATGCTCCTCTTCCCAACTGCCGTAGCTGAAACACTGGAGCTCAGTCAACTTTTATAGTAAAAAGTGAAACAGTTGCATAACAATTGATCTGCCCCGCTCATTATAAGTGGGCCAGCGCTGTTCTGCAGCATTTGCCAATTTAGCTGGAGGCTCGGTGCCGGGGTTGTGGATGGACCCAGGGCCCGCTTCCCCCCCCCCTGGCTCTGACAGGGGCCTTTGGGCCGCCCGAGGCCACGCTACATGGTCTCTCGTCCTCGCTCTCTTTCATGTCTATTATTTATGGACTTGGGAGGAGAGGAAGCATCTCTCATCGGGCTCATGTCTCATCCACCCTATTACACAGAAGCTTTATTTACACAGACATCACTGCTTAACTCATTCACTGCCAACAACGTATGAACACGTTTTCAGAATCCAGCTGTTCCCTGCCAACAACGTGTTTACACGTTTTTGGCATCGATTTTTTTTTTTTGACGGTGGGTTGTGCATCTAAGCCTTTTACATCTCTTATATAATTATTGGAGCCACCGAACGTTTACAACCCATTCCACCGACCCACTAAGTGGCAACAGTGCTCTCCTTGCTAGAGGAAGGAAAGCATTTTTTTAACTTGTCAAGCCATTCTCAGCCCAGCCATTCTCCTTTTCGCGCTGATTGCTGGCGATGCGGGATTGCAAATTTACATAATAGATTCAGCCGATCTACTATGATCGGGTGATAGATTACAGGTGCAGGAACACACTTTGAAACACGCAGCATAAATATGACCAGAATCGCAAAAGCTTCTCTCAACCAAAACTCCAAACGAGCGAGTCCCTCCCGACTTCCTCAAACAGCGGCCCAGACATGCAGGCACAGCAAAGCACTGACTGGTGACAAGCTTGTCCGCCCACGGAGGGCGGAGTTGAAGCAACTCGAGAGGGAGGGAGAGAGAGAGAGAGAGAGAGAGAGAGAGAGAGAGGGAGGGAGAGCGAGAGGGAGGGAGAGAGAGAGAGAGAGCGAGAGGGGGAGGGAGAGAGAGAGAGAGAGCCAAAAATGAATGGTTAAAGTGACCCTTCCATCCAATTTCACAAAAAGCCGTTTATCTCTGAATATTATTTTTCACGCTAAAACCATGCTGTATTCAACTGCTAATGCTTACATAACTACTAACTCTACAAACTAACTCTTTTAGACAGAGAAAGTACACATTCTATTAGTACTTTTGAGATATTGTATGTTCACAAACTCCAAGCTGAAACGAATCCTCGGCTCTTATAAAATGAGCCATAATCCTCAAAAAACGGCTTGGCAGAAGCTAACTACAGCAAAGAAAAACGTCTGGCAGTCAATGTGTTAAGCGCCGGCCTCACAGGGACAACGCTGTAAGACACTGCCCTCTGTCCTCACAGGGACAACGCTGTGAGACACTGCCCTCTGTCTTTGCCTGGTGTGTGTAATATACTATGATGAGAGGGAGAGAGTGACGAGAGGATTTAGCCTTCAAGCTATTCAGCTCCAGCTAGAAGACAAGTTAGCACATTTTGAGCATAGTACTCATTAGTGGACGGCACGGTGGCTCAGTGGTTAACACTGTTGCCTCACAGCAAGAAGGTCCCGGGTTCGAACCCCGGTCCGTCCCAGGTCCTTTCTGTGTGGAGTTTGCATGTTCTCCCCGTGTCCGTGTGGGTTTTCTCCGGGTGCTCCGGTTTCCTCCCACCATCAAAGAAAGACATGTATGTTAGGGTTAATACTCCTGTCAGTGCCCCTGGCCAAGGTACTGGCAAAAAGAGTTGGTCCCCGGGCACTGCACAGTGGCTGCCCACTGCTCCTAGTTCTAGGAAGGTTCCTAGTAGAGGATGGGTCAAATGCAGAGGATGAATTTCCCCAAGGGGATAAATAAAGGATAACTTAACTTAACTTATAACTTAACTTAACTTAACTATTACATTATATTGCGTCATTTAGCCGACACTTTTGTCCAAAGCGACTCACTGTACTGTACAATGAGTACATTGTCACTGTTAACAGTAGTAAAACCGCCTGTTGGTTGCATCAGCTACAGTATATGACTTTTCATGGGAATAAGTAGCATTTTTTTTAAAGAAGGGTAGAAGATCGGTTAGTTTAAGAGTTCAAGAAGTGTCCAGGTGTCACCTGAAGAAATGTGCCTTTAGTCAAAAGATGGGCAGTAATTGGCCGTTCTGATAGAAGGGGGGAGCTCGTCCACCATTGAGGCACCAGGGAGGTGAAACATTGTGACCGAGATGAGCGATGGAGAGGTGAGGCGACCTGGGTGGAGGAGTGGAGGGAAGGAGACAAGGTTTGGAACCTGACCATAGATTGCAGATAAAGAGGGGCAGTCTGATCTACTGTGCTGTAGGTGAGTACCAGTGTCTTGAATTTGATGAGTGCAGAGATGGGACCGGAATAGGGCGTGACGTGAGAGAATTTTGGTAGTTGAAACACCAGATGGGCAGCAGCATTCTGAATGTGCTGTAAAGGTCTGATGGCAGAAGCAGGTAGCCCGGCCAGAAGAACATTGCAGTAGTCCAGGTGAGGAGATGACAAGTGGCTGGACCGGGAGTTGTGCCGCTTCCCCTGTATGGAACGGGCAGATTCTGCAGATGTCGTCGAGGGAGAACCTACAGGAGCGGGTAGTCGCTGCAATATAGGCCGAGCTGGACAGCTGGTTAACCAGGATCACCCGAGGTTCTTGGCAGTCTGAGACGGTAACACAATAGTGATAGAGATGGAGAGGGCGTAACCACACATTCTTTGGAGGGGTCGTGTCCCCCCCAGTACTGAGAAAATACCAATCTATTCCACAAATAGATTTGGTCTGAAGTGTGGACAGAGATCCCCTCCATGAGACCTGGTAAGAGCGTTTATATATAGCAGTGATTCCCAGTTCGAGTACAGTCGATGACTATATGAAAAGCAGCAGACAAGTCAAGGAAGACGAGGACAGAGGAGATGGATGAAGCTGTGACAGTGTGACTGCAAGGAGAGCTGTCTTAATAGAGTGAGAAGTCTGGAAACTGGATTGAAGAGGGTCCAGGAGGTCATCCCGGGAGAGATGGAGAGAAAGTTGGTTGCAAACTGCTTGCTCAAGTTTTTGGATGGAAATGAGAGAAGAAATGTATGTAGTTCTGGTTACAGTAGGGAAGGCGCTATTTGTGCTTTGCAGTAGTTCTCTATATGTCATCATTTTGCAATGTCCTCTATCTTTTAAACAACTAGTCTATCCTTTCCCCCCACCTGATTTTTTCCCCATTTTCTCCCCAATTGTACTTTGCCAATTTCCCCCCTGCTGCCCCGGTCGCTGCTCCCCCCTCTGCCGATCTGGGGAGAGCCGAGACTAGCACCATGCTTCCTCCGACACATGCGCAGTTGCAAGCAGCTTCTTCTCACCTGACAGGGGGAGCTTCACCGGCAGGACGTAGCACGTGGGAGGATCACGCTATTCCCACCAGTTCCCTTCCACCCCGACCGACCAGAGTAGTGCAGCGACCAGGACACATACCCCCAATCCGGCTTCCCACCCTCAGGCACAGCCAATCATCGTGCCTGTATGGACGCCGAAGCCGGAGGTAACATGGGGGTGCGAACCTGCGACCCTCGTGTTGGTAGGCAGGGAATCTACCGCTACACTACCCGGACGCCAGACTAGTCTGTTATCCTTAAGTTCATGTATTGATATCATCAAGTATCAAGTACGTGAACCCTCCGTCATGTTTCTAATTCGTATTTAATTCTCATTGCCGTTTTCTTTTCTCAAACAAATATACAGGACAAATATGACAGTTGGAGAGGATACAAGTATGCTGATAGGAAGATGACTGAGAATGAAAACACACAGTAGATGAATATTGATAGAAGGATGGTAGTTTTAGTGAAACATGCTGTTTCAGTGACTTATTCAACTTAATTGAAAAATAAACACTTTTTTCTGAACTGAATAGTCAGTTGGCCATTTGGTGCTCAAAGGACATGCATTATGTCCTCATGGGGAACTATAGTAACAAACAAAAATCTGCTGCAGTGCTTGCTGGGAGATTTCTCTTCATCCACTGACTCCCACTTGCCCTAGTTGAGATGAAAGACGAAAAAACGCCAGCGAAGGAGTGGCCAGAGCAAAGTAATGAAACTTATCAAGGCCACACAACTTATGCAGCTACATGATCGTTCTAGTCATCTCTCCCTCCGCTTTGGCTGTCGAGTCTCTCGTATTCCAGTCACTCTCTTTCCCCGCCTCTCTCACCTTCTCCTTCTCCCTCCCTCACATCTCTATTTCTCTGCCCCTCCCATTACCTTCTCTCCCCCTCTTCCTGCCGGTCTTTCTTCCTTTCTCTCGTCATACCTCTCCCTCCCTCCCTCCCTCCCTCCCTCCCTCCCTCCCTCCAACCCTCCATCGCTCCAACCCTCCCTCCCTCCCTCCCTCGCTCAGCCCTCAATTCCTTCAGATCAGGTTCAGTTATTTAGGGGCTCCTACAAACCTTCGCGTTTGACAAATGAAGGCTCAGAGACAGAGTGGTGTAAGGAAGGGGAGGAAAATGGATACGTAGCCTGGGGGGATACAGAGCACCTGTTTCAGTCTATAGCTGCATATGTTTGTAGAGGAAAGGGAGAGGATGGAGGCATGGTGCCATACATTCTGTATCGAGGACACAGCGAGGAGGAAAAAACATAGTGACAGGAGGATGACGGGACGTCCCGAGTCTTAAAGGAAGAGCCTGTCCATCTGCTTATATTACAGAGATTATAATGATGCAAAATGATTATGATACAAAATGATTACTGTATAATGATTATAATGATACAAAATGATCACTGTCTAATGATACAAAATGATTATAATGATACAAAGGTTGAAGGTTGACAAAGCCTTCCGTGAAGCCCCTTTTAGATTGGTCCAAAAAGCCACTAATATCCATAAACCCATTTGTTGAAATACTCCCCCCCCCCCCCCCCAAAAGGTGAGAATTTGAATGTCTTTTATTGTGAATGTAAGTCGTGGTATTTCCGTGGCTAGTCTGGCTAACTGTCGCTGTAATGACACAGCCCAAATATTACTGTTGTGTGTTTGAGAAAGGTAACGTTAGTTAAAATTTCTATACATCCATGATTAACTGTTTATCCGGCCGTGACCATATCATCACTGTGTGTATTGTAGACAATGTCATGTCAATCTACTGGTTTACTGTCCAGGGCGCCTGCTACAGTAGCTGCCAAAGTGAGTTCATCCGCCCGCTCCGGGGGAGCAGCTCTAACGTGTCGATGGCGTTTGCCACACACTGTTACGGTCATTTTGATGCAAAAAAAGGTATTTCAGACAGAGAGATGGAGAAAATAGATGACCTAGGTCTGGAGACAGGGTGAGTGGTGGGCAGCAGTCAAGTCACACGGGCGCATGAAAGAGAGACAGAGGGACTGCAAGACAGAAACATAAAAAACCATCAGCATGTGATTTGACTTCCTGTCCCATCTCAAGGCCATCAGAGGGACATGTTTGGACCTTGTGTCCTCCTGCTTTTAATGCAGAGCAGCTAGATGGCTTTGTAGGACAGCGGGAAGACACCGGTGTGGCGCCCCCCTCAGGGTGACACGTCTGACGGCAGGCAGCCCATCAATCACACAAGGTTTGGACCACAATCTATTTTCTGCATAGGTCACTACTGCTTGGGAATTCAATGTGAATCCCACCACTGACGAAACCCGATGCTGGTGTGGGCAATTACAATTTAAGATATAGCCGCAAGCGTCCATTAGTGAGGTCCAAAGCCTGTGGAGCAACATATTTCACACTGAGAATATATGCTTGATTCATCATTTTGGAACATTTTGGTGACAGCCTTGCAACTGAAGGTGAAAAGGTGCCTCACATTAGCCTGGTTAAAACTCTCCGGATCCGTGAAACTCGCATTGTGTTTGGTTCTGTGGACTCGTCTGGACTCGGCGTTGTGCAGTTATTTCAGTGGGTCCTTTCAGTCCCATCAGTCAATCAGCGTCGACTCGGATCCAGTCAAATCCAAATCCACTCGGAAGAACGGCGAAAACATCTTTTCCGCTGAGAAACTCCGCTGTTGCCTACTGTACTCCTGTTCTTGTTGAATTGTTGTTATTGATTCTATTTCTGCAATAACTGCACTTATGGCTGTTGTCGACAAATGTTGACGTTACTGCTCCAGCCGGAGAGCCACGGAGGCAGCCATTACCGTTCTGCCACCGGCGTTCCTCATTGGAGGAATAATAGCTAAAAATTGTTTTTCTATAAATGTTCCAAATAGTGGAAAAACTGTCATGGCGGAAATGAAAACCCATATGTGATTCAGCTTCAAACTTCAAAGCTACAAACTTAATTTTGTGGATGCGTCTCTGCCAAAGCCTAAAGTTGCTCGTTATAGCGCCACTATCTGGTCGATTGGTTTATGGTTTATGTTTTTCCAGAGTTTTTCTGAGTAGTGGGGGAGATTTGGACAAGGGCAGAAAAACAAGGTTTCAGCCATAGGGTCTGGATATCTGTACATTTAAGTCCATATATGGTGTAGTAGCACTTGTACTGTGTGTGCGCGCGTGAGAGTGAGTGCGTATGTACAGTACATAATGTGTCAATGACACTATGCGTTAAAACCACGTATAAAAGTAATTACATCCCTGGAATGGACTAATGCAAAAACTCGAGGACGCAATTATGCCCCCATTGAATAACTCATCCTCTCTGGCAACAGCTAATTGCATTAAAATGGACTGTGTATAGTGTTCTAGCATGCGGCATTAAGATTAACGCCGGGAGAGTTAATAGTGTGTCATCTCCTGAGTCTCTCCCCACATCTCTAGTATAAGATTAGAAGCAGGCAGGAGAAGAAGAAGAGGAGAGGATAGAAAAACACGCTCCGTTTCTGCTCTTAGCATCTGCTCTCCCAGCTGGGAGAGGAGCCAGGCTATTCATCAGACTCCACACCGCTGTCTGCATGTATTCAACTCACTCAAAGGTCACAGCGCTAAGACAGCGCTCTGCACGCCTCTGGCCTGCTTTTAGGGCCCCCTCCCTTCCAATGCACACAACCTTTAGGCCAAACTCCATGCAGTATTTACATACGGCACAGACACGTCCCGCCTATGCAGTTTTGCATCATTCATCAACCTCTATTTTCTTCCTCTTTTTGTTTGGCTGTTTGGTTGCCCCGAGGCTGTTTCGACAAGACGTCTTCTCCTGTTTATTATTAAAATTTCATACGCCTTTGTGGTAATTAATTTGTTCCGCATTGTTTTCAGCTTCAAAACTTGAACCTTTGCAGTGTCCTTCCTCACATTAGGAGAATTGGTGATGTTCGTCTAACTGTACGTGCAGGAGAGGATGGGCCCTCTCACTAAACGCATCCTCTGATTAATTCATAGCTAACTGTTCTCTCTGTAGTACAAGCAGTGTTTCCCATACATCAAGGAATTTGTGGCGGGCCGCCACAAAAGGATTTGGACCGCCACAAAAAGATGTTGACCAAAAAAAAAAAAAAAAAAACTTTTTTTACAGTGCACCTGAACGCAACATGCAAGATATCCGCTGAATAAGTGTCCAATAAATGTTCATGTCATTCTGGCCAATACTTCTGTTATAGCATTTCAGTCTGGAATATGGAATATCTTTCAATAATCTATGATTTAGCTGCTAAATTGTCAAATACCGCCATCTGCTCGCTACCCAGGCACTTATGTATGTACTTAACCTAACTAACTTAACCTAACTAACTATCCGGTGTGCACAACATTGTCAGCCTAAACTCCGGCTGACACCCCAAAAACCGACAATCCGCTACAGAAAAATGTATATTGTTTGTTTATTAACTGGCCCCTCGCCTTCTATCATTTCACGAAAGTGGCATAGTTTGTCATTGTAAACCCACAGCACAGTAATGATGACATGTTCTTCATAGATCTAGCCTTTTAATTTAGCTCTTAAGCTTTCTCAAAGTACACCAAATTCATGCATTTGACTTTAAAATGTTTAAAAAAATCTTGCGGGTGGGCATGCCCCCGCACCCCCCTAGGGGTCTGCGGTCCCCCACCACAAATACTCAAAATCCTGTGGGAAACACTGGTACAAGTAATGGGAGTGTGAGCCGGGGTGGTAGCTCGTAACGTACGCTCGGGGTCCTAGAGAGTGCGAGTGTGTGTGTCGAGTTGTAGCAGCCAACTGGCTCGGCGCACTTCTCCGTGCCATAGTTCCTTGTCAGGGCCCTCAGCGCTCCACCAGGCAGCTAATGCCTCGAAGAAACGGTGCTCCCCACCAGCTCAGCATTAAGCCCTCACCATCTCCGTGCTCACTTCCCTCTGTTCCTTCCTGTCAGACCAGATTTAATGTGACACCTTCACGAGAACACGGTACCCTGGTAATTGTTCGGGCTCCGCTGGTTCCCCTCAGTCGCAGTAATGGAGGTTAGCGATGTGGCTGTAATGGCTGCCATACCAAAACTCCTGGCAAGCGAGGGTAATGCCTCGCTAATGGCTGCCGAGATATGTTGTACTGTAGAAGCAACACAATTTCTCAGTTAAACGATGTGTAAAATGGATCCCAGAGAGACTATGTTCCCTCCTTTCTTCTCTCTATTCTCTCTCTCTACGAAGACCCGCTTGGAAGCTGTACGAGCTGAATCTTGGCCCATATTCACAAAGCATTTTATCTTACCGACAAATATACTTCCATAGTACCACAAATGTGTAGCCGTTTCCTCCAAGTGATGCACACAGCTTGAATTCTTAAGGAGGTGTAATATCTTGAGGGCGTTTTCGCACCTGTAGCTCGTTTGCTTTGTTTCCGATTCACGGGCTTAATCGATGCAATTGTTGCATTTGTGCCTTGGTTGGTTTGTGCTCACACAGGCCACAAATCAAACGGTCCAAATAGGTTTGCCAAACCACCTCCGGTAATAGCCTAGCCTCCCGGGATGAAAAAAGATAATTCACAGAGATTTTATAAGATTATAAGAATGTGCGTGCGTTGGTAGGTCTACATTGTATGTCAGGTGCGCGAGGAGAGAGAAAGAGAGGGAGAGAAGGGGGAGGGCTAGTTTATTTATTTAGTTATTTTTGTATCTAACCGCCCCCAATCAAAAAGATCTCCGGTAATTTGGTAAAGATAAATTAATGACCCTCGCAACTTCTGCTATGACTATCACGGCGACTACAAAGGATTACACATATGAGCATGTGTACTGTCAGGAATAAGATATTAATAAGTAATTTAATAATAGCCTACGGACATTTCGAGATAGACATTGCAATCAGTGTATGTGTATTGGTATGCGTATAGATAGACATAAAAATGAGTAAGTATGAAAGATAAGGGGGCGGGGTTTGGATAGTGAGAAAGGGGTAGGAATGTGCTTACTTCTTCCTACTCCTTTTCGAACATGTAATATTTAATTTGTGTTGCTTATGAGAGTTTGCCTATTGGGTTTACTGTATTATTATTTTGTTATTTTATCTGTTTTTGCTTTCGTTTTGTTTTTGTTTTTGTTTTTAAACTTCTTTTAGATGTTTGAAATAAAGACTATCAAATCTTATCACTGAAAAAAGGCTGGCTGGCTCTGATGACCACGACTTGTTTTCATACCATTGGAGGCCAGAGGTAAGCTGGTTGATGGGGAAAATTGAAGTTCCATTGGCATTTCCTAATCAATAAGCTATAATTGCGTACACATAATTAATGCTATGAGTTATTAGTCATAAGACATCTCACACATGCAGAAATGGAGACGCACATACATAGATCTCTTCACGCTCTGCTCCACAGCACACGGAGGTCAAAACAAACTTTCACCCACTGCATGAGGTTGACCTCGCTGATACAGTCAGGCAGCCCTGTAGGATCCAAGTCAAGTCATCACCCCTCCTCTCTCTGTTTCTCTCTGCCTTCCTTTGCCTATAAAGTACATGTCGAATTGTGACATTATTCGCCACTGAATATTTCGGACTCTGTATGACATATCAATTATGTGTACATTGAGGATTCAGTCCTCCTCTAATGCAGTTTAGAGGAGAATGTTATGGCTTTAAATATACTTTTATAAGACCCTTCCTGGACTCTTGGTTTTCATTCAATTTGGTTTATATAAGCTGTTATAATTATTATATAGCGGATGAGGAGTGGTGAAATTCCATTCTACAACACTGGTTGAGTCCAAAACTGCTGATGATTGTAATCATGCAAAAATCCATGCAGTTATACGAGTCGCCAAAACAGGATCTAAAGGACGAAGATGATGTTTTAACCGATAAATGCTCGTTCTCAGGCCATTACGCCCAGGTGGCTGCTGTAGCTGCTGGCTACAGCAGCTGGTTTATCCAAAAATGTGCACCGTTTCCTGCAGTTGTGTCGGATCACGTTCTCACCACAGACAAACTGCTCCAGAGTTCGTTTGGAAGCGGATCGAGAGCACCCTTTCTTGGCGATCTCGGCCTGCTTGTTTGGTCCTGCATCCGAGTGCGATTGCCATGTTCACACATGCCCAAACTAACTGCACAAAGGGGGAAAGTGCTCTCTGTTTCGGAACAACTGCTCCAAACGAGTCAGGTGTGAATACATCCTAAGAAAGTGTTGTAAAATGGAATTTGTATCAAAAACATCATTCTTCCACATTAACCAGAGCTGTACATGAAAACAGAGTTACAGTAAAGATTTAACATTTGTCCTTATGTCTTCTAGGCAGAGACGAGAGAGGAGAGAGTAGAGGGGAATCTGACTGGAGCACAACAACATGTTTTGTCTGCAGGAGCTGCAGCAGAGGCTGGAGCTGAGCAAGGTCACCCACATGTGACATGACCCTGTTACTGTGGGCAGAGGGAGAAATCTGCTTCAACCTACATGGATGTGTGTGCGGTTTATGACTAACAACTAATACCAATAACTATTTGTATCTGTTATAGCTTATTGCTTATGAAATGAAAGCAATGAAACTTAAATTGTATATATCAGAAAGGGTGGAGTTAACACTGAAATGTAATCTGAAGGATTGATGAGGATTGTAGTGTTTCAACCATAATTTGGCGGCCAAAATGATGGAAAGTGTTGTAAATAATGAACCTTTTAAAATGAGAATAGTGGCAAATGGGGTTTTTTGCCACTTTAAAAGGGGAGCTGTGAATATTTGTATTTTACTGGTAGTATATTTTGATCACACTCAAATGAATAATTATCTTCTTAAAATGAGCAATCAGTCGGATAATCCACTGGATCACTCCAAAACAGGAACGTCACCAGATAACTGTCAGTTACTTTTGGATTGTTTTGCTTACAAGTTTTGCAACAAATCACAATTTATTGAGTTAAGAAAGTATTAGAAAGAGCTGCTACTACAACACGATTAACCTTTAATTCAAACTGTGTAAAACCATTGCCAAAATGACAGCAATGTTTAGTATGGCCAGTCAGTCAGGAGTAAGTAGCTGTAACCCATGTATGAGCCTTTGAGAATATGGGTCTACAGAGAGTTGACTAATCAGAAATCCATTTAACTATTTAACCCGTGCATTGCAAACCTATCAGAGCTATCATGAGACACGGCAGCACATCCTGCTATTATTACATTTTATGAATTATGCTCATGATCCAACTGTATTATTCATCGATTCTGTCCTTAACCTTCCACTCGTTGGCAGCTGTTGACTG
The DNA here is from genome assembly GCF_964638095.1 of Poromitra crassiceps. Lineage (NCBI taxonomy): Eukaryota > Metazoa > Chordata > Actinopteri > Beryciformes > Melamphaidae > Poromitra > Poromitra crassiceps. The sequence goes on from NC_139649.1 coordinate 6,942,019, forward strand.
TGTTGCTCTAGGCTAAGACTGACTTATGACCGCTCGGCGCTCGAGTTCGTGGGTTAAAGAAACGGCAATCAGTGGCAACAAGGCACTGCTGCGGAGCTCGCATTCTGCACAGCATTTCTCCGGAATCTATAGGGGCCTGTAGCATACTGGGTTAACATCTTTCTCTCTGAATCTATAGGGTCCTGTAGCATACTGGGTTAACAGAATCTATAGGGGCCTGTAGCATACTGGGTTAACAGAATCTATAGGGGCCTGTAGCATACTGGGTTAACAGAATCTATAGGGGCCTGTAGCATACTGGGTTAACAGAATCTATAGGGGCCTGTAGCATACTGGGTTAACAGAATCTATAGGGGCCTGTAGCATACTGGGTTAACAGAATCTATAGGGGCCTGCAGCATACTGGGTTAACAGAATCTATAGGGGCCTGTAGCATACTGGGTTAACAGAATCTATAGGGGCCTGCAGCATACTGGGTTAACAGAATCTATAGGGGCCTGTAGCATACTGGGTTAACAGAATCTATAGGGGCCTGTAGCATACTGGGTTAACAGAATCTATAGGGGCCTGTAGCATACTGGGTTAACAGAATCTATAGGGGCCTGTAGCATACTGGGTTAACAGAATCTATAGGGGCCTGTAGCATACTGGGTTAACAGAATCTATAGGGGCCTGTAGCATACTGGGTTAACAGAATCTATAGGGGCCTGTAGCATACTGGGTTAACAGAATCTATAGGGGCCTGTAGCATACTGGGTTAACAGAATCTATAGGGGCCTGCAGCATACTGGGTTAACATCTTCCTCTCTGCTTAATGCTGCTGACAGCAAACGTCTTTGAAGTCTGAGGGTGAGTGTGGACATGCATAATGAGTATCTGTATATCTCTTGAGAGGGGATGAAGAAATGGACATGGGAGTTTACAGCTTTGGTAACAACTAACGTGTAAGATTTAAAAACTGTTGGGGGGGGGGGGGGGGGGTCACCTTAATACAGGATTATTATCCCCCCCCGTCCCCGTCCCCCCATCTGGGGAGAGCCGAAACTGTCTCCATGCTTCCTCCGAGACATGGGCAGTAGCCAGCCGCTTCTTTTCACGTGACAGGGGAAGCTTCACCGGTGGGACATAGCACGTGGGAGGATCACGCTATTCCAACCAGTTCCCCTCCCTCCGAACAGGCGCCCCGAACGACCAGAGGAGGCACCACTTCAGACCAGGATATTGCATGTTTTGGTGTGGGGTTCCTATATGAAGGAAACCCCCAGGGGGCACGGGGAGAACATGCAAACTCAACACAGAAAGGCCCTTTTGATGACCCCACCCGGGCGGTGGGCACTCGAGGACATGCACTCCTTCAGCGCTCACAGCGTCCCAGGTGGGAATCGAAACCCAGGACCTTCTAGCTGTGATGCGACAGCGCTACCACTGCGCCACCGTGCCCCCTACGCCTTAATACAGGATTGAACATTATTTTTTAGAGTGCAGCAAAACAAACCTGAGGTAGAGGTGAAACTTAATGCAGTACTTTGTTATGCTGATCATTATGCTCGAGACAAGCTTTTACAGGATGTAATGGATACACCATGAAACAAATCAACACAGACATTTGGGCGAATGTGTAAAATGAACCAGTGAAAAGTGAGTTGGAAACAATGATTAGACAAAAACAGGATGCATTTGTTGGTACCTAATGGATTTGCATTTCTCATTTTTAGAATTCCACCTACGTACCACAAATACTTTAGTCTGGACCGGATCCAACAATTCACGTCTTATTGAAAGCTACTTTTTGATATCCTATAAAAGGGGCGAACAACATTATTTTAGTGATGTTATATTCTCACAAGGATAAAGAGATAACAGTATCATAGTGCAAAAACAGTCATTTTAAACAACATCAGCAAAAACTTGCCAAAAATGGCATTGAGTTCAGCCTGGAGTCTATCAAAGCTCAGTCAAACCCCCATTCGGCCGACTCCGTCTCAAACACATTTGGATGCATCAGCTCCACTCATTTTTAGCCATGGAAGAAATGTGGGATTTCTGCAAGTTGACATTCAACCCACAAGCCTTTAGCGCTTATTTTCCATTTGAGAACATTGCATGCTAACCGAGATAAAATATCACCGCTTCAGCGAATTACATGAACAGACATTACTGGGAGGGGAGAGGAAGTGCAAGAAAGGGGGCGCTTGATTTGAATGACCTGACAGCGATCACGCCCAGACAGACAGTGGAAGAAAACAGCTGTAGTTTTGGGGGCGAGCGCAGAACGAGTTGACGCTGCACTTTCCAGAGGAGACATTGGCAGCCCACGGGGTGTCACTTCCACGGTGCTACAGTAGGCGGAGGTGCGAGTGAATTGCGCTGGCGTTTTCGATGTGATTAAGAGTGCAGGGAGAAAACATGGCGTGTGTGTGGGGGTATTGATTCCACACTTGGTTCTCCTGCTGTGGCTGTTTATTGGCCCTTGACTCCCCGTGTGTTGAGGAGACCCAGCTGAGTTCTGACAGCCAGCTGACAGACCCGCGGTCCCCTGAGCTCACGGCCGGACCCGTTCAGAACCTACAGGAGTAAACCTGCTGCTGCTGCGGAGAGGTGGGAAGACTGTCTAATAATGCCTGTGTAATTGCTTATGTGATTATAGGCACGCGCTCCTGGTGTGTGGCTGCATGTGTGTGTGCACATCACGTGTGTGTGTGTGTGTGTGTGTGTGTGTGTGTGTGTGTGTGTGTCATATCGACTGATGCAGTGTGATGTGAGGTAAAAGCGACTTCCCGCAGGAAGTGTGGATTAATGGAAGGAGCCGATAGACAGGTTCCTTAGAGCTGCAGACACCACCAGCTGGACAGCTCTTGATTGTAGTCAGTCAATGCCTCTTCTTCCAATACATATGTGTCAGATATGTACAGTATATATCCATGTGTCAGATATGTACAGTATATATCCAATACATATGTGTCAGATATGTACAGTATATATCCAATACATATGTGTCAGATATGTACAGTATATAAATATATCCATGGGGTCTCATGTCAATGTTTCCGGACCATATTATCTACTAGCAAAGCAGCTCAGGCACCGTTGCTCTCGATAAATAATGCAGTCAAAATGTATCTATTACAATGAAGAAACCGTGATCATTCAAAAGAGAAAGTGAAAGAGCCGGGGCTCATTTTGAATGTTGCCATTTTAAACCAGCGCACTCAGCAGAGGCAGGAGGAGCCTGTCTTAAAGGAACACTCCGCCCATTTTCAAATCAACTCTCAATAACTGTCAAACTAGATGAATGATGAATAGTTTGACAGTTAATGAGAGTTGATTTGAGTTAATGAGTTATTAATTTGAGTTAGTGTGGACCAGTGATGTCACTGGTCCACACTTTAACACTCAATAACTGTCAAATTAAATGACAGACTTCAAAACCGTTTACAGTTTTCTGATATACTACTGATGTTCTAATGATAAAAAGCTGGTTGAAAATGGGCGGAGTGTTCCTTTAAGCAGGAAGGTCCTACCTCAGAAAAAAGGAGAATTATCTCTCTCTTCCTCTCTCTCACACTCTCTCTCTCACACACACACACACACACACACACTCTCTCTCCCTCACACACTCTCTCTCCCTCACACACTCTCTCTCCCTCACACACTCTCTCCCTCACACTCTCTCTCCCTCACACTCTCTCTCCCTCACACACTCTCTCTCCCTCAGACACTCTCTCTCTCCCTCACACACTATCTCTCCCTCACACACTCGCTCTTCCTCTCTCTCCCTCACACTCTCTCCCTCACACACTATCTCTCCCTCTCACACACTATCTCTCCCTCACACACTATCTCTCCCTCACACACTATCTCTCCCTCACACACTCGCTCTTCCTCTCTCTCCCTCACACTCTCCCTCACACACTATCTCTCCCTCTCACACACTATCTCTCCCTCACACACTATCTCTCCCTCACACACTATCTCTCCCTCACACTCTCTCTCTCCCTCACACACTCTCTCTTCCTCTCTCTCCCTCACACACTCTCCCTCGCACATTCTCTTCCTCTCTCTCTCCCTCACACACACACACACACACACACACTCTCTCTCCCTCTGCCTTTTAGAGAAGGAATCCATTAGGCCTGGGACAAATGGCTGCTGGGACAGGAAGGAGTCAATAATTCAGCAGCCATTGTTTCCTGTGATGTGCACAGTGCTCTCAATTGACCTCTGCTCCCCTGTTGTTCTTCCTGCACTGCTTTGATGGATCTCTTCACTATGGAGCCACTCCAGGAAGCCTCTGCAGACCTAAAGAATGTAGATAAATGCACAGCTAAACGCACAGAGTCTGGTGCCTACAGTCTGTATACACACACAGGCACATAAACACACACACAGGCACATAAACACACACACACAGGCACATAAACACACACAGGCACATAAACACACACACACGGATGAGCACACATGCCCTGGACTGCTACATAAATCAACTCCTATCTGTTTACCAACAATAGGTGAGCGTCTGCCCCATGGCCTGACTGTCACTCAGTGATAAATTAATTACTTGAGCACTCAAGAGTCTCTCTCTAGTCTCTCTACGAGCTAGAGCCTTATCTCCATCCAGTCTCTCTCTAGTCTCTCTACTAGCTAGAGGTTTATCTCCATCCAGTCTCTCTCTAGTCTCTCTACTAGCTAGAGGCTTATCTCCATTGAGTCTCTCTCTAGTCTCTCTACTAGCTAGAGGCGTATCTCCATCGAGTCTCTCTCTAGTCTCTCTACTAGCTAGAGGCGTATCTCCATCGCACCAGCCACTTGCATGCTGCCATGCATACGTGAACACAGCCTCACACACTGAGGTCCGAAGCACCGCACCCCATTAGGAAGTCCTAATCAAATCACTTTGTCTCCCATTAAATGACTTAATAAACCGCTGAATTTGCTAAGTGTCCTCTGGAAGCCACACACACTAGGGTGGTTTAATAGCACAATCAACAGCAGAACTATGTGTGTGTGTGTGTGTGTGTGTGTGTGTGTGTGTGTGTGTGCGTGCATGTGTGTTCGTGTGTGTAGGTGTGTGTGTAGTGTAGGTGTGCGTGTGTGTTGTGTGTAAACACTAGTGAATTGACCATCAATATGCACGGCAGTACAACACCTCACCAGAGGGGGTACTAAGTGCGATAACAGTTTGTAATGATGTGTGCAGGACATTTGGATAACGCGATCATTTTTTACTTCATTATGCTGCTATTCCTACAACGGCCATAATAACTGCCTGCTGAACGTTTTGCACCACATGAAGGCGTCGCCAAAACACAATCCCTCTCTAATGATTGGCTTGTGATTAGTGCTCGTTAACATTTCGCCCTGCCCTGCCGCGGGGACACTTGATTAGCTAGTCTCCACGCTGCATGTCTTCCCTGCAATCAACATTCCCTCAGCTGGGATCGGACATGTCAGCTTGTTTGCAGGTTTAATACAACATGGAAAGATGTGCAGGTGAACTGAGCCTACATCAATAAAGGTCCGTGAAGGCAACATAAGAAAGAAAACCGACGGGGGGGAAGTTTGTTACTCTCGGCTTGTCCATCAAGACGTCTTCTCTGGTGGCTGGGTGGTGTTGTGCATGCGGCTGGTGTACTTATTGCTTTCTATAATTATTTATTTTTCTCCAGCGAGCAGAAAGGAATCCATCATATTGATGGTCCACATAGATGCCTACAGGGAGTGCATGTTGTTGTTGAATGAATATTCATATAGTACATGTACATGGAGAGGCACTTTTCACTGAGTCATCCACTGGAACCGAGGGGGTGTTGTTCTTCTGAGCACCACAGCAAAGAATTCTTGAACAGAAGACTCAAACAAACAGGTTTTCCGCTCGTTATGGTTCATTGGTGATTTCCTACGGTATAAACAAAATCAAACCCTCAGGGCGTAGTGCAGAGGTCAAACCCTCGGGGCGTCTGGGTAGTGCAGAGGTCAAACCCTCAGAGCGTAGTGCAGAGGTCAAACGTACGCCTACCACCGCGGAGGTTAAGTCCCCGGCAGCAGTACTTCCGGCTTGGTCAGACGTTCCTACCACGATTGGCACTGTTCGTGTGCGAGTCCTGGTCACTGCACTAGCGCCTCCTCTGGTCAGTTGGGGCGCCTGTCTGGGGGGAGGGGAACTGGGAGGAATAGCGTGATCCTCCCATGCACTACGTCCTGCCGGTGAAACTCCCCGCTGTCAGGTGAAAAGAAGCGGTGGACGACTGCACATGTACCGGAGGAAGCATGTGCTAGTCTACCCAACTCTCCCCAGATAGGCAGAGGGGGTGGAGCAACGACCGGGACAGCAGGGGGAATTGGCCAAGTACAATTGGGGAGAAAACTGGGGGGAAGGAGGGGTTGCTGGGTCTTTTACATTTGGGAATGGCTCTAAGGATTATTCCTGCCGCTCAAATAATACTACTAGTACTATACGATAGTGCTCAGAGTACTGTACGATAGCGCTCAGAGTACTGTGAGATAGTGCTCAGAGTACTGTACGATAGTGCTCAGAGTACTGTACGATAGTGCTCAGAGTACTGTAAGATAGTGCTCAGAGTACTGTACGATAGTGCTCAGAGTACTGTAAGATAGTGCTCAGAGTACTGTGAGATAGTGCTCAGAGTACTGTACGATAGTGCTCAGTGCATAGTAAATAATACTACTAGTACTATACGATAGTGCTCAGAGTACTGTAAGATAGCGCTCAGAGTACTGTACGATAGCGCTCAGAGTACTGTACGATAGTGCTCAGAGTACTGTAAGATAGTGCTCAGAGTACTGTGAGATAGTGCTCAGAGTACTGTACGATAGTGCTCAGAGTACTGTACGATAGTGCTCAGAGTACTGTACGATAGTGCTCAGAGTACTGTACGATAGTGCTCAGAGTACTGTACGATAGTGCTCAGAGTACTGTACGATAGTGCTCAGAGTACTGTGATATAGTGCTCAGAGTACTGTACGATAGTGCTCAGAGTACTGTAAGATAGTGCTCAGAGTACTGTGAGATAGTGCTCAGAGTACTGTACGATAGTGCTCAGAGTACTGTAAGATAGTGCTCAGAGTACTGTGAGATAGTGCTGAGTACTGTACGATAGTGCTCAGAGTACTGTACGATAGTGCTCAGAGTACTGTACGATAGTGCTCAGAGTACTGTACGATAGTGCTCAGAGTACTGTGAGATAGTGCTCAGAGTACTGTGAGATAGTGCTCAGAGTACTGTAAGATAGTGCTCAGAGTACTGTGAGATAGTGCTCAGAGTACTGTAAGATAGTGCTCAGAGTACTGTAAGATAGTGCTCAGAGTAGTGTGAGATCCTACTCAGAGTAGTGTATGGTAGTGCTCAGAGTACTGTAAGATAGTGCTCAGAGTACTGTGAGATCCTACTCAGAGTACTGTGAGATCCTACTCAGAGTACTGTGCAAAGACGTGTTCCCGCTGCTGTCTAGCCATGGTCAATTGGATTAGTTGAAGGAATGATAAAGCAGGGAAGTGAAGGTCTTTCTCTGTGTAGCAGCAGCATCTGAAAGTGTTCGGCAGATTAAAAGCCTGTTCCACCCAGATAGAAATGCAAAAAGGCAGAAAAGGATGACAGGATGAAAAAAGAAAGCCTTTCAGCAGGATCGTCGCTGGCTGTTCCTTTAGTGGCCCTACAGTAAAGCCCGCATAAGACCACTTGGATCACACAATGCATAATGTAAAACTAGCTGACTGTGGAAGCTACGCTATGCTATCATGGAGAGGTGATGCATGAGGCACGGAAAGGCTGCTCGCCTCCCAAAAGACGAACACGGTGTGGAGAGAGGAAGCAGCTTAAAGTGAGCTGGACCGCCAGCTTCCATCAACCACAACATCATCGGTGTAGGGATGTTCATGATTCATCTTCAATCGATTCATCACCGTTAAGAATTTAATCAATCAAACATATATTACAGTAACTGATTAATCTACAATGTAGGCTATGTGCTATTTTCATCTTTTGCTGGAATGATTTGCCACCGCAAGGGCGCAATTTAACTTTCACCGCTTAGAGGAAAAAGAAAGCCAAACAAGCAGGCAAAAGGTCCAGTGTAGGAGAATTACACCCAAAAAGACAACAGTATTCATTGTAAACATACAATGTTGACATACAGCACGTCTACAAGCACAAGGACAGCAAATGCAGGAAGTTTGCTTGGTTGATTAACTTGTTGAGTAGGCTTAAAAACAGGTGTAAAAACCCTCATTTTTCTATTTTCTGTTTTTTACATAATGATTAATTGATTGTTAACAAGACCAATTCATCAATTAAGGAAATTGAATAAAATTTGCATCCCTACCATTGGTTGATTTTTGTCCCATTCCTGAAAAGAGCTGTTGACTAGAGCTGCAACAATTAGTCAATTCGTTGATTAGTCGATCAACAGAAAATATATCTGCAACAATTTTTTAATAATCGATTAATCATTTAGACTAATTTTTAAGGAAACCTTCTTTTTAGCTCATTCCAGCTTCTTAAATGTGAATATTTTCTGATTTCTTTAGTCTTCTATTTTGGCCGTGGGCTGTTGGTCAGGACAAAACAAGACATTTGAGGATGTCATCTTGGGCTTTGGGGGGAAAGTGACCAACATTTTTTACCATTGTGTGACATTTTGTAGACCAAATGACTAATCAATTAGTCGAGAAGATAATCAACAGATTAATCGATAATGAACATAATCGTTAGTCACAGCCTATATTTGAGTCTGGGGAGAGACTCTGGAAGAGTCTGGGGGCGCTGGGTCAAATGCAGAGGATGAATTTCCCCATGCGGATAAATAAAGGATAACTTAGTTGCAGTTCAATCATGAGAGACCAGTTGGTAAGATTTAACAAGCAGCTTTATTCAGCAAATGGCAACTACTTTTGCGTATGACTCCACGGAAAGATGACGCTCCTCTTGTGGTGAGAGGAGGTGGCATCTGTATAGGCAGCGCCAGCTTGAGGTGCTGAGGAGCATACCAGCGGCCGCTGTTTATTTGATTATTTAAAAGGATCCCCATTAGCTGCCGCCAAGATGACCACTAGTCTTCCTGGGGTCCAGACACATTACACATTACTGTACATTATAACTGCTTCACTGGAGACGAACAGCCGTGATGCCAGCTGCTGCTATGATCCAGCCAGAGAGGAAGGTGACGTAAAACTCTCGCTATATATACCAGCATGAACTGACGTCAACTGACCTCATAACTGACATCATGACGTCATATCTCGTCAACCGACGAGATATGAGAATATGGCGGGCTTCATGATTGAAATTCGCTCTTGCAAACCACACTACTACCCATTAGTATAAGGGCAAATTCCATGTGTTCCAGTGTTATCCCACCCCTTTCATCTGCACTGAACAGAACTTATTACGATTGACTTACGGCTGAGCGTGAATAGAGAGCTATTAATGGACGATAAGGCCTGGCTTTCTCATAATCTCCATAGATCAGCACACATAGTGAATGTGTGCTGAATCTTCAGACATATCTCCTCTCTCTCTGGCTCACAATGGGAAGGAGTGAGCGAGTGTGAATACGTTTTATTGTGCCCATTATCGGAATCCTGATTAACTTTAGACCAAAGCCCCGTTCACAGAGGCAACATTACATTTTCACAGCCATTGCCAATCTTTATGTGCGCAACAATACAAGTTGTAAAATGATGACTGTTGTTTAAACAATGAACGTGTAATCAACCATCAGTGGTTGGACAAAAACCAATTTACAAATATTGTACAATAACGCATCTGAATGCTGAATCCGATACCAGAAAAATAAAGAAATATCACAGACACAGACCGAAACTGACTCCCTCTCAAGCGTGGAGACACGCGCACACACACACACACGCACACACACACACACACACACGGTGTTTCTATTACACCTTTTTGTTCTCATCTCCTGTTCTCCTCTCTAGTGTAATTGGAAAGCCAGCGAAGGTATTCTGGTGAACATCACCGCACAGCCGAGGGAAGGCATCCGGGCCGAAAGATATCGAAATGTGAAGATTCCACCCCAGCCTTCGCAGCTTGTGTGTGTGTGTGTGTGTGTGTGTGTGTGTGTGTGTGTGTGTGTGTAAAAAAGGGCCGCCATCGGTGGGGACACTCATCTCCGTTTGTCGTCCCGCGTCTCTCCCGGACGCTCGTCTTGTGGGCATGTTGAAGTTGAACGATGATGAAAGCTGACTGATATCATGAGAAATTAATGTTACATCAGCCAGAGTGCTCCTGCTGCTCGGTGTGTGTGGGGAGAGACATGTAGATGCTCTATTTTTTGGGGGGGAAGGGGGGGATTGGAAATCTTTAGTTATTGCACAAATAAGAGCATTTTCCAAACATGTCAAATAAAAGCGCGGGCCCGGAAAAACGTCGAGGTTCGTTAACCAAAATTAGCCGCCCGCAACCATGACGACGGTCTCTACAGATTAATTAGTTAGCGTGTAGATGTATCGGCGGCACCTCTTAGAGCTAACCGCTAACTTTGTTCTTGATACGTGCCACTTCTTTTAACTAGCCAAGATGCTCTCTGCGCTATTTTTACTGGCAGCCAATTTGTGTTTCATGATGTCTTCGTTTGTGCAGTGTCAGCCAGCTTAGGGGTCAAACAAACACGAGGAACAATCATGTTGGCATGGCGACTCCTCTGCCAAAGATGTAAATGGATGAAAGCCTGTGTTGTTTGTGTCTCGCTTTAAAGACCTCATCACAGAAAGCACACTACAAGTTACTTTGTTGGGCCGACTTAGATGTTGGGAGTTAATTACCGCTGTAGCTAAACGGCCCCTCTGTCAGCAGTCTTGCAGGAGAGTTCAGAGAGTTGCTTCTTTGTTTCTTCTGGCTAATTAGTAGGTATACTTTATAACAACAGTGGAAAACGATGATGATTATCAGCAGTATAATTCAGACGAATAAATCTCAGAATGCACAATATTTTTACACAGCGCTCACGTCAACCTACAGTAACTCTCTAACCTGATACGGCACATCTTTCACGTGCAACATCATTCCCTTACAACCATGGCTGTGTGCATATTTCTATAGACCCTTTTCACGGGAGCCATTTTGTGTGGAAAAGGCAGAATAAACACAGGTGCAAGCAAAACACTAATGAGGGTTTCCAAATTCCAATCATGGGAGTTTGAAACCCTCATTAGTGTTTTGCTTGCACCTGTTTGCCTTTTGGACACAAAATAGCCCCCGCGAGAAGGGTCTATTGTATGTCAGTCTCTCTCCATCCCTTAATCTACCCCTCTAAAATGACATATTAAAATAAATAAATTAAATTAAAAAATAATAAATTTAATCTTATAACCCTCTAGGGATGTAACGATAATCATGATAAAATTCCTTGCGATAACTGTACCGTTTAAAATTTTCATTATCATTAAAACCGTGGTACCGTGATTACCGTGTTACCATGATTACAGTGCTTTGAAAAACATGGTAAATACTGTCCCATCAACCAAAGTTGGCAACCGTCTCCCAGATGCAGACTTGAAGAAATGATTTCAGTGAGTGTACAGTATATCACTCCTTTTTGGGTCTGAGTTTTCAATATGAAACTTGGTGAAATGATGATTCTGTGATGATGATTTTAACAAACCGTGATAATATTGATAACCGTGATCATTTTGGTCACCATAATCGTGATATGAAATTTGCATCTCTATAACCCTCTCTTTTTGCCTTCTTAATTAATGCCCTGTTTTACAGTGTGGCAGCTGGTGAGAGAAGAGGGTGGGGGGACTCTTCTATCTCCTCTGCTCGTTGTGTAGCTGTCTGTGTATTACTTTGTAATCGGCTGTTTTTTTATGCTATCTACAGCAGGACGGGAGGTGGGAGGGGTGTGTGTGTGTGTGTGGGGGGGGGGGGGTGTTGGTAAGACAATTTATCATTCTGTTTCTCTCTTGTCAAGTCAAAACCCAAGACTGTTCTTCTCTGAGCCGAGGAGCGCTGATAACAATAGGCAAATAGTCGAGCCATGGCTAACATCTGTATTTCACACACAATCTCCCATCGACCGGATTTTGAACATCCCCCTTACAGCCCTTGACGCAGCAAGCTGCTCCTTACTTAAGCAGTTGCTACAGACGCACACGCAACTGTGTGTGTGTGTGTATGTGTGTGTGTGTGTGTGTGTGTGTGTGTGTGTGTGTGTCTGTGTGCGCACACGCTTGTGCGCACACACACACACACACACACACAGACAGACACACACAGCAGGAGCATGCACATATACCCCAATAGAGATGCAGATAAACAGGTGAATAGATAAGGAGCCAACAAGATGAAATGTAAAAGCGATTCAACTTGACACACACCACACACACACGCACACTCGTGCGCGCGCACACACACTCATGCGTGTGCACACACACACACGCCACACTCGCCCTCCCTCTCTCCTCTAGCCCTGCACTGAAAGAGGCACGCAGTATCTCTGTTGTTATCTTTGTGAAGCCGCGCGGCGCTGTGAATAGACGCTGTTTGAAATGAGATGAGCAATCACAAGTGATTAAGAGTGAGGATGACGCAGAGAAGACCGTGCTGCAGGCGGGGGGGGGGGGGGGGGGGGAATTACCCACAAAGCCTTGCGGTATGATGAGCACAGGTGAGCCTTGGTGCTGGGTGGCAGGTGAGGATGGGTGTTCAAAGACGCACGTCGTCAGTGCGGATTAAGAAGAGTTGTCAGGCAGGCGCCTGAGGAGCCGTTACACCGCTGCTCCTCCTCCCAGCACTATTATTCATCCTGTCTGTGCCATGCTTCTCTCAATAAGAAGAGAACTTGGGATGAATTTGAGTGACGTTTCAGCTCGCTGCGCGCGGCCATATTGTTTCCTGTGGGCACCGTTTTATGATTTGCTTCACAAAATATGCTTATGTTTTGCCTCCCTTGTGCACAGACAAGTTATTCTCTGTACATTTCAAGTGCTGAAACTCTGCATGTCTGTGGCAACCGTACCGGTGTCAAAAACTTTACTTGATCCAGCATTTTTAGACTGCATGTGTTCCAGCAGTGGGGGGATAGCAATGCTGTCCAAGGTGAGTCTGCATGAAATGTTGTACTCGGGTCAAAGAGTGGCTGTAGCCGATGTGCTACCAATGTCTTTAGATTCAAAAGTACAAAAAGTTGCATACCCTACTTTGAAACTACAAACACTGCAATACAGTACTGCATGTTCAAGTCAAACACTACAACACAGTACTGCATGTTCAAGTCAAACACTACAACACAGTACTGCATGTTCAAGTCAAACACTACAATACAGTACTGCGTGTTCAAGTCAAACACTGCAATACAGTACTGCATGTTCAAGTCAAACACTGCAACATAGTACTGCATGTTCAAGTCAAACACTGCAATACAGTACTGCATGTTCAAGTCAAACACTACAATACAGTACTGCATGTTCAAGTCAAACACTGCAACACAGTACTGCATGTTCAAGTCAAACACTACAATACAGTACTGCATGTTCAAGTCAAACACTGCAATACAGTACTGCATGTTCAAGTCAAACACTGCAATACATTACTGCATGTTCAAGTCAAACACTGCAACACAGTACTGCATGTTCAAGTCAAACACTGCAATACAGTACTGCATGTTCAAGTCAAACACTGAAATACAATACTGCATGTTCAAGTCAAACACTGCAATACAGTACTGCATGTTCAAGTCAAACACTGCAATACAGTACTGCATGTTCAAGTCAAACACTACAACACAGTACTGCATGTTCAAGTCAAACACTGCAATACATTACTGCATGTTCAAGTCAAACACTACAACACAGTACTGCATGTTCAAGTCAAACACTACAACACAGTACTGCATGTTCAAGTCAAACACTGCAATACAGTACTGCATGTTCAAGTCAAAGACTACAATACAATACTGCATGTTCAAGTCAAACACTGCAATACAATACTGCATGTTCAAGTCAAACACTGCAATACAATACTGCATGTTCAAGTCAAACACTGCAATACAATACTGCATGTTCAAGTCAAACACTGCAATACAATACTGCATGTTCAAGTCAAACACTACAATACAGTACTGCATGTTCAAGTCAAACACTACAACACAGTAGTGCATGTTCAAGTCAAACAAAGTTTGTCTATCCAGAAAAGCTCCAGTTAGTTTGTGGCAGTTGTCCCATCAACTAAGAGCAGGCGTGCTCTGCTCTGCCAAACAGATGAACACTGCAAACCGTACAAGTTTCTGCCAAATTGCATGATGAGAAAATGATATGCTGGGCAATGGCCCTGGTGTTAATGAAAAGAAATATGGAAAACGGCTTCTATATTTAGCCTCCCCAGCAGCGTTCAGTCGGGGGGTGGCTCTGACTCAACGCTGCGTTGTGTGGTGTGTGCACTGGGACGAGACGCGGCGCTGGCTGCTCTTAACATCATCATTTGGTTTACTTCATCATCTAACTCTGCGGGAGTCGTTTCCATGCCGGTGGCTGATGTATGCAAGACGTATGATGTGAGAAACATGCATTAAATATTACCCAATTTCACGGCGGATGGGGGTTGGGACTTGGGAGGGTATAAAATATGTTGCTGTCAAGCCGGGAGTACAGCGCTGGGGCTGAAGGGGCCACAGGCAGAACCCGGACCTGGGCCCCGCCGGTGTCATCAGGTAGCGATTACCGCTCGAGCCATCATCTCCAACCAACCATCTCCCATCGCTTCCTGGCCCAAGTCTCTCCTCCGCGCGCACTAGGGAAGTGCCAACCACACCGATTATAGCCTAAGCAAGTACAGGTGCAGTGTGTGTGTGTGTGTGTGTGTGTGTGTGTGTGTGTGTGTGTGTGTGTGTGTGTGTGTGTAGACTGATTATAGTGTATTCTCTGCAGGTGTAGTGCTGGAGCCGCCACCTCTGATTAACTCAGTGGGGGGCAGCTGGATGGGGAGGACAACTAGGGCTGACTGGGGGAGTGGGGCGACAATTGTATATGATTGTCCATTGTGTGTGTGTGTGTGTGCGTGTGTGTGTGTGTGTGTCTAGTGAGAGAGGTGGTTTGCACTGCATGTTTGCGTATAGGTAGATGGTGTTTGCCTACCAGAATAACGTACTCTAAACAAACTGTACGTCAGATAAACTTGAGAGCAATACAAAAATAATAATAATAATAAAATAAAAAATAAAAACAAGCGTGACTTCGCAATAGCTGCGACCGGATATGCAAATTTTTGTGGACCAACCGACAGAGTGACCAATAGAGCTGCTGGTGGCAGATAAAAAGCTTTAAGTACAACAAACCCTGCTCAACCAACAGCCATCACCATATTTCACATGGCCGATGTTGTCAATGTATCTGTTGTATGCTAATTCAAGTTCATCCTGTACAATATTGATGTCGTTCATTTCCGTGTTGAACACCTTTCGTTTCATTATGGCTTTTCCACAGAAGTGGAGCGTGATGGAGTGGTCCACAACTTTCAAGAACATATTTTCAGTTTCTCTCTGGCTGTGTGAAACCATCATTGCACAAACTTGGCATTTCCCATTACAGCTCGACAGCTTCTCTGTGAAGTTTGAAAGCGTCGCCGCCTCATATTTTTCTCAAGCCCTTTGGTCCTCAGCCTGATCACCAAGCTAGCAAAATCCAAGGCAACAAGTTGAGCCTAATAGCCAATTAGCTTTTCAATAAGCCCTACTGGCTGTGATTATTGGACTGCATTATAGCCTGTGTTTCTCCACCCAAAAAATAGCTGGGAGCTAGATACTCATGGCCGTGTTTGAAAATAATTCATGTTCTGGTAAGAAGTATTTTGTATGCCAAGGTAATGTTTAAAAAAAAAATTAGACAGTGTATCTGTACACAAATAATGCAAGAAGTATTTCGACAATATTGTACCAATTCAAAACAAGGAATTACAGTCCATATTGTGAGCTTAGTAGTACTAGAAGCCCTGGTGCGGAACTTACATTTCGCTAAGGTTGCTGGGTTCAACTCACACATGTTCCGTGTCGTCTCCGCACCAGGACTCGCTGACATGGCCCTTTCTGCTCTCATTTGGAGAGCCTTCACAGCGCACGGCCTCTTCCTCGCCCGTGTCCCTGGCCTCTCCTTGGCCCCTCATCTCTTCCCGTTTCCTCGCATCAGCTCCATTTCTGTCTCTCTCTGCGTGTGTCTGGGAGAACTCGCGGTCGCTCACTCGCTCCTCCGGCACCGAGCGAGCCAGGGGATCGATGGAGCGACTGGGCCCCTCTTACTGTAATCACTGACCCATTCCCCGGCCACCGTTTGGCCCCTGACCTCCTTCGCTCTCAACTTTGAGCACAAGAGCCTTTTCTTTCTGCAGCGCCAGGTCCAAGAGGTCGTAATGATTCCAGTTCACTCGGGCTACGGCCCCCCTGAGATAACCCCAAACCCCAAAAGTCCTGGCACTTTTCTACTCCCATTATCATCCACTGTTCTCTGACTTTTTTGTGGCGTTATACCGTTGGCCCGGTTGGAATAAAGAGGTCAGATTGTACACACAAAGAGGACGGAAAAATTGCGTTTGAGACAGAAAGAGTCACGTATTGAATTATGATTCCCTGATACAAAAGAGTCTGTGGAGGCTGTGGTGGAAGAAAGGCTCGGGTCTTGTCATTATGTCGGAGATAGTTTTATAATCTTCTGCTGTCTGAGCAGATAATTTATGTAGCTGTGGAGTCTCTTCCTTGGAGAGACTCAAGTATCTAGGCTACATACCTGAGGGTGTTTTTGATAAATCATAACTTAGTCCAGATATCCGTCTCCATGGCAACCCTCAACCCTAGTGCAGAGCTGTGCTGCATAAAGCGTCTCCGGCGGCTTTTCTGTGTCTAAGAGCAACAATGATGACAACTTGCCCGGACGCCCACATGCCGGCAGGCCGGGGAGGATTTGATTGATGTGCGGGTTCGGCTAAATGAAGAGACAGCGTGGTCGGTTGATGTTTGCCTGGCTTGCCTTCTCCTTGAATGTCAGCGGACCAACCTGCGCCTTTGTCACGGCGACTCAATCCATCAGGTGAAGACTTGTTCAGGCCCAAGGATGAAAGCTGCAGTCAGGTGACACACAGCACTGTTTAAAGCTGCAGTCAGGTGACACACAGCACTGTTTAAAGCTGCAGTCAGGTGACACACAGCACTGTTTAAAGCTGCAGTCAGGTGACACACAGCACTGTTTAAAGCTGCAGTCAGGTGACACACAGCACTGTTTAAAGCTGCAGTCAGGTGACACACAGCACTGGTTTAAAGCTGCAGTCAGGTGACACACAGCACTGGTTTAAAGCTGCAGTCAGGTGACACACAGCACTGGTTTAAAGCTGCAGTCAGGTGACACACAGCACTGGTTTAAAGCTGCAGTCAGGTGACGCACAGCACTGTTTAAAGCTGCATTCAGGTGACACACAGCACTGTTTAAAGCTGCAGTCAGGTGACACACAGCACTGTTTAAAGCGGCAGTCAGGTGACACACAGCACTGGTTTAAAGCTGCAGTCAGGTGACACACAGCACTGGTTTAAAGCTGCAGTCAGGTGACACACAGCACTGGTTTAAAGCTGCAGTCAGGTGACACACAGCACTGGTTTAAAGCTGCAGTCAGGTGACACACAGCACTGTTTAAAGCTGCAGTCAGGTGACGCACAGCACTGTTTAAAGCTGCAGTCAGGTGACGCACAGCACTGTTTAAAGCTGCAGTCAGGTGACGCACAGCACTGTTTAAAGCTGCAGTCAGGTGACGCACAGCACTGTTTAAAGCTGCGGTCAGGTGACGCACAGCACTGTTTAGCTAACTGTTTGGCAATAGGGGTACTGATGTCACGCATAGCTTTACTTACGGTACGATATGAACATTTCATATCACGATTATAGTGACCAAAATTATCACGGTTATCAGTATTGTCACGGTTTTGTTAAAATGTGCTGAAATTTTTCAAAAAGTACTAATCCACTCACAGAAATAATTTCACCAAGTTTTATATTGAAAACTCAAGGATTGTTACACTCACTGAAATCATTTCTCCAAGGCTGCGCATCTGCAAGTCTGCATCTGGGAGACGGTTGCAACTTTGGAGTACTCGAGACCGGTCTTGTTCTCGAGACCGGTCTCAAGACCACATTTTGATGCCTTGCCTGTGTATATTTCTTTTTTACTGTGATTGGGTGTAAAAAATCCCTCCTTCAATCGCAACCAATAACCTTGCAGTATGAAAGTTTCTAATGCTGTAGCCACTCCCCTCACGTTCATGCACAAAGGAAGACAACACAGGTCAACATTTTGGTCAACTCTGGTTGTTGTAAATGTGCTTTATAAATCAACTTTGACTTGACTTGAACAGTATTGACCATGTCATTTCAAAGCACTGTAATCATGGTAACACTGTAATCACGGTACCACGGTTTTAATGATAATGAAAATTTGAAACGGTACGGTTATCGTAAGGAATTTTATCACGGTCATCATTAAAACCGGTTATCATTACATACCTAGTTTGGCACCCTTTACATCTTGCATTAAAATGTGTTTTGGGTGATCGGATTGCAATCGGATAGTGCTTGACCACATGGACGTACAGATGTAAATGCACCAAAGACACAATGAGGAGAGATTGTGATCCGATCGGCCAAACCACTTCCGGAGGTGGTCAGGGACGCATTGTGTCCCCGTTGAACACAAGTGTAAATGCAATTGCGTTGTCAATCCACCTACGACATCATGGGTGGAAATAGGTAATTGCGTGCCGCTGTTCCAAACCAGTGAGGTAGCAGCCATTAGCCAGTTCGCGAGCAAAAGTCCTCTCGTTCGATCACCATGTCGGCTCCATCGTCAAGGCCTCGTACTTCCATCTCCGCAACATCGCCAAAATCAGACACTGCCTCTCCCCCCGTCGCCGAATCTCTCATCCATGCCTTCATCTCCTCCCGCCTCTGCAACTCCCTCCCCCCTCTCTCCCTCCTGACTCCCCTGTGTTGAAGTGTTGAGCAGCAGCAGCAGACTAGGCAAGACTAGTTAAGCCAGACCCAGACTGCTGCCGATGCTGCGTGACACTCACTCATGCGTGTTTCAACAATGGGGAGTCAGTCAGTCAGAGTTTCTGAATCGTCCACATGAAATGATTTAGTTGTTAATGCTGCTACTGCACTTGTAGTATAGTGGGAGCTGACAGCAGTGTGATTTCAAATCCCAGTGGGTTCTGAGCAGAACGTACAGTCATGTGAAGTCATGCTGATCCTATAGCACTCATGCCATTTCCATGTGTAGTGATTCATTAAATTACAGCGTGAGAGACGAGAGGAGCTCCCCGCAGACGTCTAAAGTCATATGTTCAAATCTCCCACGTCTCCTCATCTTCCGCCTTCGTCTGGATGCAAAGTGATCGCGGATGTCTGGAGCTGCCGATGAAGACCGGCTGTGTGACGTACCGTACCATGTGCCATCAGCCTTTCATCTTGCACACAGTTGCTCATTGGCTGCTACATTATGACTCAATACATCTCAAGCTTAAAACAGACCCAGAAATAAGTGCTGAGAGAGATGATTGAGTTAAAATAAAGAAAACGTGCTTATAGGCCATATTGTGACTAGCATTTTCGTTTACTTCCGTTCCCACGGCAGGGGCACTACACACTTTTTTCTCCATAAAAGAGATCTATAGGTAGAAAGTACAAATAAAAAAGTTCTACTCGTGTTATCCTGCAGTATTTTTATAATCAGTGGTCAAAGACGGCACTATTTCTTACTAGGCGTACTAATCTGTGCAAGGGGAGTGGTGTGGTTTTGGTCACGTGGACCAATCGCGTAGCCGCTTTATTCCCTTGCCGTAATAACATTAGAGCCATGGCGACCACCAGTTCAAGCAGCGAAGAGGGGAAAAAGAAACCAAAACAGCTGAAAAAAGTGCGTAAAAGCCGGGAATCAAAGGACTCCAAACGATGCTATATGCACTTTTTGTCAGTACAGAATGAGGACGTGCAGGATTTTACCCAGACAAGGTGGGACACTTACAGGTCTGTCGTCAAACAGTGGCTTTGTCTGGACGGCGATAGTAAAGTTATCGCTGAAACTTTTAAACATTGCGTGGACGTGGATTTTGACCATGTTCCCGAGGACGCTGGATTTCACCGTTACCGTCGCTTTATTTGTAAAAGACGTTTGGGTTTGGCTGAGAAACGCTGCACACAGATGGTGCAGGGGGAAGAAGAAGAAGAACCAGATGCAGCCGCAGCCTCGGACAGCATCGGCCCCGACGGAGCCACGTCTGAAACCCCCCGAAAGAAACTTCGGTCTCGGACAGGTTTGCCCGTCCGTTCTGCTGGCCCTGTCCTTCCAGCCATCTGCATCATTTGTAAAAAGGTGGACAAATATATTACTGTTGGTGGAAAACGGAAGAAGGATCAACTTTCACAAGCAGAGACAGTGTCTGCAGGTAAGCGACCCCCCCCTCTCTCTCTCTATCTCACACACACACACACACACACACACACACACACACACACACACACACACACACACACACACACACACACACACACACACCCACCCACAGAGAGAGGGAGCATTTTCTTTTATTGCCTTGATCTCCTTGCCCCCCCCCCCCCCCCCTCTTTTTTCTTGTAATAACAATACAATGGATAAAAGATACAAAAACAAATGTCACCCACTTTTTTTTAATTATAAAATGTGTGATTTGACAGTAAAGCTGATTATAACTTTTTTTTGTTTTCAGGCCAGTTGCGGAAGGCTGCTGAGAAGAAGGAAGACTCTAGCGTTCTTTTGCATATCAAAGACAAAGACTGTGTGTCTCTGGAAGTGCGTTACCACAGGTCCTGTTACAGAGAATACACAAGGTCCTTGTCAAAGTCTACGGCAACACATAGCTACTGCAACCACAGATGAAGTGTGAGTTATTACATTGCATTAACACTGCACATTTCAAAAGTAAGGCTTTGACCTACAACAAATACTATTTTGTCTGTCTTTAGATACAATGTTGACAGCAGACCTCTTTGCACATGTTAAGTATTTTTTTGTCTGCGTGTGTGTGTTTTCAGAAATGAACAACAACCCTTTCCTGCCAGCTACAAGATATTCTGCGAACGAGTCATCCGTCAAAGGATTATCGATAAACAAGAAATCCTGAAAATGAACCAACTAAGGAAGAAGTTCATAGACATCGTTAAGAAGAATGAGGATATTGATGCTTCAGACTACAGGTAACTGTGTCCTTGACAGTTCAGTAAACAAAAAAGAACCTCTTTCATACTGAAAAGTTTCCATTTTATTGATTTATTCGCTCACAAGAAAGGCTGACAGTATGTTTTAATGTATTTGTTTCTCATTGTGAAAAAAATCCCTTTATTTATACATTTGTGCTCGTCTTTTTCTATATTTTCATTTTGCAGGCAGGATAAACTGAAAAAGCGGTTGGCCCGTGATTTCCCCCAGCTGGTGTTTCACAGCCCTGCAACGCGCAACATCTCCGAACTGGTTTTTGTTGAAACATTATCAGCAGATACACTGTTAGACAGGCTACCGCATCCATCAGACACGACAACAACTGAGTCAACCGAGGTAAGCCAAGCTGAAAGTGACAATGAACACACATCTGGACAAACTACAGAGCACACAAGGACACTGTACAGTGCAGGACTGATATTGAAGAGACTTGTGAATGAAACGGGATGAAATGCCCCTGGCCTCCCACAGCAGAGGATTTGAATGTTTCTGACGCAAAATCTGTTGTGCCAGTTGAACTATTCAATGTGATTTCCTGGATTATAGGTGCAACAGAGGAACCAACACTAGACCATTATGTTGATATTCCTGAAGATGTGAACCTAAAAGTTTTATCTGTTTGTCAAGACATTGTGTATCTTGCTTCTAAAGGTCGGAAGCAGACGCCTAAGTCACTGTGTCTTGGTCTAACTGTTCGCCATTTAACAGGTTCATCCAATGTTCTGTCACTACTGAACAGATTAGGACACTGTGCTTCATGGAACACAGTTGTCAGTCTAGACACTAGCCTAGCGTCACTACAACTTCTAGAGGGCAGAGACAAAATCCCTAAGGGGTTCTCAAAGAAGGCACCAACCATACTGGTGTGGGATAACATCGATTTTGGGGAGGAGACACTGTCAGGTCGTGGAACTACTCACCATACAAATGGCATTATGGTACAAAGTTCTGTTGTTGAAACAATGTCTAGACCAGACAGACAGCCACTGCCGAAGTCAGTTTACACATTCAAAGCACCTCCTAGCATCCCGCTACAACACTATCCACAGACTAAAAGACAAGGGCCACAGAACTTGTTTCAGGATGAAAGTGTTCCATTGCAGGTGGAAACGTACAGGTTGAACACTGTGTCTGCTGCCAAAACAGAACTGGCATAAATTATGTTTTAGTGAAGAACACAGATGCTGAAGCATGTACAGTACCAGGCTGGACAGGTTTCCACACAATGCTACAAAGTGATGCCACTCTACCTAAGTCAGCACTGTATTATCTTCCAGTCATTGAGGCTTCACCGACAGAGATGTCAACAGTTAACACTATTCTGAAGCGAAGTGTTGAACTTGCTGATCAGCTAGAACTGGACCATGTTAATTGTTAAATTGTTAAATTGTTAAAGAATTGCCACACTGCCTACATCCAGTTAAATGCAATGCATAAATGCAAACAGCACAGACTACTTACACAGCCAACAGAAGGTTTTATTGTGATGCATTTGTATGCTATTTTGTATTTTCATATATTTCCTTGGCGGGGGGGGGGGGTGTACAAATGACAGATGCTGTGACACTTTGTGGTACTTGAATAAATGTTTCATACCATATGTTGTAATAATTCTGACCTCTAGTACTTTAATTTTTAGTCTTGTCCATTTTTTGCATTATTCCAATTTAGGGGGCGTGGTAACATTTTGATAGATTTTCTGCCATTTTGGTCCAAGGTGCCCTGATTTTCTTTTCTACCTTTCATTACACAGTAGGTTGAGACATTTTCTATGTATGAAACATAAGCTTTTGGCACAATTTACTGTGGAGGTTTCATTGTACTGTGTGGCAAACACTTAAGTTGAAGCATATTCTTTAACAAATATGCTACATTTCATGATCTAAATTCACATGAGTAAACTAAAGGCACCAATACTTGTTTCAGATGTTAAGTATATGCATTTTAGCATTTATGACATTTGAGAAAGATTTTGTGTTGCCAAAAACACATTTTACAAGCAAAAACAGCAGCACAAGATTTTCGTTTTTTGGTTATAAACTGTTTATACATTTCTGGCTGGTGACAAAATACTGCAGGATATTATGAGTAGAACTTTTAACCCAAAGTCCAGAAGGGCATTGTCTATGAAAAAATGCATTGAATGAGTAGTGCCCATGACATGGGAACGAAACTCATTTTCTAAGCACTTTTTCATGGGTCCCAACACGGCCTATTATTGCAAAGTCAAGTCAAAAGCCAAACTTTGCATCACGTAGCTCTAGTAATGTTTTATTTGGAGGTTTACTTTCCACTTACTAATGTTAATTTCCATCCTGAAAAATAAGATAATGTTCTCTAAACTGCCAAATGCAGTTTATGGAGTCTAATGTTACATGTAGAAGGTCATATTGATGGAACACCAGAGATCTCATCTTTTCTAAACTTTAAGAAAGGCGCATTTACAGGTACTGCACGTCAGATCTAACCAACATAATGAAAGGCTTTCATTATCTGACAGAACCATGTAAACTGAAGAGCTTGTGAAGGAACAGTGATCTATGCCCGGATAGCTTTACACAAGTGGACACACTTGTTTAAAAAAAAAACGATTCAATTGACTAGAAACCTGACCTGTGATGTGCTGCATGTCTCAATGTCTTCTCAGCATTATATGTGTGACACATTATGCATGGTGAGAAAGTAAGACTCGGGTTTCAGTCTGGTCACCAAGCGGAGACGAGATGTTTAGCTCCCATCAGCCAACGGGCTACTGTGTCACTCAGCATTAGCATCTAATAGTGTGGCCCTTCCAATATGAGCAGAGTCAAAGATGCCATTTCTTACACACTTATCTCTTTTATGTAACATCTCTCGCGTTCTTCTTGATCCATCCTCTGTTCCTCTCACGTTCTTATGAATAAGTCATATACTTGCGGGCAGCAGGGTTCTTTTTTGCTTTGCGGTGCACATATGTTTTGAAAAGATTTCGCTGCTCGAGTGCAGCGTGCAGCAAACACAATGGAGAGGCAATAAAGTGAATGCATGCAGAAATGGATGAATGCTAAAACAAGCCATTGTTTACTCTCCGAGGAGCCCGAGCGTAGAGGTTACATTAGGTGTTTAAAAAAGATGTTGTTTACCCTGGCGTAGTCAGTAAATAATTAATAATTAATTAGGTAATTGATTCCTTTCTTCAGGAGTCTTTGCTTTGAAGCAGGTTGGGCTTTGAACACTTAGGCATCAAGAGAGAGTTTTGCCAGGTAGATGCTTCATTACACTTCCAAGGCCTGGTTCTCTATTTAGATTTGAGCTTAACTATCACCAAAGCAGCAATTTCCTGTACCCTTTGAGGTAAGTCTGTCCTGTTAAAGACCATAGTAGGGATTAACCGTTGCTCCGATCGCCTCGGAAATTTGCCAAAACACTTTTCAGGGGTCTGGAATGAATCTGGTGCAAAAAACTACAGCGATATTTTATGTTTTTAGGCCTTCACACTCACAGAGCCATTCTGACATCATCAGCACTCGATGATGATGATGATGTGCCTACAATGCCCAAGAGGAAGGGACCGGCACTCTCCAATCCCGAAGACAAGCACAAGAAATTGGCTCGAGCAGAGAAACAGCAGTGACCTGCCGAGGAGATCGGAGGGAAGATTGGAACCCGACCAACCCCATATAATGCAGGTGATAAGACGTCTCCCCAGAAGTCTGCTCCGATCACATCGGTCCCGTCATCCCCTCTGCCTGCCACAGTACCTGGATCTTCAGCTTCACCCAAGTTCAATGGAACAGAGCCTTCTTTTGGCCCAGGCTTTGTGAAGAAGACGCACGCGG
The DNA here is from genome assembly GCF_964638095.1 of Poromitra crassiceps. Lineage (NCBI taxonomy): Eukaryota > Metazoa > Chordata > Actinopteri > Beryciformes > Melamphaidae > Poromitra > Poromitra crassiceps. Next base: position 6,967,102 of record NC_139649.1, read on the forward strand.
GACTTTTCAAACCTCTCCAGCAAAAATAAAATCAAGTGTTTCCCTTTAGTGGAGCAAGGCAAAGGTGAACTACATCAGTAAGGCCACGCTGAAGCTGGCCAACAAGGACTACACGATGCTGAAGAACGATTATGAGATGACGCTCCATGCTAATGGCTGAGTTTGGTCACCAAAAAAAAAGAAAAAAGTGTGCCCATGGCGCATCGTCTCCAGAGATAATATATCCACTGAGCCCATGACTTCACTTTCCCCCAGTGTAAAGCAAGCCTGGTCATTGCTTTTGTAAATCCTCAATTCCACGATTCTGTCTGTGATTCTGTTATCACAGAACTTTAGGGCCCTAGCTTAACAAGTAACGCTGCCATCAGTGTGTCACTGGCCCGGGCCGGGCCCCCGTCACGAAAGACACTTGGCCGGAGGCGGCGCGGTGCCTGTCAAAAGCTACTTGGGGCCTAACAACTTTTGTGGGGAGAAACCTGACAAGGACAGAAAAGTCGGGGTATTTTTACATCTCTTTAGGGCTTTATGGAAGGTGACATTGTTATCTCTTGAAACACTGTATCGAAGATTAGGATCATTCATTGCGCCGATGTCAAGATGTAAATGCATGATGCAGGATCTTTAAACTCAGAGGCAACGCTGCCTTTGATCTAGCACAGGCACAACAAGGAGACACATTTTTTATCCACGTCATGATCGGTTGTTCTCAACCGCTCGGACTCTCCTCGCACTCCCCCTCATTTCCTGTCCCTCTCTCTCTCTTCATCAGTGACACTATGATTCCCTATCGTGTTTCCCTCTTACAATTCTCTCTGGATGCTCGTTCAAAAAACTAATTGCAAAACAGCTTCCCCGTCTCCAACAGGACTTCTCCCCGTCTCCATTCCAACAGGACGTCTCCCTGTCTCCATTCCAACAGGACTTCTCCCAGCATCATGGACGAGGGAAATTAGTAGTGTCCTCTCTGCTTCATCAGGAGTTTGGGGGGTTGGGGGGTTTGTCATGGTGACAACCAGACTGACTCTAATACACTGTGGCATTCATACGCAGTGGTGGGGCACCTTAGTGACTTGTATCTGAATAATAATCATCATCTGGGTACTTTTGAGGAGAGAAGGTCTTTATGAAACGTCGCCATCTACAATTATTTTTTAATTGTACTACAGTATGTGTAACATTGTTCATGGCACACGTGCCTTCTAGAAGCAAAAACAGGAGGACAGTTACGGGGGGTGGGCAGCAGCATAGATTGCATATGATAACGAGGAGGCCGGCGATCAAACGCAATTAGCGGTAATGTAACGCGACAACGATCTGGTCTAATTACATATGGATGAGTCATTATTTCCGTGTGTCCTGTGTTGCTCGTCTCTACGTTAACGGGCAACTCGTGAGGCGAAAGAGACTTGTCACTTTGAATGAGTTGGCAGGGCGCAGAGACAGACAAGAGTGTCACTGACTGAATGAGAACGAGGTTGGGAGGTTGGAGGGGGGAAGAATATTGCACGATGCATGGAAATGTTGTGGCAAAAAAAGATGCCTGCATCAGCAAGCAAAAAGTGCACACGTATATATACCGCATAAGCGAACATATGCAAGACATAAACACGCGCGCCTACAGTGCATCACGCAGCATGTCCACTTTCAAGCAAATGAGCCAGCAAAGAAAAACTCAACGTGCACAAATTGCACATATCAACGATACGTACAGTATAAGAGTCTCCGTTCAGCAGAAAAAAAAAGTTAACTTACACCTCCCGACTGTCGGAGGGGGCAAGAGTGCAGTGACTGCAGCATTTCTAAACAGTGAGTGGGAGCCATGGGGGAAAAGGCAAAAACTAAAAAAAACACCGATACTGTAATGTTGCTACTTTTTCTTTTCTTTTTTACAATGGCGCCAGACACACACTCCATTAAGCATTCTTGACTTTCTCTTGACATTGGCTGATTGGCTGCGTCTGACTCATGCTAATGACTGACTGTGAGTATACCTGTGTGGGTGTGTTTGATGCCCCGGCAGTTAAGACTAGTCGTGTAAACAGACAAGCGCCATCTGTTCCTTTATCATCGCAGGGTTTGATTGTGTCAAGCTTTAGACGCCCCTTTTCACTTCCCTCTTAACAGCAGCTCTCCAGAGACGTACTCTGAATGCAACGCTTTTACGTCTAAAGAAAGCTATACGTCTAAAGCACCCGCAACCGCCGTGCTATAAAAGGCTTAAACTGTCTTCCTATAACACCCAACCCCGGCATGCTGGCTCGCTCATCCCATGAGTGGTAATTGATTCGCAAAAAGGAAGGTAGCTTAGCTATATCAGTATGATATTATATATTAGCTATATCATTATGAGGGATTTGTATGTTCCAAATGCACTCTTCTGTTTAGGAGGCCGTGTGAAATGTTGGCTAGGATATCAGCAGTTGGGATTATGGGAAAAAGTGTGATGATTTGGGTATTTGCGTGCGTGTGTGCGCATGTGTGTGACTGACTGGCTGTGTTGAGACTCAAGCCCAGCTGATAGTATCTAACTCCTTACCGCAGTCTGTGTCTCTCTCTCTCTCCTCCTTACCACTGTCTGTCTGTGTCTCTCTCTCCTCCTTACCACTGTCTGTCTGTGTCTCTCTCTCTCCTTCTTACCACTGTCTGTGTGTCTCTCTCTCTCCTTCTTACCACTGTCTGTCTGTGTCTCTCTCTCTCTCCTCCTTACCACTGTCTGTGTGTGTCTCTCTCTCCTTCTTACCACTGTCTGTCTGTGTCTCTCTCTCCTCCTTACCACTGTCTGTCTGTGTCTCTCTCTCTCTCCTCCTTACCACTGTCTGTCTGTGTCTCTCTCTCCTCCTTACCACTGTCTGTCTGTGTCTCTCTCTCTCTCCTCCTTACCACTGTCTGTGTGTGTCTCTCTCTCCTTCTTACCACTGTCTGTCTGTGTCTCTCTCTCTCTCCTTCTTACCACTGTCTGTGTGTGTCTCTCTCTCCTTCTTACCACTGTCTGTCTGTGTCTCTCTCTCTCTCTCCTTCTTACCACTGTCTGTCTGTGTCTCTCTCTCTCCTCCTTACCACTGTCTGTGTCTCTCTCTCTCTCCTTCTTACCACTGTCTGTCTGTGTCTCTCTCTCTCTCCTCCTTACCACTGTCTGTGTGTGTCTCTCTCTCCTTCTTACCACTGTCTGTCTGTGTCTCTCTCTCTCTCCTTCTTACCACTGTCTGTCTGTGTCTCTCTCTCTCTCCTCCTTACCACTGTCTGTCTGTGTCTCTCTCCCTCCCGCATGTCTCCCTCATTCTGATTTCGTGCACGGATCTCCCCACCACACTCTGTGCCACCAAGAGAGTCCTTGTTTAATCTATCATTTAGGAGCATTAGTTAGAAAGGGGCCTATTAAGAAAGAAACATGGCCCCCCTGGTAGTCTCATCACCATCTCCTCCCTGGCAAGTGTGGTTTTTACTGGAGGGATCAAAGTCTTCTGTAATCTCTCACCCTTTTCCGGAGGTACTAAGTGAACTAGGTTAGCATTGATTTAGCACGTTGGAGTGGCGAAACAGGAGACATTAAAAGCCTCTCGCTAGTCCGCTTAAGGATTTGATTCATTTGGAGCGAGACGTGTTTTGTAGACGACCAAGACACGGGGGGTAGAAACGAGGGAGCGAGTCGACTCCGCCGTGTGCAGAGATCAGAGCGTCGGTTCTTGACTATTTTGGTCTGTTTTGGATTTTTCATGTCGACGGATTTGCGACTCGCAAGCTACGACGAGCTCTGCTGCGTGTGTTACGTACATGTGAGTGGGAGTGTGTGCACGGGTGCCTGCAGTGCATGCCCATAATGCACTGTTATGTTGTTTGCGTGTTGTGCGCTTATGGCGAATATCTTTGTTTTCATCTCCGAGGGGCCCCAGCAGCTCGTATGTCTCAGTCATGAGACGGACAGGCCCCAAGTGCTTTTCCCCACCGTGCCGCGCTCCCGTCACATCACGATGAAATGTTGATAGTGTGGCGATCGGGAAGTGGAACGCCGTTGGGTCGGCGCGCTCCTTACAGGCAGCTCTGCTCATCGATTTGTGCTCGGCTTTTTAAGGGTTTGGATTTCCTAACGATTCAGCCGCGGTTCCTTTCCTGCTTGACCAGAAGGAGCGTCCCCTCGGGACGTTATGCTATATCTGTCTATCTGTTTGGCCTATCTGTGCTGCAGTCAGGCCGACACACTCCTGGACACTGTACAGCTTTAACTGCAGTCAGGCCGACACACTCCTGGACACTGTACAGCTTTAACTACAGTCAGGCCGACACACTCCAGGACACTGTACAGCTTTAACTGCAGTCAGGCCGACACACTCCAGGACACTGTACAGTACAGCTTTAACTACAGTCAGGCCGACACACTCCTGGACACTGTACAGCTTTAACTACAGTCAGGCCGACACACTCCTGGACACTGTACAGCTTTAACTACAGTCAGGCCGACACACTCCTGGACACTGTACAGCTTTAACTACAGTCAGGTCGACACACTCCTGGACACTGTAAAGTACAGCTTTAACTACAGTCAGGCCGACACACTCCAGGACACTGTACAGCTTTAACTGCAGTCAGGCCGACACACTCCTGGACACTGTAAAGTACAGCTTTCACTACACACGGTATTGGCCTGGCCTGGCCGGCCACAGGAAGGCCAACAGGCAAAGTGGGGACATTACCGTGTCCAATAAATGTGTTAACAGACATATTTAAGGCGTGTCCGCCTGTCTCAGACAAGTGAATTTCTTTGAAGGACAAGTGGAAGAGAAATGTATTTGCCCCACCGGACAAGTGTCAAGTCCACTGGACAAGTCTAGTGTTTCCCACAGAGACATAAACACACACATAGCTAGATTAGGTGCACCGCCCAGGTATATTAATGGCCATTGGCCACCCAAGTATATTTGACGACCCATTTTAGCTTCTTTTTTTTTTTATTGTGCTTTGTGAACTGAGTGAATTGTGAAAAGTCTGTTTGATAAATTAATTTACATTTTAAATGGCTGACGGCGAGGCAAATAAAGTCATCGACTGTTTCCTAGTGTCTGAGAAAAACCTCCTTCGCGAACAAAATGAAAAAAGTAAATGATTGTAGTAGAATGACTATTTTTTACCTGGACAAGTGACTTTTGTCACTGGACAAGTGAAAGGTAAATGTACTTGTCCAAAGAACAAGTGCCTCAAAAAGTGAACGTCAAGCCCTAAAAAGACCAGTGTCACAAATGCAATTTTGATGAAACAGCCTGCTGAAAATCCATTCACGATCGTTTGCTTCACACTTGGAATCACATTTTTTTTTTTTTTCTTTTGATTTCTACCAAACACTTCAGTTGTTCAGAATTACCCCGCATATAAATCATCTTGGTAAAGTGTAAGTGTGTGTGTGTGTGTGTGTGTGTGTGTGTGTGAGTGTGTGTGTGTGTGTGTGTGTGTGAGTGTGTGTGCGCGCGCGTGCGTGTACGCGTGCGTGTGTGTACGCGTGTGTGTGTGTGTGCGTGCGTGCGTGCGTGTGTGTGCGTGAACAACACACAACAAATAAGCATCCAATTACTTTACCTAGGCATCATCTTTTTTTAGCCTTAAAGTTTCGAGGTCTCGAGCAGTCGCAGGTTAGCACACTGAGAAGAAGTGTGTCTACCTTTCATAAGAGGCGGCGGGTTGTTTTTGAACAGTGACAGATGATGTGACATCCGAGTTGAAAGAGGAATTAGGCTTGTGTAGGAGACGGGAGGACTGATTGACACAGACACAGGAGCCATCTGATAATTGCATCTGACTTCTTGGCCAAACACAAAGAAGACAAGGCGTGCGCGAGTGGGAGGATAATGATACAGGACATCAAAGCATTCGTGGCAGCTTGGCAACTTTGTATCCAGAGAGAGAGACAGAGAGTGCTCTGCTATCGCTGTTATCAGCGTGTCGTTGCCGTTCGCAACAATCCGCGCCCATTAACAACCAATCATGCCGTCTCCATAGCTCAAGCAATGCTCTCTGATTGGGGCGACTAATGTGCATTATCGACTTCAAGGTAATCACTCTAAAATAGTCATACAGTAGTAATCATCTACACAATAGCCACATAGCGCCTTTTAGCTGACCTTCATCTGAGAGTAAATAGGCTTTTCTTTTGTGGCATTAGCCCCGCACACACACACACACACACACACACACACACACACACAAAAGCAGTCTCTGATTTAAGCGTCTGGTCTTCTAATGGCTCGGCCGCCACAGGGACACGGGGGTTTGTTCATTGGAAATCTTAAACAACGCCGCGCGAGCTCTTTCGGCCCCGTCTGCTTTGGGAGAGGCGAGAAGCGGGCGATTGGCTATTACGTGCGGGGGGCTTGTAGCCGCGGAGCATCAGGAGGCTGCGGGCGAGACCCCAGCTGCTCCTGTTGTACACAGAGGAAATTGAGCAAACAGGAGATAAGGGAGACGGAGGGCTGTCTCTGTCTGTAGGGCCCGCGTCGCAATACCATCCCTCACCATTACTTTTCCATTCCTCTCTCTCTCCTTTCCTTCCAGCTTCGCCCTCCCTCCCTCCCTCCCTCCTCTCCCTCCCTCCCTCCCTCCTCTCCCTCCCTCCTCTCCCTCCTCTCCCTCCCTCCCTCCTCTCCCTCCTCTCCCTCCTATCTCACAGAGGAAACATCAGTGAAACATCCGAGTGTGTTTGCTGAAGGACGTCTGGGGAGCGGGCGGCCCTTATGGATTCACCTGCTATACGTACGGTATCACAGCGCATTACTGTACGAGATCAGCCTAATCAAAAGCGATCACTCGCTATTACGCGGCGCAAAATGCATACTGTATATCTCTGTGACATATTGACATGCGTAGGAGGCGCTGACAGGCACGGTATGGAGGAAGACGTTATTTTACAGTCTATGCAGCAGCTCGAGAGCTGAAACCCCCTCAGGCGAGTGGAATAAACAGGCAGTGCTCAGTCAATGGCGGCGGTGTCGGCGGTGGTGCAGAGAGGCGGTAGACAGACACGCAAGTCACGGTGCAAAAGACAAACAAGCCACACGGCAGAGTCGACCGGGCGTCTCGCCTCGCACATGAATGAGCCCCGGCGCTATTAGGACCAACACATACATAAACATGTACGGCATCCGGGCCCGGCCCAGCTGGTGGTGCTGTAGAATAGCAACCCTGCCCTTCCCCCCCCCCGACACACACACCGACACACACACCCGGAGGCCACAGGGGGCGAGAGGTGGCACCGTGGCGAGCGGCACGCCTGCTCACGAGCCTGCTGGTATGGAGCGGTAACGGCAGCCACCAGATGTGGAAGGTGCCCGGAAGGCGTGGGCGCACGTTTCTGCCCGTCACAACGTACCCCCCCCCCCCGACGGAGTGGGCGGTGGAGAGCGCCGGGTCGCCACGCATGAGCTCGAATACATCGCTTAGACGAGAGATGACGAGGTTTGTTCGAATGCCTCGGAACATTTGCCGCATTTTGGGAGGAGAGGCCACCAAAAATGTGGGGGCAGTTAATGGCTTGTGTACTATCTGTGTTGTGCACTTGTGAATGTGTGTGTTGTGAATGGGGGTTGTTCAGGAGCAAAATGCCCATAATATATAATTGCCAGTGGAATTGGGACGACGAGGCTTTTAATAACTTTCCATAACTTCCTGTATTCTAACATTACTGCAGCAATTTGCAGTGTCAGATTTGGTGCAATCTGGACACGCGATGTTCAATATGAATAAACTTTGACTAAACAAGCGAGTGAACAGACGAGCAGTGAGCCGCTGGGCTCTGTGTCTCTTCCTGGGTGCAGCGTCACATCACAGTGGGGGCGGGGCTTCAGGGCTCTGACCCCCCCGGGCGGGACAGGGGATGTGCGCCCCGCTCGCTTGAACTGCCCGAGAATGACTAAGAAGCACACACTAGGAGCACACACACACTAGGCGCACACACACACACTAGGAGCACACACACACTAGGCGCACACACACACACTAGGAGCACACACACACTAGGAGCACACACACTAGCCAATAGGAGCGCAGACACTATACAGTATGGCAATATACCCCTCGCTTATGCAGAATGCTACTGTATGGATACAGCCTGCTGTGACGGCAGTGTGCTGTGAAGAGAGAGAGAGAGGCAGGGTCTGCATGCTGTTGGAGAGAGAGAGAGAGAGGCAGCATTTGCATGCTGTTGGAGAGAGAGAGAGAGGCAGTGTCTGCATGCTGTTGGAGAGAGAGAGAGAGAGAGAGGCAGTGTCTGCATGCTGTGGAGAGCGAGAGAGAGAGAGAGAGGCAGTGTATGCATGCTGTTGGAGAGAGAGAGAGAGAGAGAGAGAGAGAGAGAGAGGCAGTGTCTGCATGCTGTTGGAGAGAGAGAGAGAGAGAGAGGCAGTGTCTGCATGCTGTTGGAGAGAGAGAGAGAGAGGCAGTGTCTGCATGCTGTTGGAGAGAGAGAGAGAGAGAGGCAGCGTCTGCATGCTGTTGGAGAGAGAGAGAGAGGCAGCATTTGCATGCTGTTGGAGAGAGAGAGAGAGGCAGTGTCTGCATGCTGTTGGAGAGAGAGAGAGAGAGGCAGTGTCTGCATGCTGTGGAGAGCGAGAGGCAGTGTATGCATGCTGTTGGAGAGAGAGAGAGAGAGAGAGAGAGAGGCAGTGTCTGCATGCTGTTGGAGAGAGAGAGAGAGGCAGTGTTTGCATGCTGTGGAGAGTGAGAGAGAGAGAGGCAGTGTATGCATGCTGTTGGAGAGAGAGAGAGAGAGAGAGGCAGTGTATGCATGCTGTTGGAGAGAGAGAGAGAGAGAGGCAGTGTTTGCATGCTGTTGAGAGAGAGAGAGAGGCAGTGTTTGCATGCTGTGGAGAGTGAGAGAGAGGCAGTGTCTGCATGCTGTGGAGAGAGAGAGAGGCAGAGTATGCATGCTGTGGAGAGAGAGAGAGAGAGGCAGTGTCTGCATGCTGTGGAGAGCGAGAGAGAGAGAGAGGCAGTGTCTGCATGCTGTTGGAGAGAGAGAGAGAGAGAGGCAGTGTCTGCATGCTGTGGAGAGTGAGAGAGAGAGAGGCAGCGTCTGCATGCTGTGGAGAGTGAGAGAGAGAGAGAGAGAGAGAGGCAGTGTCTGCATGCTGTGGAGAGTGAGAGAGAGGCAGCGTCTGCATGCTGTGGAGAGAGAGAGAGAGAGAGAGAGAGAGAGAGAGAGGCAGTGTCTGCATGCTGTGGAGAGAGAGAGAGAGAGAGAGAGAGAGAGAGGCAGCGTTTGCATGCTGTGGAGAGAGAGAGAGAGAGCGAGAGAGAGAGAGAGAGAGAGAGAGAGAGAGGCAGTGTCTTCATGCTCAGCCAGCAGAGGAGCGCTGCTTTATATCACAACATAAAGCCTTTACTTCACTCATGCCATATGGCAAAAGACAATCAATCAATTGAGAATGACATGACAGAAGAGGACGACATTGAACAGTAACATCAAATGTTAGTACATAATGGGCCTAATATGATTGTAACATGTTATTTTGATTGATGTGTTGATATATGTTGATCTATTTTTGTCTTTTGCCATAGGACATGTTACTTGAAAGGTTGTTGCCAAGTAGCCTACGTTACATAACATGCCAGACAATCAACAGTGTTGTTGAGATGATAGGAAATGAAGATTTGTTTTAAACTGTGATTGTTTATGAACTTTTAGAAATAAAACAGGCTATGGTTTGATAAGAGTAATTGATTATTGGCCTGTCATGCAAAATAGAAGAATTAACCTATTTCTCACATTTGATAAAATTGCCCTGGAAATGATCCAAAATGCCCCTGAAACATTATTTCACAAGGGCAAAAAAAGAGCCCTTGTGAAAAAAGTTAATTCCCTAGCCTGGTGTTCAGGCGTGTGTTGGTGGGTGCAGGCGTGTGTTGGTGGGTGCAGGTATGTGTCTGAGGGTGCAGGCACAGTGTGTGTTGGTGGGTGTTTTTTGGTGGGTGTGACTACAGTGCACGTACAGTCAGTATGGGCAGCAGAGTGGCATATTGGCAGCAGAACAGAGATGAGGAAATGAGAATCGTGAGTCTGTCGAGTTTTGGAGAATAAAAAATAGCATCGTGTAGGCTACCTACTGTAGGCGCCACATCCTGCCGGAACAGGAGCCGGCACCTTGCGGTTTTGGACCATCTCCATTATGGCACCTATTTACGTGGACCATTTTGTCACACACACACACACGTCACACACACACACACACACACACACACACACACAGAGCTGGTAACAGTGCTGTGGTGGCTGGTTAGCTCAGCAGTAGCTCTAAGGTCATAGTGGGTCAGTGAGTCATGTTTAGGCTGTGAGGTCTCCACATTAAGCGTGATGGTTGTACTGAGCAGCACCACTGTGCCTCCAAAGCGCTGGTTGTCTTGATCCGTAACCTTTCCCCTCACCTGCCCCTCGGTGTTCTGGGACCTCGTCAATGACAAATCGAGCACTGGGCACAGCTTACATAAGGACGGACTACAAAAGTGTCCGTGTCAGCGCCCAGCACAACTTTGGGTTTCTTTTCCCTAACGACAGAGAGCGTTCTGATCTCCCTGCTAGATTCACCCTGTGCCTCGACAACGCAAGACACCTCTGTTCACCTCATCAAGTGGAGAAAAGAAACCGGCCTAGAGCAAACGAGGGGGGCCTGTGTGTGTGTGTGTGTGTGTGTGTGTGTGTGTGTGTGTGTGTGTGTGTATGAAATATAATCGTCTATTTACATGCTTGATGGTTATCATTTCCTCCCCCATCAGTCAGTGGAAATCTTCTCCCTTCCTCTGCAGGTGTTGTTAGCTTGCCCTGGTTGTGTGTGGGTGACTATCACGATGGGGAGGCTCCTCGGTCTGCGCTGACATGCTGAAGTGCGACGATGACTGACGGCTGATGGAGCGACTCATTAAAATACTTGTGCATATGGATGCTACAAGTATTGTCCATATGCCAGACTACGTGTCAATATCCTCCTCCTCCGTTTCGCGGAAGTTACCGCATCTCCTACCCTGCAGCGGCGGCTGCATCTCGCGCGCTATCATCGTCTTACATCATACATCATTGTGTTTCTCGGGCCGTGCCCCGCATCACCCCAGGCTACCCCGTGGAAAAAACCATCTTCAGGCAGGAGGGGGGTGCGCCCACAACCTCACACCTCTTTTCTCTCTCTCTCTCTCTCTCTCTCTCTCTCTCTCTCACTAGCTTGCCTTCCTCCTACCTATTCTCTCTCTCTCTCTCCATCTCTCCGTGTCTCTCGCTCTCTCTCTCTCTCTCTCTTTCTCAATCTCCTCACAACAGTGCTGGCAGGATTTATATGTCCCTGGAAGTTATTATGCCCATAATATACTGGATCTATCTTCATTAGTCACTGGCCAGCGTGTGCTCAGGCAGAGGAAAAAGGGCCTCCTGTCAGTAGCGGAGATATCTACGGCCTGCCGTGTCGATAGATTCCCTCCTAGGAACTGACCTTTGCTGTAGTCGTCGGCGCGGGGGGGGGGAGGGTTATTGAGGAGACGCCGGGGTTATCGAGTGCTTCTTTGCTAAAACCTTTGGGTTGATCGTTGCATCGCTCGGGTTTGCCTGAACGGTGCGAGGCAAAGTTGATTTGTATAGCGCACGTTATACACACACAGAAGCAAATCAAAGTGCTTTACATAAAATAGTTAAAAGAAAAGAGCATGGGAGAAATAAGAAAGACTACAAAGTGAAAAAGATCCAATTCATATAAAAGCTATCAAAATGCCTCTATATGTAATCTGTCGATAGGGAGGGTGGCGGGTAGATACAACCGAAAGGCCTAAAGTTTTTACTGAATATAACAGGCATGGACGATAAGATCCAGTAACATCCTGGCATGTAAATGATTCATCCGTTTCAGTCATATTCACAGCGCATTCAATATTCATGAGAGTGATATATACCGGTAGCTGCAAATTCCAGCTGTACTGATAATTCCGCTAAAATCCTTGAACGAAGGTGAGCGTGAGTGAAGAGACACGTGTGCGCCTCCGCATTGTGTCCTTGCTTGTACTGTGGCGGCGAGGGCGGCTGTAATAGTGGTGGTGGGTGCAGCCGGCGGTATTCTTGTGCAGGTGCAGCCGGCGGTATATTCTTGTGAGAGAGTTTGTGTCTTTTGACTCCTGTGCCTCCCCGCCCGTGTGGGCGCGCGGCGGGAACCACCTGCCACCGACGCCCGCGCGGCTCATCCCTCATTAGACGTGGAGCGTAATGAGGGAGATTACACGCAGGCTTATCTAAAGCACAAACAAACAACGTACACGCTGTCGCTGGCTATATGCACACACATCGCCACGCTGAAGCCAATCGGCTCCATGACTTTACTATGAGCCAGGCAATTAGCCGCAGCTCTAGCGGCCTATTCCTTCACCGAGAGCCCTGTTTGTTACAACAGACGTGCAGCTGCCAATTACGCCTCTGTGGGTTGGCTGTTAGGGGTTGTCAGTCACGTATCGATATACTAGGAATTCTAACTTTGATACGGATACTCAGGAAAATACTCATACTCGATGCCGTTTGCGAACACTTTTATCTTGTTGACGCCACAGATGCCCACCAATGATAGGGAGGGAAAAACCAGTAGTGTGTTTGATTTTTCATTCAGAGAAAGCACTGTTGCAATACTGTTGCAAATGAGTATTATCCTTTCACATCTTTAGTATCGATAGTTATCGTTAGAGAAAATTCTGTTGGCGACACCAACCATCTCTTTCTCGTGGAAGAAAACGTATCTCTGCCCATTGTGCGTAGTGGCTTTCTCTTCCTCTCACGACACCTTCAATCACATTAAATATATTCAAGCCGAATCCTCTGACTCAAGAACTCTTTACTTTAATTTATTCTGCATCACTTATCAATACTATCGATTACCTGTTCCAAATGAGTATGCTATCGATACTTTTGACAACCTTGGTGTTCGTGTGTGTGAGACAGACGTAAAGAAAAAGTAACCAGGTTAGGGCAGTGAGAGAAGACATCTGTGAAAAGCACCAGTCTCACCACTGTACATTTTCTCCTCGTATTAAATCCTCCGTGTCTATAAAGTGTGATTAAATCAAACAGAGAAAGCGAGAGGACGGGAGCGCTGAGGCAGATAAACCGAAGCAGCGCTTATTTTTCTTTTTAATCCAGAACCAAGCGGTGATTTCGCCACGCCGATCGATGCGGGGGATAAATAAATAAAAGAAAAGAAAACGTAATAAGGTGAATGTTTCTTTTAGACTTAGCGCGTATTAGCCGTTAGAGCGAGAGAAGCGGCCATAACTTTAGGTGCGGAATTAAAAATGCGTTTTACTTTCCCCCCGATAACGAGGGCTTTATTACAGTAAATAAAACATTGCCTGTCTCTGCCCCTGCCTGCCTGCTGAGGCAGGGTTTTTTTAGAAGCTGTCCCTGGCAGTCTGCAGCCGTTTCGCCGGCCAAACACATGGTGTGTTTCAGAGTTGGGTTTGTGAATGCTAAAAACACATTCCCGGTGGAGAGCGTTTGTTCATGAATACTATTTACCCACATTACAGTCGCATGCTGCTCGCAGGAAGTGCGGGTGCGGGGAGCGGAGGAGGAAAGAAAACGGGATTTTTCATCGCCGAGCTTTAACCACGCAGTCGCTCCAATTATAGGGAGTGGAGAGCGGCGGGCAGGAGGAGAGTGGCCCGTATCGGAATACAATTTATGAATCGTTAAGGCAGAGGGGGGGACATTAATATTTCATAGCCTTTAGACCACCAACAAGTGTTGGAGTTGGATTCGGTAAACAGACGCGCGCGCACGCTCACATGTGCGCGCACTCACACACAGTCACACACACACACAGTCACACACACACACAGTCACACACAGACACAGGCGCGCAGCCGAGTTGATGGATTCTTGCACAACCGCACAACCGGGACTGTAATGTAAATATGCATATGTTTAGCCTAACACACACACACACACACACACACACACACACACACAGCAAACACACACAGCAAACACACACAGAAAGCCCTGTGGAAGAATTTTAATTGCCGTCTGAGGAGGTGACGCTGGGGTAAACTCCCCCCCAGCGCAGCAGCCTCCCTCCCTCCCTCCCTCCCTCCCCCACAGCCTCCTCCCTCCTCCCCTCTCCTCTCCTCTCCTCCAGAAGCTTCACCCCTGGAGCACCATTACTCCTCTATCTACAGACACAGTATTGGTTTCCTCTAACTAAAGAGCAGGAGGCTTCTGCTTCCTCCTATCACTCTGCACCTTAGCTGGGTCGCCTCTCCTAATCACCCGCTAAAACCCCTGGAACCATATCAAAGGGGATGTGTGTGTGCGCGTGTGTGTTAGTGTGTAGAGCGGGGTAGGCGTTGGTGCGTGTAGTGTGCGCATGTGTGTGTGTGTGTGTGTGTGCATGCTTTCACACACACACACACACACACACACACACACACACACACACACACACGTGGGTATTGTGCGTTAGATCAAAGCCGTGCTAAACCCCTGCGGGCCTGACACACTCTAGCAGGGCTGCAGCATGGGAGCCAACTGCGGTAATTCTGCTGATACTGTACGCTGCTATTACAAAAAGTTCAGTGGAGGAGTGAGCTTTTTTTTTGCGCAACGGGGGATCAGAGACGCCTCTCATTGTTCTGCAGAGGTGGTGCACACGCACACACACAAATGCCTGTGTGTGTGTGTGTGTGTGTGTGTGTGTGTGTGTGTGCGTGTGTGTGCGTGTGTGTGCGCGTGCGCGTGCGCTGACGGGATGGGAACGATGGCGGGGGCGGGTGGGGGAGGAGAAGAAAGTGATATGTTGTGTTCAGTTATAGATCTCACCTCTCGTGATCCTCTCCTGCAAACATTCCCCTGGGTAAAGTGAGGAGGATCCAGGTTTGTTTTGTCCCAGAGAGCCTGGATAGTGCGGGTCACTCTGTTTATACAGAGAGGTTTTTGCTGAGGGCCGATGCTGAGAGCCTGTGGCACGGCGTGAAAAATAAATAAATAAAATAAAATACAAAATCCACACACACACACACACACACACACACACACACACACACAAAAAAAAGCCGGAGCAGCTACAGCGTGTCCGCGGGGAATACAATAGCTGAACAGAATGTACAACAGGGCCCCAGACGTATTTAGATTTCACAGGGAAAGTGTGAATGCTTTTTTGTGTGTGTGTGTTGGTCTTTTCTCTCATTCTCAGAGAATGACAGGTATGCTCTGAGGCTAAGGGGGTGAACAGACACAGACACACAGTGTGCTGCTGCTGCTGCTGCTGCTGCTGCTGCTGCTGACAGGCTGTTCCTCAGACTCCCTGGGTGGACCGGGGGTTCTGCTCCCGGTGGGACGTCTGGGTGGTGTAAAAGCACACTCGCCTCCTCCCGCCCCAGAGACCCGGGGTTCAAGTCCCAGCAGCGGTACCTGGGGGGGGAAGCCCGGTGGGGTATGTGTCCTGGGCCTCCTCTGGTCTGTCGGGGGGGCACCTGTCCGGGTTGGAGGGGAACTGGGGGGAATAGCGTGATCCTCCCTCCCGCCACGCGGTATACGTCCTGCCGGTGGAACTCCTCGCTGTCAGGTGGAGAGAAGTGGCTGGTGAATGCACATGTATCACAGGAAGCATGTGCTAGTCTACGGCTCTCCCCCGGACCGGCAGAGGGGGGTGGAGCAACGAACGTGGACAACAGGGGGAATTGGCCAAGTACAATTGTGGAGAAAATCAGAGAAAAACCTAAAAAAATAGGTGGTTCTGCCCGGTGACAGAGGGTGGCAGGTAAGGGGAAGGGGGGGTGGTGTGGGTTCCTCTCTGTTCTTGGCTACTCGACTCATCTTGACCGGTGGTGCTGGTGGGGGTCAGGGAGGGAAAGTGCCGCGGGGAGGCGGGGACATCAAGGTGGCATCGTAGGTGATGTACTTGAAGAGATAAAGGGCCTCTTTTCTGTGCTTGCCGGGGTGACAGTGGAGGGAGACTGGAGAGAGATGGCTAAATAAAGAGAAGGGGACTTTGAGGTAGTGGGTCACAGGCTCGCAGAGGAGGGAGGCGCTCTCTCTCTTTTGCCCAGGCCATCGCTGTACAGAAAAGGGGAATGCCTCTCCAAATATCTCTCTCTCTCTCTCTCTCTCTCTCGCTCTCTCTCTCTCTCTCTCTCTCTCCTTAAGACCCCCCGGCTTTAGCATGGGAGCGTGATGAATAATGGAGTGACTGGTGACCTTTGCAGCGTGGGTTCAGGCCCCGCTCCGGCTTCCGTGTGATCCGCCGAGCGCTTTTGATCCAACCCGCGCTCGGAGATGCTGAGGTAAAGAAAAGGTGGAGAGGAAAAAACCGGTAATAGGGCTGCTGTACCAAGATGTGCCACTCTGATCCCAAAATGACAATATTTACCTCAAAGCGAATCCACGAAAAGCAGAAAGCTCAGGTGCTATTAGTGGGAAAAAAAGGGTAAAAAAAAAAATCTACAGAGAAGTTTCTCCTGCGTGAGCCGTCGCTGTGACACCCACACCTTTAGACTACGACTTGGAACTAAGTTTGTTTGTTTCCTGCGCCTCTGTGAATTGTCGGCGCAGAGCTAATATGACAGCCTCGCACCTCTAACTGAGGTGTTATGGCAGCGTGCTCCTTTGAAGAGAGCTTAAAATTGCACGCTTCTACCTTTGCAACCTCAAAACGTGTGCCTTTTGTTCGCAGGTGTCACAGCGGGTTGGAGGGGCGGATATTGGATAACCCCAGAAATCCACCGAGTTCAAATAAACAAAGTTGTTAATTGGCTTTTTGTGTTTCCGTGGTGACCTGGCCACACCCACCTCCACCTCCACCTGGAAGCCCTCCCTCTTCCCTGACACCTGCTCTCTCTGTAGCTTTGCCCAGGGGAAGCCTCTCACAGGAAGAGTGAAAATAACACACTCACACTTCAGGGAAGAGGCAGAGGCAGGCAAAGGTGATGGAGGGGAAAGCGAAAAAGGGAGAGAGAAGCGTGGGCGTCTCGGCGTGCTGCAGGAGAGATGATACCCTGATTAAAACGAGATGTGTGGAGTCAGAAAACATTGATCACACCAAAATGCACTTCACCTCGGAACCCGTGTCCCGCGCCAGATATTAAAAACTCATGAGGAGCCCCTCGGTAACGTCGGGACCAGAGAGAGGGGGAGAAGGAGGAGGGAAGGAGGAGGAGGAGGGATGGAGGAGGAGTAGTAGTGAGAGAGCGTGGTGAGAGGGCTGGAAAAGAGAAGTCTTTAAGAGCTCCTGCCAAGTGGAGTGTGAAGAGAGGTGAGGAGGAGCAGAGCGCCGTGCGAGAGAGGGCACAGCCCGGAGAGAGAGAGAGGGGGGGAGCGAGGATGAGCGGAGAGCAGGGGAAGCCACCGTCCCGCCGGGAGGAACCACTCGCTGAGGAACCCAGGAGTCATAACACAGGAGTCGCAGCGGGTTAAGAACAATCCAAAACCATGGCTAGGCCAAACAACAGGGTCACGCAGGTGGACTACCCGGAGCTGAACTTGGCGTTATTACATCTCAACTAGGGATGGGCATCGAATTTCGAATTTTCGAATAATCGTTGTTATTATCAAGGTCGACTTTTATTATTGAAATTCGAAATTCGAATTTTTTTTTTTTTTTTTTTTTTTTTTTTTTTTTTTTTTGTGAAATGTTGCATTGTCTCCCCTGATTCTAAGTATAGTCAAATCGCTTGGTTTGAGCAAGTAAAACAATTTTTATAAGCATTTTAAGCAAGGTTTATGGAAAAATGAATGGCGGATGAAATCCCATGAAGAGGGAGAGGGGGTGACTTTGTCAATGTCATGTAACATGTTCTTTACTTCAGTGGTGCAATGCTTGTTTGAGCTAAAAATCCACAGCAGAAGCTTTTTATATTAATTAATAAAGCCGTAGACTTAGAATCAGGGGAGACAATGCAACATTTCACTCACAAAAAAAAAAAAAAAAAAAAAACATTTTTAATTTTTTTTACATTTTTATTTTTATTTTCGAAATTCGAATTAAATTCGAATTTGGCCAGCGAATTTCGAATAGTGTTTTTGCTAGAAATGCCCATCCCTAATCTCAACCTCATGTTTTTTAATAATAGCAGGGTGTGCTGAGATACTTTCCTGTGAAAAGCAAACACTCGCTGAGCTCATGTCAGGTGACAGACAGGTGTGTTTCTTTGAGATGTGAGAGCAGCTGATTGCGTAGCGGTCGTTAGAGGGGGGGGGGGGGACTGTTTGTGCAGCTCTCAGATTGTCAGAGAGGTGTTATCAACCTCAATCATTCTCCCCCACTCTCCTTTCCATTTGAGACACAGAGAGGGGAGAGAGAGAGAGCAGGAGAGAGAGACATTACCAATCACCTGTGTTCCTCCTCTCTCTCTCTCTCTCTCTCTCTCTCCTCTCTCTCTCTCTCTCTCTCCAAATAAACACGTGTGCTCAAATGGACTGAGTGCTGCTGCAGCCACATGACACAAACAGCAGCATGAAAACATGTCAGCGTAGTGGTAACTTCCCAGCTGGAGAGAGAGCAGGTTGAGAGCAGGTTTGAGAGCAGGTTGAGAGCAGGTTGAAAGCAGGTTGAGAGCAGGTTGAGAGCAGGTTGAGAGCAGGTTTGAGAGCAGGTTGAGAGCAGGTTGAGAGCAGGTTTGAGAGCAGGTTTGAGAGCAGGTTGAGAGCAGGTTTGAGAGCAGGTTGAGAGCAGGTTGAGAGCAGGTTGAGAGCAGGTTTGAGAGCAGGTTGAGAGCAGGTTTGAGAGCAGGTTTGAGAGCAGGTTGAGAGCAGGTTGAGAGCAGGTTTGAGAGCAGGTTGAGAGCAGGTTGAGAGCAGGTTGAGAGCAGGTTTGAGAGCAGGTTTGAGAGCAGGTTGAGAGCAGGTTGAGAGGAGGTTGAGAGCAGGTTGAGAGGAGGTTGAGAGCAGGTTGAGAGCAGGTTGAGAGCAGGTTTGAGAGCAGGTTGAGAGCAGGTTTGAGAGCAGGTTGAGAGCAGGTTTGAGAGCAGGTTGAGAGACAAGGACGCAGTGTCGGGGGCGATGGACTGAAATACCGCCGTTTAAAAGATATGACATTTGGCCCCTTTTAGAAGCATCCTGGGCTCGACATACAAAAAACAGGTGTATTGTCTCTCTGCACACACACAGTAGGAGATCAAAGTGCTGGCTGCCGCAGATGAACAGAGTAAAATGAGCGTTGAGGTGTTGTTTTTGTTGCCGTGGAGACCCTGCGAGCGACACCGCGAGCCGTGTGATCGCGTTTCAAATGCGGGGAAATGGGAGGGAGCAAATGGGCCCGAGGTGAAAGGATAGCTTTTGTAGCCGCGCCACATCACTCAACGCCGGCGCCTCCGTCCGCCCGCCATCGCTCTGTCACAGACGCCCAACGCCACCGAATAACACCATCTGTGATTTACCAGCGGGGGCCCACTGGAAATGTGCGCGGCGATATCCACACACACATACAGATACAAATGCACACGCACACACAAACATACATACACATAGATATACACAGTATATATATATATATATATATATATATATATATATAGATGTGTGTATGTGTTGTGATTGGAGGGGTTAAATTGTAAGTAAGTAAAAGCAATGGGATTTTGGTTGCATTGAAAATGCAAGAAAATACATTTTTTATTTGTTTTGGCGTTTAGTATTAGGTACATGATGTATATTATGGCATGGCAAATTAGCTAACAAAGTGAAAAAGTCATATTCCATTTCAATGTGACTTAAACCCACGCTCCCTTGAAGAATGTGTGATTACAGTACGGATTGTGATAAATGGGTTTTGAGTACAAATTAATACAGAGACACCTTTTCTCCACAGGTTCAGCATTGGCAAAAGAATGTCCTGATATTAGCTTTGGAGGGTGAAAAGGGTTAGTATAATATGCTAATGCTTCGCTTTTGTGTGAATAAACGAAAGATTTTCTCCGGTGTGAATGTTTGATTTGCAGGCCAGGTGTTCTCCTCAGCAGCAGAACGCATTGCCGTCTGGAACAGCCTTCCCCCTCTTTTTAAAAAAGTCACATCAGAAGTCGAGGTGCTGGTAGTCAATACGTCACGATTTCCACGTCTTAACTTTTTTTCACGATGAATCGTGCGGCCTTGGCATTTTTATGCTGTGCTCAACACTATGCGCGCCATATGCTTTCCAGTCTGCTCCTGCTTAGTCCGTCCGCTCCTTGAGTTAAGATCCTAGGGAGACAATTTGTGCAGTCCATTACGGGCTGATGAATTGGATTTAGCCCAGCGGAGTCGTGTGAATGGAGGATCTAAGCACACAAGCTGACATCCCCCCTCTTCCCCCCACCCGCCTTCCCCCCCACCGCCATGGGGACTGTTGGCTCACGCCTCAAACACACGCAAGCCATTAGCGTAGCTGAGGCTCGCGGCTGCACTCACAACACACACCGACACAATAGGAACGTCGGCTGTCGTGTCGTTCAACCGTCATCTATGGAGAGGCAAAGTGACCGCCTACTTCCTGCTTCAGCACTGTACCAGAGACCGCCATTTATTTTCCCATCGACATAGAAATAGTTTGACTTGGTCAAACCAAACCGTTCAGATATATTTAGAAACAGGAGAGACCACATAACATTTCGCTCGGACCGAAACGTAAAAACAATTGTGGATTTAAAGATTTTTTTTTTTTTTTAATCTAGTTTCTTAAGTTTTGGTCCAAGTGAAATGTTCTATGATCTCTCCCGATTCTATAGCTGAGCCATTTGGTTTGACGAAGTAAAACTATTTTTATAAGCATTTCACGAAATGTCTATGGGAAAATAAATGGCGGAGGAAAATCTCTGGTACAGCGCTGAAGCAGGATGTAGGCGGTCACTTTGCCCCTCTATTCCATCCACGTCATCAACAGAGCTGTCACTCTGAGCAGGGAGCGCGTCGCTCAGCGAAGACACAAAACACACGTTATCTAATCAGTGTTTATATACTGTACAAACGTGTACACAGAAACCAAATTCAAATCTTGTCGCTAATCTTGAACATCCAGTGGCGCGCGTGTTTTTCTCTCGTCTCGGGGCTGTGTGGGATAGTGCGACACTTGACGCCGGGTTTGATACAGTATGCACGCCTTACATGCTGCTGCTGCTCCAAGTTTGACGAGATAAGGGGGGGGGAAGCTGTGGGGGAGCGTCCTGAACAGTCTGCATCAACATCTGATGGTGCACGTACACTATCTAGAGTCAAGATATTTCTGTTTCCTTTTGACATTTTTCCCACACTGACAGAAATAGAGAGAGAAAGTGTATTGAGAGACCTGAGCCATGTCACCAAGCCTCGTTCGCTGCTTCCAAGTCAAAAAACTCAAAAGGTGTGCAAGTTTACAAACTAAAAAAGCTTTACCCTCTCCTCCTGGGTGTCTTAAAGCAAAACCCTCTTACTCACATACACACACGCATACTACACACACACACACACACACACACACACACACACACACACACACACACACGCCCGAGAAGAAACATAAAGGCGTGCCATGTGCACAACAGCTTGTGTTGATTTATTCGAAGGTTCAAAACTACTCAAAATAAAGTGGGGTAGTGATTTATTAATAAGGCGTTCCAAGTTCTAGAATTTGAAATCCAGATATGAAATTGAATTATGATACCCACTTACTAATGAATTGGACACGCATGATGAATGTTGAGTACAATGTCCTCCTGGCTGTCAGTGAGTGAAACTGCAGCCCAAGTCCGTGCGTTTCATTTGAACAGAGTCAACAGTGGTTAAACTCATAATTTGAGGAGGCCAAGCTGTTTGCTACCGCTGACAATATTAGCTCTGTAAAGTGCAATGAGCAAATTGGAAAAAAAAACTTCTAAGCAGTTTCTTAAGAGTATCGTAGAGAGTCAGTCTGTTGAATGGGTCAAATGAATCCCCATTTTAACATTCATTCTTAAACACTCTTAGGTAACATTTCCTCTCATTGTCATTATGTTTCACATTGTGTAGTTCTCCATACTCGTTGCTAATTGTGGCGCTCTTAATATCTGGCACTTGAGTGTTTTGCTGCAGAGCTGAGGTAGCCAATTCCGTGGCAGTCCATCAGTGTTCTTATGGCACCAAGTGTACTTTAAGCACACAATCTGTCAACAGCTTCTGATTTAGCGCTCGTTGGAAAGGCTCCTTGCAGAGCCGTTCGGATGCTAACGTCGTAATTACCTACAGTATGATCAGTGCCATGCTAGCTTGCACAAATGAACAGTAGCAGACATGGAAGTGTGTAGGCAGTGTTTACCCTACCATTCTACAGGACTGGCGGGCCCGCCAGGCCAACGGCGCCCCCGCCAGGCCAGACATTTTTTTTAAAGCAAAAAATATATATATATATATGTTTTTTTTCCTGCTCTTCCCAAAATTTCAATAAACCTTTATGACATATTATTACAATACAACAATACTGTTGTTGACAGTGTTGACAGTAATAGAAGATGCCAAATCATTCAAAACAATAAGCATTTTGCTTTTAGGAGCCTCGTGCCAGCGTGTCCAAAACGTGTCAACGGGTGTCGTTGCCTGGGAAACGCACATCCCATAATACAACTGTTCGCATCGCATCCCATAATAGTATGATGATACTCGGGATGCCATTGCGGACGTTGATGCGAACAGGTCAGCTAAAAGCTTAGCGTCGCCAGCGAGGGCCCCCACCGTTGCGGTCGTCGGGGGGTACGTTTCGAAATCCCTCCAGGCCTGAAACATTTTCTAGGGGAAACACTGGTAGGTAGGTAATGGTGTACACACACACACAGGCACACGCACACTAAAATGCACCATGAATTATGAAATATTCTAATGTGCACTCTGGGGGAGCGCCGAGGTAATGTTACTTTGCAGAAAGATCTCACCTCTTACACAAGCCAATTAGACGCGCAGTGAAAGGTGAGTCTTATTAGTGCAAAAGGTTGGTGTGCGATACCGTCCCTGAGTTTGTTGCAATCACCCAGGAAGTCTCTGTAGTCATCCACCACAGAGATTAAATATTCATTTCCCCACTTAGGCCGCAGCCATTCAGTGAGAAAATGGAAACCACGGGGCACTTAGTGGGATACTTATCACACTTACACTGATAAGTCCCATGCTTATCTGGCTATTTAACATTTTCTAAACTTCAAAATCACGCAGCGCGGCCGCGCACCAACAGTAGGATGGATGAAACATCTCCTTGGTGCACATGTGTGTGCGTGTGTGCGTACTCGTGTGTGGTTCAAAGTCCCTTATCTGATGTAGGATTTTTTATACTGGCCCATTAAACGGCTAACATCAGGACTTGGCCCTGCAGTGCTGTCACCCACACCACAAGCTAACGCCGAATATATCTCACATGGACGGCGGATTAGTTTCCGTCTGTTGCTCAGGGTGAAATGTGTAATCTCATATCTGAGCAGTGAGGTTGGAGGAGGAGGAGGAGGAGGAGGAGGAGGAGGAGGAGGAGGAGGAGGAGGAGGAGGAGGAGGAGGAGGAGGGAGGAGCTGCTCGCCATTAAAGTGTCTAACCTTTTAAGAATGGATTTGCCAGTGTGACGAGATAAGGGCCGAATATGATCCTGAAAGTGCCTCCTCCGCCCTGTGAACAGAGAGAGAGCGAGAGGAAGGGAGGCGTAATGACAGTGTCCATATTGAAATTATATACAGTCTGTCTTAAGATGTTGCCTTTCATCACAGAGGCCTGTCAGATCTGCTTATACTATATGGGAATACTTCAGCTGTATGTAGTATGTAATATGCCATGGACTTAAGGCTGGGCAATTATGGATACAGTATATTGTGATATGAGAGTCGATATCGCCTGGCTTAGATTTTGGATATGGTGATATGGCATAAATGTCTTTTCCTCGTTTTAAAGGCTGCATTATATTAAAGTTGTGTAATTTTCTGAAATTACCAGATTGTTCTAGATGTTCTATTATTTGCCTTTACTCACTTAGTCATTATATCCACATTGATGACTATTTATAAAAGATCTTATTGCCTAAATATTTTGTGCAAGCACCAGCCGTCCCTACAATATTGTTGCAATATCGATAAGAGGTATTTGGTGTAAAATATTGTGATATTAGATTTTTTTTGTCCATATCGCCCAGCCCTACGTGGACTGATAAAAAAATATTTTGATACGAGATCAGCACAACAGATACCCAAATTGTTCCCAAACTAACACCTTTTAAAGCAGATGGATTCTATCTGGACAGAGACTCGTTGGTTGGAGAGGCGTTAAACATCAGAAAACAGTCGTACAGTGGCACTGCTTTAGTTGTCGGTGCTCAGAGGTAATATGTGTTGTACAGTAGCATGTACATCACCTCCTTTGAAAGTCAGACACACAGGTACAGTACACATGATGCTTACACAGACTGAGACAGACCCAGGCAGCGACAGCAGGAGACAGGCTGCTGCCAGACAGCAGGATAAGTGCAGCTGGGACCACCATTGCAGCAAAGTGATGCAAAATCCACACCCGGCCCGTCGGGGGTGAGGGGCGGCGAGCTTTTAAAGAAAGGTTAAGGTATTTACACACAGGCAGACCTGGAGGGCGGCCCACTCATGAGGACCCAATAACAGCCACTCATTAGTTGCTCCTGGCCCGCCGTTACAGCGCCTCCTGATCAAATGGCTGCCATCTGTCTGGCGGGGCCTCAGCAACAGCAGCACCGCAGCAGCAAGCCGGCCGGCTGGCAGGCTGATGACAGACACACCTCTTCCTCTCACGTACGCAGCAGCAGCCCGTCTGTCTCCCACGCTTTCTCACACACACACACACACACACACACACACACACACACACACACACACACAGGTTCACTGTCAGACAGAATACCATGGGATGGCACATCATGGTACCCACTGTCAGACGGAATGCCACGGGATGGCACATGGCATCTCGCCGGAAACCAAATGTAACGGCTAAACCATGATCGATGGCGGGCATTGAGGACAGGCCATGTGAGACTGACAGGGCAAATCGTTTCCCCGGGCAAAGACTATTGCTTCCTCCTCCCGCTGGCAGCCGGGCTTGGGTCAGAAAACACACACACTCACACACACACACACACACACACACAAACACACACACACACACACACACGCACACACACACACACACACACACACAGTATGAATCGTATCACCCACAGACTCACAGGCATTAAATAATAGGCACAGGGCTAACAATAGGTAGGAGAGACAGGAGGTTTAGCAAGTCATTACCTTAAGGTCCTTAATGTCGCGCAGTGTATTCATCAATGCTGACATTTTACATTTCTGGGGTGAAGTGATCCTTCTACTACAGTATAGCCTTTAGCATGTATGTATAGGAACCGACTTCCTCCTGAGGACCGCGTAATCTCCCGTCTTCTTCCCCGTGAAAAGGTTTGACCAGCGCCGTCCCCTCTGTAAGACACCCGTTAGGAGCGTCCTCGCAGAGAAAGCCCTGAGTCCTACAGGGGACTTATGAGATCTGTCCCTCGCTCTGCATCCAATTCACCTCGGGATGAGACGAGGCTTCACGAAGAGCCCGCAAGAGCTTAGGAGGGCTTGTATTCACCTTCCAATATCGCCAGCGCCACTAACATTAGCACATGGCCCACCTCGGGAGAGAGCGAGGAGAGGTGAGGAGGGGGGAGGAGAGGAGAGACGATAAGAAGAGAGGAGAAGAGGAGAGAAGAGAGGAGGAGGGAGGAGAGGAGAGGAGAGGAGAGGAGAGGAGAGGAGAGGAGAGAAGAGAAGAGGAGAGGAGAGGAGAGGAGAGTGAAGAGGAGAGAAGAGAAGAGGAGAGAGTGTGGAGTGAGAGCTCCTCATTGATTCAGTGCTGGAGTGGTGCTCAGGATAATTCCTGGCATCTTCTTCGAGTTCCGGCCATGAGGTGGTGGCTGAAGCACTTATCAAACGTGTTGTTGACTATCTGAGAAGATAAGATGGCCCCCGACCACTCAGCAACACTTACACCTAGACAATCAAGTACCATTCCTGAATACGTTAGCGTGTCATAGGCTTCAAATTGCTCTGCTGGTTGAGATTCTTGACAAAGAATGGAGCTGCGATGTGTACGCAGGAGTGAGTCACGCGCGCAGTGGAGACATGATGGTGGTGGAACAATCATTTCATTTCAAGTTCAACACGAGGTTTGTCCCAGTCTTCTACAGTATGTTGCCCCTTCCCTTTATAATATCTCCAGAGTGGTGTCTACGTCTACGTCTACGTCTGCACACCGTCAGCAAAGCTGAAGATATCCAGAAATTGAGAAGATCCCATTAGCTGCCATTCCTTATTGTTAAGTATGAAAAACTTAATCCATCACGGTACACATAAAGCCTCAATTTCACATTTTGGTTTTAAATTATCTTTGTCTCATTGTCTCCACGTTGACTGTGTGTGCATACCAAGACCTCTCAATGGACCAGAGGATTTCAAAATGATTGAGGTGAAATGGAAAGTATGTAGACAGAAGTAAATGGATTATAACTTCAAAAAGAATATATATATACAGTATATATATATATATATATAGCCTGTATTTTGTAGAATTGGCAGCTGTATCTAATGCAGAGTTATCAAAGGGCTTACAGTAAGGTACAATCCAACAGAAGGTTGAGTGGTGACAATGTGATAACACTATCACACCTCACTTATCACACCTCACTAGTGTGTGCTTGACTGGAAATAAAGCATTATCTCCTGCACATGTCAGCCCCAGGCGCAATGCTGATCCCCCCCCCCCCCCCTCACACACACACACAGCTACACTGTCGTACTCCATCGCTGCAGGGGCCCCTGGGCCACACACACACACACAGCTCCACTGACATACTCCATCGCTGTGGAGGCCCCTGGGCCACAGCCACACACACACACACACACACACACACACTCCTGTACAAATGTTGTCAGTCTGGATGTCACAGTGTCAGGGCAGAGAGCGAGCTGTCAGAAATAGATATTTCCCAAGTAGTACTCATCCTGCCTGTGTCTAATGAGCATCGCTATGGGGTTCCCATCTTCTTTAACAACCCCCCCACCTCTCTCTCTCTCTCTCTCTCTCTCTCTCTCTCTCTCTTGTAGAAAAGTGCTCCTCCAACACCTCTCTTTTATCCTTAATTCGCATAGCCTCTGGTGCATACTGCCAGCCACATTACACCGGTGGAACAAATAGTCATGGCTCTTTGAATGTGTAGCCCCTCCAGCGTGCCCCCGCTGCACTTCTGTGGCTGACATTCCTCATTTGCTGCAGAGCTGGATGAAAAAGGGAAGCGTCTGCCTGCCTTCTCGTGGGAATCTTCTTCTCAAATTCTAATAGCCTCACTACCGCCACGGGTTAATCCCGCACGGAGTCTCAGAGGCAGTGCGTGACTGCTGTGACGCGACGCACGCAGCTCCAAGCCGCCGCACAGAACTCTATCAGAGTTCTGATAACTCACGCTAATGCCACTCTCTGACTTCGAATGAGATGCTCGTCATGGAGAATTAATATCATGCTAACAGCACTTTAGCAACTCCATCCTATACTATCAGATAACAGATGACGGTGTGGAGAAGATGTGATTGACACGCGCGACTAGGATACGGCGTGACCAATACTGGTGGTGGCTGTGACTAATATGTAGGGCTGTGAATGTTAGGGTATGTCACGATTCGATTCCGATTCCTGGGGTCACGCGGTTCGATTCAAAAATCGATGTTCGATTCAAAACGATTCCAAACAATTTGAAAATCCATTCTCGTTACAGAGGGGGATTTCAGGATCTACTCCAGTCCGCGGTGTGCTAAGAAACGTGGTGTAGCAAATTATGGCATGAAAGCAGAAAGTGTCTGTGTTTATTTTTGTATTTGGAAAGGTTTGATCAACTGATTGCAATCATGTAAACACAGGTACACACAAAGGCAAACCTAAGAAGAAAAAAAAGATGTACTGTATTATTGCTAAACTTGTACAAATAAAAAACTAAGTTACTATTTCTCAGTTCTCAGTGACGTCAAGAAAAATAATAAAAGAAATACAAAAAGAGAAAAAAATCGATTCTTGGGAGTTGTGAATCAATTCACTATCGTGATTCTTACATGAATCGACATGGTGACACCCCTACGGGCGGGTGCTGCGTCTGTGCCTGCCAGCTCTCAGCCTGACATGTTTCAGTCAAAACAATACAAATAGAATGAAACAGGCGAGTGACGCAGTGACACAAACAATTCTCTATTTTATTCAAAGTGAAATCAAAGGCTTTGATTGCACCTGAGAGAGAGAGACTCGCATTCAGACAGTGAGGAAGACGGCGGAACATAATACTGAAGCTAATACAGGCGAGAGCCAGAGGTACGGTTTCTCTCTTCAGAGAAACATCACACTGTTTCCCTGTGCTTCTTTGTATCTGCCGAGAGGGAAACCAAAGCCCTTGATCCAAACCAAAGCAGAGCACATTGGCTCAGCTATCTTCCCTCTAAGCGGACTCTTTCCATTACACGCCTGCGCCCAGTCGCACACTGGAACCGAGGCCGTCACTGGGAACAAAATCCTCCACAATGTCTTGAAAGAAAATAGGAAATTGGCTGGAGCAGAAGACTGATACAGATCATTGAGCTCTATTGCATTTCCAGCAAATATCTCACACAGCGTGAAATGAAAATTGACAGACTAATCGAGAAAAAGGAAAAAAAGTTATCCAAGACGCAAAACAACCGACTGGTCAGCTGCTTGATTAAGAAGTTAGTAAAGTTACGGATACCAAATACATGAGACCAGGGAAGTGAAGGGTGCACTGAGTGAGGTATTGATTCGTATTTTTCCAATACTGGTGCGATACTTCATCAGAGGAATCTGATGAAGGTCTTACGACCGAAACGTTATTCTTTTTCTTTGACTTATTCAACTTTTAATTGCATGTGGAGACAGTGTGCGGGAGTTTATTCTTGTACTGTGTCGGGTTTTGCCCTTCTCCGATGCACCTGTTGAGCCTAGGGGTGCGAAAGCTTTTTTCCTTCCGATACTGGAGCTAAAACAATACTTTTAAAATTGTATGTGGATTGTAAAGTTGTAAAGTTGGATTTTTTCATTTGAAGAGGATTTCAAGTGGCACGCTCCAAACGATAATGTTAGTGAAGGTACGTGCAGTGCTGGTTTCAGAGCAGCAGAGGGCTGGATATTTCACTAAGCAGCTCGGGCATGGTGGCCGAAATGAGGTATCTGCATTGCAGTTTGGTACCAGTAGTACCGGTTGTAAAGGTGCCGGTGTCGGTGCAATTTCGGCTGGGGTCCAACTTATTGTGATTGGCTGTACGTCGTCGGACACGTGGTGGGATTAACGTGCGCAAAATGGCCGACAGCTTTAGATTAGCTAACAAGCTAATACTAATATACTGACGTTATCAGACATGATAGACGTTAAAAATATGAGTCAGGGTTAAGGTTAGGGGTTAGGTTACCCCGTTGTGGACCCCGACCTGAGCACATCCGGTAGGGCGAGCC
Source organism: Poromitra crassiceps (assembly GCF_964638095.1). NCBI lineage: Eukaryota > Metazoa > Chordata > Actinopteri > Beryciformes > Melamphaidae > Poromitra > Poromitra crassiceps. Next base: position 6,996,548 of record NC_139649.1, read on the forward strand.
GAATCTGTAAAATTCATACCTACACCGCTACCACAGTGGCACCAGATGAATGCATATTGAGTTTTTTGTAGACTCACAGACTCAATCACATGAAATGAATGAACCTATACATGTTGTTCTCAAGCCACACCGGTTCCCCAGTCTACCCTTGTGCGCATCAGAGCCGAGTAATTAAAATAAAAATGCACCCTGACTATGGCAGGAGGCTTTGTGATAGCAGCATCTCACTAGCAAATATTATAAATGAAGTGATATTTTTGTATTTATCTTTCATGAAAGAGTGTAAGCTCAGAGGCCTTGACAAAAAAAGAAAAGAAAAGATGATCAAAGACGAGGTGAGGTTATATACATGGGCACAGCAGTCTTTATTTAGTGTGCATGTGTGCCTTTGCTGTTTATGCCTTGGAGAGAGGACTGAAATCCACAAGGACAGAGAAAAGACATTCTGATCAAAGATGGCGATGGCATATGAAAAAGGCATGGAGTTCTATCACCTCCGTCGCAAATAACACCCTTTTATTTGTACACATGTATGCCTTGTATTCTTGTTGATGCCTTTAGGGGGGAAAAAGGTTGAACAAGTTCCTCGGAGCAGGCGTTCCTCCTCATTTAAAGCCAGCTCACGGCGCGCACAGAGAACAGGCCTTTTTGTGGGGGGGGGAAAGCTCTGTAGCTCACACCGCTTAAAACATCCACGATGTTGGATGAGGCAAGAGAAAATCCGACAAAGCCTCGTGACACCCAGAGGTTCTTATAAATAATGCCACATTATAAATACATACTGCCAGCTTTGCTCAATTAGCCGAGAAAATGGTCGTTTGGCATGTCTTCTGGCACGGCTACAGAGAGAGAGAGAGAGAGAGAGAGAGAGAGAGAGAGAGAGAGAGGAGCGGCGGCCATGCGGGAGGGAGCCGGACGTATAGTTTGTGGGTAGAACAATGGGGAACGGGCCGAGGCCAGACAGACAGACAGACAGACAGACGAGCTGGACAGCCTAATGAGCAGATGAGCTGTCTGGAGAGAGCCGAGCCGCAGACAAAGACGGAGAGCGTGGAGTGAGGCGAGAGCTCCTCTGGGTCATTAGGCCACAGAGACGGACAGGTACAGGTGCCACCTCATCCTTCATCCCCTCACTCACTCGGGCCCCCAAAAACAGGAAGAGGCACACGGGGGCGTTCAGCCGCGGTCAGTCAACCTGGCGCGTTGCTGGAGATCCCCGTGGCAAATGATGATACATTGCAGCGGCACCGTTTGCCTGTTTGCCAAACATTTCCAAAAAGAGTGTGTGTCACCATTCTGCCCCATGGAGCGTAGAACTGACAGCATCTCTCATAGGGGGGAGGGGGGGGCGTACACCAGGGCTAAACAGGCACAGCATGGTGGGCTGGCTGACAAATTCAAATTAGATGTCCGATGAGCTCGGCTGTGTCCATCTCAAAAAACTGTTATTTTTTCGTATAGTTTTGGATGTACACTGTTGACTGCGACATCCCATAATACCTCCTATTATCAAGGCGTTTGCTGTCAGATAAAGAGGTGATGAGACGATATATAGTGTTGGCGGCGACACTGCATCTGCTTAGACAGGCCTGCTGTCACACATATCAGACAAGACAAATAGAGCTCAGCTAATGCTGATGGAGCACCACCTCGCTCGGATGGAAAACCCACACAAAACAGGTGTGTTTGTTTGTGTGCGCTGGGTGTGTTTGGGGGGACCGGGGGCTCATTATGGAATAAGACTCTAATTGGATGCAATGGGGATGCGGGGGAATATGCAGTTGGCTTGTTATACAACCTTCGCTTCCATGGTGATAGACCCCAGATGTACAAAAGTGATAGCTTAAAGTCCAGCTGAAACAGGATTGCAAGAGTATCTAACTTCCATATTGGGGACGTACTTACCAGGCATGTTTCAATAACAGTCTATGTTACACAAACACAATAAAATCCTGGGTCGAGTTCAGCCTTGACGAGAGGTAGCAAAACGGTGCACACGGTTTTCAGATTGAACACGCCCCCCAGGTTACAGCACCTGTCTGGCTCACTGCACGGCCGATTTTTTTGGGCATGCTTATTGGAGGCCGACCGATACGGGTTTTTCAATGGCCGATGCTGATATTTAGAAAACAGGGTGGCCGATGGCCGATATATAATGCAGATGATCTTTTTAATTTTGTTTGCATTCGATAAAATACGATTTAAATATATGAATGAGTATTTGGGTAAAAAAAAACATGTAGCCTATAATTTCATTGTATTTGTTATATTAGATTTCAAATCTATTATATTGTTATAATAATAATTGTTATATTAGATTTATATTAGATTTAAAATCTAATATAATAAATACATCTAATATAAGATGGTTATCTTAGCCAGTAACATGCTTTAGATTTTTTATTTATTAATGAAATAGAAAAATACATTGGGTCATGTGGTAGATTTCAGAAGTGACTGGTACGCTATTTAAGGGAGCGTCTGCTGAGTGTGAAGGGGGCCATGAGCAAAAACGTAAAAAAGAAAAAGAAAAGAAACAATACATAACTTATCCGCATCATCTTTTGTAATAGTTGGCCTTAATAATCGGCCTTGTGAGCGCAGGCAGTGGCCGACGCCGATTAATTAAAAATTCCAATAATCTGCGCCTCTAATGCTTATTTAACATTTCTGGTGGGCTGAGAATCGTGTGTGGCTCCTTTGACTTGACAGTGCTGTTTGATGCCCGCCCCCGATGGTGCAGCGGGCACGTGACGTCATGCACGTAGCAGCGCGAGCTGTGATTGGTCTACTTTTTGAGGGGACAGACATACATACAGACAAACCGTGTTCTAGACGGCTTGCCACAGTCTACGGCCACAAAGAATAAAGAAAAATAGACGGGAACTTTAAGAGCAGAGAGATGTTAACTGTAAATATTTCTGTGGCTAACATGGCCATGAACAAGAAATGGATCAATTCAGACCAGAGGCAAAAACTGAATTTTTAAATCAATTGTTCCATATCAACTTGTCAGAAGTGAAGGGCCAGAGGAGAAGCCAGCAACATGGGCAAATATTCACTTGCTCTCGGCACTTTGGAAGAACCAGTAATATGGCAATGAAGACACATGGAGGTCAAAACACAAGCTTTCTTTTGATTCTCTTTCCACATTGCCTGAATTCTTAATGGGATTCAAATCGACGCTGAAAACGTTTCATTATTCAAACGTCCTATCTACTTATCTATCTATCTACCTATCTATCCATCTATCTACTGTACCTATCTATCTATTCTCTATCCTATCGAGAGTCTTCCAAAAAATTAAGGGTTTGCGGGGGGGAAACGGCAGTGAAGTGAACAGATTTGGAAGTATGGTACTCCTCTGATTCAGACAATCTATTTTGACTGTCACTGGGCAAATGAGTTGCCGGAGCAAAGCGAGTCCTCTGCAAACAAAACAGCCAATGAGTAACAGTCGTCCCCTGCAGTGCTTCTAAACGATGGTGCAAAGTGCCTCTGCTGCATTACAATTACCTGGCTGTGTGGCTCGCTACCTCATTAGCATAGGCAGGCTATTTCAGTTGGGCAGGGCGCTAACGCTAAAGGGCTGCAGGGGCCCAGAGGTGATGGAGAAGCCGCGTCAAAGATCGTCTATGAATAAAGATGGAAAAATGGTTCCATGATATAGTGACTCCATGCCGCATGTTTGACGGTAAATAAAAAATGGATTCGCTGCGAGGGGGGTTGAAGTAAATACATTCCGACGGAAAATAAAACCGACAAATAAAAGGACAATTTAAAATAGACAGCTGGAAATAGATTCACCGCGAGAGAGAGATATATGTCACGCTATCGCCTCGACAGTTGGGACACTTTGATCACACCTTTTTACTGTATGAGTGCTGCTTCGTCTTCTCGTTCTCCTTGTGAGACGGGATTGGAGGAAGAAGGAGCCACCTGTGATAAATAGCACCTGTACGCTCTGTCTGACACAATTATCTGACTTCAGAGAGGAGATGAGGATCTAATCTGCGACCATCTCCTTTCACTCAAGGAGGAGGGGGGGCATCAAAGTAGCAGCAGTGAGACGATTGTGATGAGAAAGGCTGCTGAGTAAATACTAATGATTGAGCTGTCTTGCCACAGGTGAAACTCAATGTGTTGGCTTAGACAGAATAGACTGGTAAGATGGTGGTGGTGGTGTGTGTGTGTGTGTGTGTGTGTGTGTGGGGGGGGGGGGGGGGGGGGGGGGGGTTACATAATTTCTCACCGTGTGACTCACTTATTGCAGTCTTATTGCCGTTACTGTAGAGAGGCTGTTCACATTTTGCTTGTGAATGAGTGGGGGGGAAGGTGTGTGGGGGGGGGGGGGGGGGGGTGTTCCGACTGTCTCTGGAAGCAAAACAACAGCGTATTAATTCGGTGGCAAAGTCAGCCACCCAGAGAGCGTCTAATCAAGAGGAACAGTATGAAAACATATCGAGCGATAGTTTCGCACTCCTAGTTTAGGGACACGTCAGTTGGAAGTACTGTAGGAGTTGGCCATATTATGGCAAAAAACATCATATCACGATTTTTTTTTCATGCTGATTTAGAGACTATTTTCCAAATTACCGAACAATACAACTAGGGCTGAGCCATATGGACCCAAAATCATATCTCTGTATTTTTAGGCTGAATGGTGATACTTGGTGCTGTATTTTGTACGAAGTGAGCTAAATGTTCATTTGTAAGACAAAGCCACATGTGACGCGTCACAAGCACTTTTATATATAAGTCAGGGTTTTGTCTATTGGTGCTTTCACAAAAAATTTACACGAGAATTTTTGATAAATAATCATCAGTAATGTGGATATAATGACTAAGTGGGTAAAGGCAAATACTGTAATAGAACAGTCTGGTAAGTTCAGAAAATCACTTTACTGTAATAATGCATCCACTTATGCCATATCACGATATTACAATATGACGATCTCATATCACGATCTGGATATATCTATATGTCTATATAGGTCAGCTGTACTGTAAGTGGAAGACCACCTCACAGTGAGTCACTGATGATGTGCTGGAAGAAGTCAAGGAACGGTACCCAGCCCATATAAAGTGCCAATTCAACCTCCGTCCCCTCCTCGCCCCCCGCTGGCCATAAAAAGCAGTGTAATAGGATTCCTAAGCTTTTCCAGTGACTGCTTCCACTATCACACAGACATTTAAGTGCACTAATCCATGACAAATGCTCTCATCTGATCCATGACAAATCGTCTGAGGGGCCGATGGAGACGGGGAGATGGGGAGGAGGAGGAGGAGGGGGTGAGGAGGGGGAGGGTACGGGAGGATGGAGAGGAGAGAAAGGAGGCCAGGCGCGGAGAGAGTAATGTTCGCCACCGGAATCATCAGCACGTTATTGCCTAGTTGCTTTCATTACCTGGAAGGGCACGCCGTGCGAGAGACAGCGTGAGACCTCGTGCCGCTGATGAGCTAGTCTCCAGCTCAACCCTCGTGCTGCTGATGAGCTAGCTAGTCTCTAGCTAAACCCACACTTTTCAAAGCAATTAGAATCCCATGTAGTGCTAGATTACAGGATTGAACTTTCTTTCCGTTTGCAAAAGCCTGCATTATTTTATAGATGATATTTCCAGTAAGTTCATGTTACTAATTAAATTTGTGCCACATTCAATTTAGGTTTCTCATCATCACCTGAGAGCTTGAGTTGTTAGATAGGTGAATTTGCTTGATACATGCCGGAGGTGCATAATTATATTCTTTCAAATCCAACAGGACAGCATGGACAAAGCACGTCTCCTGCCACAACAGAAAAAAAATCCTTCCTTCCCTCTCGTGTGTGTGTGTGTGTGTGTGTGTGTGTGTGTGTGTGTGTGTGTGTGTGTTAAGGCTGGGCGGTAATTCAATATTATGGTTTATCGTCTTTCAGTGGAATCATATTGTGATGATATGAAGATATTTTAATATCGTGACATCTCTGCTGTCTAAATTGATGACGACAACAAGCAAGTTTTATTTAAAAACTCATAAAATGAGGTATGGTAGGTATGGTATTTCCCATTTTGTTTGACATCACACTAACATTACCATTTGGTTCAATGAGATTAACATTAATTTTATTATTTTAATGTGACTTTGCATACATGAACCATATCGTGATATATATATATATATATATATATATATATATATATATATATATATATATATATATATATACTGTATATATATCAAGAACGATTATGATTATCATGATATTGATTTCAATCATATCGCACGCGTGCACCCATGCATGTGGCTTATGACGGTATTTTCACTGCTGCCAACCTGATCAAACAATTCCTTTTGTACGCATTTTGCAAAAGATTTATTAAGTCATCATCCATTCAAGGGAGTGGAATTTAATGTAATTGAATTTTGTTGCAGCATCAATTCTCCCACTAATTAGTCCCCACAATTTAATGGGGATGTGAAATTAACCAGAATGAATGGCAAAACTAAAAAGCTTAGCGAACCTCTTGCTCTTGCTGTGGTTAGCATGTATGGATCTGCCTTCGATACAAGCACAAAAGATGGCAAATGTCAACAGAAGAAGCAGACCAGCTAGATTACAGTAGGCTACAGTACATTGAACACTACAATGTGAAAAAAGTATGTTTCCTTCCTTTTCTATTGCAGAGACTGCTGTGAGGCGCACTAACACCAAGCTGGAGTGATGAGGAGTCAGAGGAATATGGAAATGAGTTCCAAGTTTAAATGGCATGTGTGCATTCAGTTTTTTGAGTGTGTGAAACAACCATAAAACGTTCTCAAACACTGCCAGAGAAATCATCCATCTTCTGAAGCAGCCATCCGCATGGCAATGGAAAAATCAATTCAGACTGTTCAAATGTAAGTTTCCGGAATCCTACTCAGCCCTCATTTACCCGAAAAGCAGCCGTGCTATACCAAGTTCAAGGTTCATTTCAACAACTGCCATCTCTTTTTTTTCCCCCACTCCACAGAAAATCCAAAAGCTTAGATCTAAAAATAAAAAAAGAAATGGCTCCTGAGTAGATATGAAAAGCTTTAAATTCAGGACTACAGTATGTCGACAGGCTGAGTTCTTTGAGCAAAGATGCATTCCTAAAGACATCCTGCCTGAAACAGTCAGATCGTGCTATCGCTCAAATTAAACTATTTCACCATTTGATTTGTGTGTATCGTGGCTAATCAAAGTAATAACATGTTTTCTTCCGCCTCAAGTCTTTTCGAGACTGAAGGAGCATTATGCCACATTAAACACTAAGCTCATTAAAATGCCCTGCGTTCATCTGTGATTAGATTCATCTGTACAAGCCGTTTCAAATCAATGGATTAAGGCATACGAGCAGTAGCATTTCCTGCTATATCCCTGCTATGACCCTCCATGTTTTTATGAGTTATTTATGGGTTTTCTCAGGTTTACAGATAACATAATACAAACAAAACACATGTACATCTCAACACAACATAATGTTCCATTTATTTTGTCCTGTCCCCCCACCATACATTTTGTCCTGTCCCCCCACCATACATTTTGTCCTGTCCCCACACCATGCATATTGTCCTGTCCCCACACCATGCATTTTGTCCTGTCCCCACACCATGCATTTTGTCCTGTCCCCACACCATGCATTTTGTCCTGTCCCCACACCATGCATTTTGTCCTGTCCCCCCACCATGCATTTTGTGCTGTCCCCCATCATGCATTTTGTCCTGTCCCCACACCATGCATATTGTCCTGTCCCCACACCATGCATTTTGTCCTGTCCCCACACCATGCATTTTGTCCTGTCCCCACACCATGCATTTTGTCCTGTCCCCACACCATGCATTTTGTCCTGTCCCCACACCATGCATATTGTCCTGTCCCCACACCATGCATTTTGTCCTGTCCCCACACCATGCATTTTGTCCTGTCCCCACACCATGCATTTTGTCCTGTCCCCACACCATGCATTTTGTCCTGTCCCCCCACCATGCATTTTGTCCTGTCCCCCATCATGCATTTTGTCCTGTCCCCACACCATGCATTTTGTCCTGTCCCCACACCATGCATTTTGTCCTGTCCCCACACCATGCATTTTGTCCTGTCCCCACACCATGCATTTTGTCCTGTCCCCCATCATGCATTTTGTCCTGTCCCCCATCATGCATTTTGTCCTGTCCCCACACCATGCATTTTGTCCTGTCCCCACACCATGCATTTTGTCCTGTCCCCACACCATGCATTTTGTCCTGTCCCCACACCATGCATTTTGTCCTGTCCCCCATCATGTATTTTGTCCTGTCCCCCATCATGCATTTTGTCCTGTCCCCACACCATGCATTTTGTCCTGTCCCCGCACCATGCATTTTGTCCTGTCCCCCCATCATGCATTTTGTCCTGTCCCCCCATCATGCATTTTGTCCTGTCCCCCCACCATGCATTTTGTCCTGTCCCCCCATCATGCATTTTGTCCTGTCCCCCCACCATACATTTTGTCCTGTCCCCACACCATGCATTTTGTCCTGTCCCCCGACCATGCATTTTGTCCTGTCCCCCCCACCATGCATTTTGTCCTGTCCGCACCATGCATTTTGTCCTGTCCCCACACCATTAGGGTGGGACATACGCTGCATTTTGTCCTGCCCCCCCCCCCATGCGTTTTGTCCTGTCCCCCCCCCCATGCATTTTGTCCTGCCCCCCCCCCCCCCCATGCGTTTTGTCCTGTCCCCCCCCATGCATTTTGTCCTGTCTCCTCACCATGCATTTTGTCCTGTCCCCACACCATTAGGGTGGGACATACGCTGCATTTTGTCCTGCCCCCCCCCATGCGTTTTGTCCTGTCCCCCCCCCATGCATTTTGTCCTGTCTCCTCACCATGCATTTTGTCCTGTCCCCCCCCCCCCATGCATTTTGTCCAGTTCCCCCACCATGCAAAATAATTTCATGTCAGATTTGGATTATGATAGTGTTTCATGCAAATGGCAGATAACGAGTGGTTTAATAACCTATTAAAAGGATCACTTTGCCAATTTTCAACCACCTTTGTAGCATTACAATGTCGGCACTATCATGGGAATGAACGTTTCCCTTCGTTGCCTCCATGTTGCCTGGACCCAGAACTCGCCTTTAATTGGCTACGGTAAACCAAACGTTCATTTCCATAAACTACCAACACTGTAATGATTCAAAGCTGGGTGAAA
>NC_139649.1:7010942-7035942 GCF_964638095.1 Poromitra crassiceps
TAGCCTATGGCTTCAGAGGTTACTTCATTTAACACCAGAGACTGAGGAGGTACACAGAGCCTCGTATACAGTCTGTTACAATAACATAGTGCCCAGAGCACCTCGTTCCGCACTTGGTGCAGACCGGTGCAGACTTGCTTTGGTCTAGTCTAGTCAGTCACGGTTAGTATAGCTAGCAAGTAAGTACTTGCGCATGCACGTTGCGGCAGGAACTGAATTCATTATTTTATAGTATTGCGCTAAACTATTAACCATAGTTGTGTCCTGGAAGCTTTTTGCTGGCACCACATAGCCTATATAGTCCCATATTTATGATATTTCATGTGACATAAAATGCGTTGAAATGTAGTTTTCGTATAGACCAGATTTCAACTCTCAGTTACACAATAAAATGGACAAATGCCAATCCACACACTATCAATATTGCCTCTATTCCAAGCTACAACAAATGTTTAACAATATGATGAACCAAATTGTGTTTTTTTACACGTTGACGTTGTAACCGCATTTTAGCCGGTTGAAAAGAGGGTGAAATTAGGTCTTAGACGTTCAAACCCAATATCACCCAGATTTAAACTAAAAATCAACGTTGAAAAAACGTTTTGTGCTCGCTGGGTGGTTATACAGTTCGATACGTAATTGGTTATCCGTGGGCATCTTTCTGCAGACAGAAGCTCCAAGCTCCAACTCACTGGGTACAGAGCAGCGCACTGCAGTCTCAACATAGTCCTATATCTTTATTGAAGCTGCATTGAATACCTGCCACCTGTCTAAATCCAGTCATATGTATACTGGACAAAGGAATACAAATACCTCTTTGATTCCCTCCACATATTTACTGTCATTCTCATTTGAATATACTGTACTGTCTCTGTATTCAAATTATGAGCAGAGGTCGTGTGGGTTACTGTGTGTGCTGCAGGGTATCAGTATAGTTCTGTGTGTGTGTGTGTGTGTGTGTGTGTGTGTGTGTGTGTGTGTGTGTGTGTGTGTGTGTGTGTGTGTGTGTGTGTGTGTGTGTGTGTGTGTGTGTGTGTGTGTGTGTGTGTGTGTGTGTGTGTGATCAGTGAACTGTATCAGTCCCTGGAGTAGCTTCCAGCTGCAGCAGTTAGTTCAGTGCATGTGGTTGAGGGAGGTTTTTGTACGATGCTTTTTCACTGTGTGAACACCCACTGACTGCTGATATGATGGGAACTCTGACAGTAGTAAACTGCTGCATCTTCAGCCTGGACTCCACTGATGGTCAGAGTGAAGTCAGTCCCTGATCCACTGCCTGTGAAACGACCTGGAATCCCTGATGCTCGACTTGTAGCGGCGTAAATGAGGAGTTTAGGAGTTTCTCCATCTCTCTGTTGGTACCAGGCTAAATAGTGGTTGCTGCTATAAACATAAACCTTTGGACTGGTTCGACAGCTGATGGTGACGGAGCCTCCCGGAGCAGAGCTCACTGCTCCAGGCTGAGTCACTGTGACCTGGCCTCTGGACTCTGAGGATACAGAAACAAAAACATAAAACCACCGTCATGGTTTTCTCCACTTCATTTCAGAGGGACGGGTGTTCAGAGAGGAGAGGAGTTTGATCCTCTGGACTTTACCTGTGAAGCAGCAGCAGAGGAGAGTCCAGATGAGGTTGGAGATCAAAGTCATGTTTGGATGAGGAGGATTTCTGTGGCTTCTGTTGTCATGAAGGACAGCTGTCAGTCATCCAGTGTTCAACACTCAGGATTATAAACTCTCCCAGAGCACTGGAGCATGGTGCTGCTGATGCAAAGTGGCTCTCTATGGAAATGCTCTGAGTGACTCCAACAGGACTTGGATTAGTCTGATGATGCTGTGGATCAATCAATGATTCAAATGCATGTATGTTAAGTTTAATGTAGATTTGGCTTGATGATGTCTATACAACTTTTCTTCAAGAAGTTATTTTGACTTGTTTAAGTTCACTGTTATAGACAAATAAATATCACTGCCAGACAGATTTAGCTGTATACAAACCAAAAGTGATTAATGTAGGAATGTTGTGCTATTTAGCTAGTTATTCTATGAGCTAGCTGGGTTTTATGAATTCAGACAGATTTTTGATGAACTTGTTGTTTTCAAAGTGAGAGAGCTGTGTCTCTCTGAGTCAGAGGTTTTTGTACAGCAGCTCAATGAGTCTGTATCACTGTGGTGGACTTTTGGTGGAGGAACCAGACTGGCTGTTGGAAGTAAGTAACCTATCTCATATTTTTGTAATCCATGAGATACAGTTTAATTTGTTACCTATTAAGTTTAATTTATCAAGCTACACTTATTGAATGTTATATGTTGATATATGTTTCTTTTATGCTAAATTATTTTCACCAATCCAAACTATTTAATAAAATAAATCCAAATGGCTACTCTAATAATTATGCCACTTGGGTCAGAGGAAAAAACGATTATTATAAAGTTTCTTCTTGAGGGTTTGTAGTTTTAGTTTTGTCTGACAAAGTGAGAGAGCTGTGTCTTTAGAGTCAGAGGTTTTTGTACGGCGGCTCAATGAGTTTGTATCACTGTGGTACACTTTTGGTGGAGGAACCAGACTGGATGTAACTGGAAGTAAGATTCTGCACAATTTTTAAACGTAATATTCATTAATATTTTTATTCCTGCGTATGAATTGTAGACGTAGATATAATTATCCAGTGTGTTTACTTACATCACTATAGCTATCTTTTCTCTGCTTCTCTCCACGGAGTCTAACTTGTAGCTTCTTGATACACTTTATGTTGTAGACATACTGTGACAAGTCAACAACTTGACCGTTTGAAAAGATAAATGAAAAACATTACTACTTTCTAAAATTTCTTCTTAATCTTACATTTTCACATAAATGACAACTTGTGATTAACTGAAAATGTTGGCAAATCACTTATTTTGTCACTTCAAGTAGGTGTAAGGTTTCAGAAGCTATTTTGACAGTTTATAATGTTATGATCATGTTTTTTGTTTGTTTCGTTGTTTTTTGCTTTTGGCTTAGTCTTTACAGAAACACAGAGGTATTTTTCAACAAACCTCAACAAGAGAACAATATCCCATTTAAAAATGTACTTGCAATACAATTAGTTTGCAATTTTTCAAGTTTCTAGAATAATTTAAAATACACTTAATGGTTGTTTGATTAAGATGATAATTGTTTTAAATGTAGCCAAATCTCTGCTTCTTTATTTTGTAGTTTGATATATTCTTGGTCATATGATGATTCTTTCTGTGCTGATATGCATGAGAGGCTTCTTAAAGGGAAGTGAAACAATGTGTGAGTTTGTGACTGGTGGAGCATAAAAACCATCTGACAGAAACTTCTTAAAGGGGAAAATGGACTCTCACACAGTAAAAGTGTCAAACCGCCTGGTGATTGATTGACAGCTGCAGCCTTCCTGTCCTCTAAGCTGATTGGTGTCTCCTAGGTGATGTCCCTCCCACCCTGACGGTGCTGCCCCCCTCCAGCGTGGAGCTGCAGCAGGGGAAGGCCACGCTCATGTGCCTGGCCAACAAGGGCTTCCCCTCAGCCTGGAGGCTGGCCTGGAAGGTGGACGGCAGCAGCAGCAGCAGCTGGGAGGAGAGCAGGAGCCCCGGGGTGCTGGAGGAGGACGGCCACTACAGCTGGAGCAGCACCCTGAGCCTCCCTGCAGACCAGTGGAGGAAGGTGGGCTCTGTGACCTGTGAGGCCACCCAGGGCTCCCAGTCTCTGCTCTCAGAGACACTGAGGAGAGACCAGTGTTCCCAGTCCTGACCTGACTCACTGGGACTTCTGCTACTGGTTTTATTTGATCTGCTTCTGATCTCAGTCTGCACTCAGCACTGTAGTCTCTCTCTCTCTCTCTCTCTCTCTCTCTCTCTCTATTTCTCTCGCTGTCTGTCCCCACTCATTACACCACTCATTTCAATAGTAATGTTTTGTTACTCGCAGTAGGCCAATGTTCTTAATAGACAATAAAGATCTTTTCACCAAATCAGCTGTTTACATGGTATCCATGTGTCCATGTGTATGTTTTACATTATTCATTAACTCATTGACAGCAACATGACAGTGACTGTGTTTACCAGTGGTATCCTGAAGGCAGGCAGGAGCTACAGTAGCTGTTGATGTAGGGATGAACATCTGCATCACTAGATCCATGACTGGAGCAAAAGTGTTCTTTTTTATTCTGTTTAGTTACACCTAGAAATATGATCCAGTGTTTTAACACAATGAATTATCAAAGTCTACTATTCACTATATACCATCTACTATTTATCTACTTCTGATTTTGTAAAGTTTATACTTTATCTAGAAAATATGCAGTCTTTATAATAAATATACACAAAAGTAGGATATATTTACCATAAAGGGATGTAACATGAAGCTGACCTCCACTTTTGACCCATGGGATATTACATAATGTGTGTTCTGTCTCTACAAGGCTTCAAACACTGAGACAAATAAAATTGGTGATGATGGACATCCTAGTTGTGTTCCCCTTTCCAATTAAAAGGTAGAAGACATCTTTAAAAAAAGAAAATAGGAAGCATTATCACTGATAGAGGGTTTTCCAGTTTTCTGGCCTGAAGCTGAACCGTTTGGAAGTTGATTTTCAAGAGATTGGAGTTCAGCATGACAAGGTCAAACATGAATAGAGATTGACTTGTGATGCATTGAAAGGGCCAAGAAAATGTAAGTGTCTTTTATAAATACTGTAATGTCAAATTAAATACATTTAGACTCACTGAAAATAGATGACATTGAATCTGTTCAATTGTGAGGTAATTGTTTTGTTAAAGGATTCTCAGTATGTTTGTACTAAAATATGACACATTGTGATAATATTGAATTACACGATGTATTGAATTGTTTTTTCTTTTCAGTATCTAATTCAAATCCTGTGCATTAAATATTCTGTCAATACATTCAATTATTTGATGTAATTCAATGTCTCATAATTTGCTTTAAGATATCTTGCTTCATGACTGTTGAAATTCTATATTTCAAATGTGTTTTACTAAAGTGTTACTTAATCCTGTTTCAAACCAAGTTTCTACAATACAATCAAAAAACTATATTACAAATTGCTTTTCTTGATTCAAATGTAATTATTGTATGATATTATACAGTGTTTTTAGTCACACCTCTAATGTTTAGTTTCTCTGCAGCTGTTGATTCAGATGAGTTCCTCTCCAGCTGAGGGAGGTTTTTGTACGATGCTTTTTCACTGTGTGAACAGACGCTGACTGCTGATAATATGGAAACTCTGACAGTAGTAAACTGCTGCATCTTCAGCCTGGACTCCACTGATGGTCAGAGTGAAGTCAGTCCCTGATCCACTGCCTGTGAAACGACCCGGAATCCCTGATGCTCGACTTGTAGCCCAGTAAATGAGGAGTTTAGGAGTTTCTCCATCTCTCTGTTGGTACCAGGCTAAATAGTTACTACCATAAACCTGTGAACTGGTTTGACAGCTGATGGTGACGGAGCCTCCCGGAGCAGAGCTCACTGCTCCAGGCTGAGTCACTGTGACCTGGCCTCTGGACTCTGAGGATACAGAGACAAAAACATAAAACCACCATCATGGTTTTCTCCACTTCATTTCAGAGGGACGGGTGTTCAGAGAGGAGAGGAGTTTGATCCTCTGGATTTTACCTGTGAAGCAGCAGCAGAGGAGAGTCCAGATGAGGTTGGAGATCAAAGTCATGTTTGGATGAGGAGGATTTCTGTGGCTTCTGTTGTCATGAAGGACAGCTGTCAGTCATCCAGTGTTCAACACTCAGGATTATAAACTCTCCCAGAGCACTGGAGCATGGTGCTGCTGATGCAAAGTGGCTCTCTATGGAAATGCTCTGAGTGACTCCAACAGGACTTGGATTAGTCTGATGATGCTGTGGATCAATCAACGATTCAAATGTATGTATGTTAAGTTTAATATAGATTTGGCTTGATGATGTTTATACAACTTTTCTTCAAGAAGTTATTTTGTCTTGTTTAAGTTCTCTGCTATAGACAAATAAATATCACTGCAGAAAGATTTAGCTGTATACAAACCACAAGTGATTAATGTAGGAATGTTGTGCTATATAGCTAGTTATTCCATGAGCTAGCTGGGTTTTATGAATTCAGACAGATTTTTGATGAACTTGTTGTTTTCAAAGTGAGAGAGCTGTGTGTCTCTGAGTCAGAGGTTTTTGTACGGCAGCTCAATGAGTCTGTATCACTGTGGTGGACTTTTGGTGGAGGAACCAGACTGGATGTTGGAAGTAAGTAACCTATCTCATATTTTTGTAATCCATGAGATACATTTTCATTTGTTACCTATTAAGTTTAATTTATTAAGCTACACTTATTAAATGTTAAATGTATATAAAATGATATATGTTTCTTTTATGCAAAATTATTTTCACCAATCCAAACAATTTAATAAAATAAATCTAAATAGCCACTCTAATAATTATGCCACTTGGGTCAGAGGATAAAAAGGATTATTATAAAGTTTCTTCTTGAGGGTTTGTAGTTTTAGTTTTGTCTGACAAAGTGAGAGAGCTGTGTCTTTAGAGTCAGAGGTTTTTGTACGGTGGCTCAATGAGTTTGTATCACTGTGGTACACTTTTGGTGGAGGAACCAGACTGGATGTTGGAAGTAAGTTTCTGCACAATTTTTAAACATAATATTCATTAATATTTTTATTCCTGTGTCTGAATTTTAGATGTAGATATAATTAACCAGTGTGTTTACTTGTATCACTTGGGCTATAATAGCTATCTTTTCTCTGCTTCTCTCCACGGAGTCTAACTTGCAGCTTCTTGATACACTATATATGTTGTAGACATACTGTGACAAGTCAACAACTTGACCGTTTGAAAAGACAAATGAAAAACATTACTACTTTCTAAAATTGCCTTTTAATCTTAAATTTTCACATAAATGACAACTTGCGATTAACTGAAAATGTTGGCAAATCACTTATTGTGTCACTTCAAGTAGGCGTAAGGTTTCAGAAGCTATTTTGACAATTTAGAATGTTATGATCATGTTTTTTGTTTGTTTCGTTGTGTTTTGTTTTTGGCTTAGCCTTTACAGAAACACAGACGTATGTTTCAACAAACCTCAAGAAGAAAAAACTATCCAATTTAAAAATGTATTTGCAATACAATTAGTTTGCAACTTTTCAACTTTCTAGAATAATTTAAAATACAGTTAATGGTTGTTTGATTAAGATGAGAATTGTTTTAAATGTAACCAAATCTCTGTTTCTTTATTTTGTAGTTTGATATATTCTTGGTCATATGATGATTCTTTCTGTGCTGATATGCATGAGAGGCTTCTTAAAGGGAAGTGAAACAATGTGTGAGTTTGTGACTGGTGGAGCATAAAAACCATCTGACAGAAACTCCTTAAAGGGGAAAATGGACTCTCACACAGTAAAAGTATCAAACCGCCTGGTGATTGATTGACAGCTGCAGCCTTCCTGTCCTCTAAGCTGATTGGTGCATGTCTCCTAGGTGATGTCCCTCCCACCCTGACGGTGCTGCCCCCCTCCAGCGTGGAGCTGCAGCAGGGGAAGGCCACGCTCATGTGCCTGGCCAACAAGGGCTTCCCCTCAGCCTGGAGGCTGGCCTGGAAGGTGGACGGCAGCAGCAGCAGCAGCAGCAGCAGCTGGGAGGAGAGCAGGAGCCCCGGGGTGCTGGAGGAGGACGGCCACTACAGCTGGAGCAGCACCCTGAGCCTCCCTGCAGACCAGTGGAGGAAGGTGGGCTCTGTGACCTGTGAGGCCACCCAGGGCTCCCAGTCTCTGCTCTCAGAGCCACTGAGGAGAGACCAGTGTTCCCAGTCCTGACCTGACTCACTGGGACTTCTGCTACTGCTCTCAGTCTGCACTCAGCACTGTAGTCTCTCTCTCTCTCTCTCTCTCTCTCTCTCTCTCTCTCTCTCTCTCTCTCTCTCTCTCTCTTTCTGTCCCCACTCATTACACCACTCATTTCAATCGTAATGTTTTGTTACTCGCAGTAGGCCAATATTCTTAATAGACAATAAAGATCTTTTCACCAAATCAGCTGTGTTTACATGGTTGTGTCCACATATTTTTATTATATTATTGATTAACTTGTTGACAGTGACTGTGTTTACCAGTGGTATACTGAAGGCAGGCAGGAGCTACAGTAGGTGTTGATGGAGGGATCAATAGAAGCCATGTTTATGCTTATCACTCATCACTAGTTGCATGACTGGAGCAAAACTGCTCTCATTTATTCTCTGGATAGTTACACCTAGAAAGATGATCCAGTGTTTTAACACAATGAATTATCAAAGTCTACTATTTGTATGTCTTCTGATTTTTGTCAAGTTTATACTTCATCTAGAAAGTATGCAGTCTTTGTAATAAATATATTCACAAGTGGTTACATACATTTCAGGGTTAAAAATAAAAAAGAGTAGGAATCTTCAGCATAAAGGGATGTAACATGAAGCTGACCTCCACTTTTGACCCCTACATACATAGTGGGTGTTCTGTCTCTGCAAGGCTTCAAACACTGACACCAATATACTTTGTGACAATGGACATCCTTATTATGTTCCTCTTTCCAATTAAAAGGTAGATGACATCTTTAAAAATTAAAAGAGGAAGCATTATCACTGACAGAGGGTTTTCCAGTTTTCTTGCCTGAAGCTGAACCGTTTGGAAGTTGATTTTCAACAGATTGGAGATCAGCATGGTGAGGTCAAACATGAATAGAGAGATAAAGATGGGAGTGCTGCATTGGGTCAAGACATCAATATAAGTTAGCAGAGTAAAAATCAGGTGCTCTTCCAGGATGGGGCATATATAGATACAAGATCAAAAAGAGAGGTAGCTGTCCAATATGGTTGCAGGGAGTTCCTCAGGTGTTGAAGGCAGCAAAAAGGGAAAACTTCCGAGGCACTCTGAGTCATATTAAAAATCCTTTATTCTTACAGGGATATACCAACGCGTTTCGACTCAAAGAGTCTTGATCAGGGTAAATATGAATATATGAATATATGAATAGAGATTGACTTGTCATGCATTGAAACAGCCAAGAAAATGTAAGTGGAAAATGTAAGCGGCTTTAGCTCAGGAGGTAGAGCGGGTCGGCCAATGACGCAAGGGTTGGGGGTTCGATCCCCGCTCCCTCCCAGCTGCTGTCGTTGTGTCCTTGGGCAAGACACTTAACCCTCCTTGCTCCCGATCGGTGGCAGCCTGCCGCCATCGGTGTATGAATGGCTGAATGTAGACTATCTACTGATTGTAAAGTGCTTTGGATAAAAGCGCTATATAAATGCAGGCCATTTACCATTTATTTTATAAATAATGTCAAATTAAATACATTTAGACTCAGTGAAAATAGATTACATTGAATCTGTTCAATTCTGAGGTTGGGAGAATCGTTTGTCCTATATGACACATTGTGATAATATTGAACTACACAATGCATTGAATTGTCTTTTCCTTTGGTGGAGAATTGGAATGAGTTGTAATTTGTGGATGTTTTTTATATAAGATACTCAGGATATCTCACTAAAAATGCTATATTGAAATCAGTATCTAATTCAAATCCCGTGCATTAAATATTTTGTCAAGACATTCAATTATTTGATGTAATTCAATGTCTCATAATCTGCTTTAAGATATCTTGCTTCATGAGCCACTGTTGAAATTCTACTGTATATTTAAAATGGGTTTTACTAAAGTGTTAGACTTAATCCTGTTTCAAACAATGTTTCTAGAATACAAATAAATACAATACAATCACTAAAACTATATTACAACTGAGTGTTCTTGATTCAAATGTAATTATTGTGTGATATTATAAAGTGTTTTAGTCACACCTCCAATGTTTTTGTTTCTCTGCAGCTGTTGATTCAGATCAGTTCCTCTCCAGCTGAGGGAGGTTTTTGTACGATGCTTTTTCACTGTGTGAACAGACTCTGACTGTTGATGTAGTGCCAACTCTGACAGTAGTAAACTGCTGCATCTTCAGCCTGGACTCCACTGATGGTCAGAGTGAAGTCAGTCCCTGATCCACTGCCTGTGAAACGACCTGGAATCCCAGATGCTCGACTTGTAGCGTAATAAAAGAGGAGTTTAGGAGTTCCTCCATCTCTCTGTTGGTACCAGGCTAAATAGTGGCTGCTGCCAGAAACATAAACCTTTGGACTGGTTCGACAGCTGATGGTGACGGAGCCTCCCGGAGCAGAGCTCACTGCTCCAGGCTGAGTCACTGTGACCTGGCCTCTGGACTCTGAGGATACAGAGACAAAAACATAAAACCACCATCAGGGTTTTCTCCACTTCATTTCAGAGGGACGGGTGTTCAGAGAGGAGAGGAGTTTGATCCTCTGGGCTTTACCTGTGAAGCAGCAGCAGAGGAGAGTCCAGATGAGGTTGGAGATCAAAGTCATGTTTGGATGAGGAGGATTTCTGTGGCTTCTGTTGTCATGAAGGACAGCTGTCAGTCATCCAGTGTTCAACACTCAGGATTATAAACTCTCCCAGAGCACTGGAGCATGGTGCTGCTGATGCAAAGTGGCTCTCTATGGAAATGCTCTGAGTGACTCCAACAGGACTTGGATTAGTCTGATGATGCTGTGGATCAATCAGTGATTAAAATGTATGTATGTTAAGTTTAATGTAGATTTGGCTTGGTGATGTTTATACAACTTTTCTTCAATAAGTTATTTTGACTTGTTTAAGTTCTCTGCTAAAGAGAAATAAATATCACTGCCAGAAATATTTAGCTGTATACAAACCAAAAGTGATTAATGTAGGAATGTTGTGCTATTTAGCTAGTTATTCCATGAGCTAGCTGGGTTTTATAAATTCAGACAGATTTTTGATGAACTTGTTGTTTTCAAAGTGAGAGAGCTGTGTCTCTCTGAGTCAGAGGTTTTTGTACCGCAGCTCAATGAGTCTGTATCACTGTGGTGGACTTTTGGTGGAGGAACCAGACTGGATGTTGGAAGTAAGTAACCTATCTCATATTTTTGTAATCCATGAGCTACATTTTAATTTGTTACCTATTAAGTTTAATTTGTCAAACTAAACTTATTGAATTTTATATGTATTTAAAATTATATATTATGTTTCTTTTATGCAAAATTATTTTCACCAATCCAAACAATTTAATAAAATAAATGCAAATGGGAACTCTAATAATTATGCCACTTGGGTCAGAGGAAAAAATGATTATTATAAAGTTTCTTCTTGAGGGTTTGTAGTTTTAGTTTTGTCTGACAAAGTGAGAGAGCTGTGTCTTTAGAGTCAGAGGTTTTTGTACGGTGGTTCAATGAGTTTGTATCACTGTGGTGCACTTTTGGTGGAGGAACCAGACTGGATGTTGGAAGCAAGTTTCTGCACAAATTTTAAACATAATATTCATTCATATTTTTATTCCTGTGTCTGAATTGTAGACGTAGATATAATTATCCAGTGTGTTTACTTACATCACTTGGGCTATAGCTATATTTTCTCTGCTTCTATCCACGGAGTCTAACTTGCAGCTTCTTGATACACTTTGTTGTAGACATACTGTGACAAGTCAACAACTTGACCGTTTGAAAAGATAAATGAAAAACATTACTACTTTCTAAAATTGCTTTTTAATCTTATGTTTTCACATAAATGACAACTTGTGATTAACTGAAAATGTTTGCAAATCACTTATTTTGTCACTTCAAGTAGGTGTAAGGTTTCAGAAGCTATTTTGACAGTTTATAATGTTATGATCATGTTTTTTGTTTGTTTCGTTGTTTTTTGCTTTTGGCTTAGTCTTTACAGAAACACAGAGGTATGTTTCAACAAACCTCAACAAAGGAACAATATCCCATTTAAAAATGTACTTGCAATACAATTAGTTTGCAATTTTTCAAGTTTCTAGAATAATTTAAAGTTAATGGTTGTTTGATTAAGATGAGAATTGTTTTAAATGTAGTCAAATCTCTGCTTCTTTATTTTGTAGTTTGATATATTCTTGGTCATATGAGGATTCTTTCTGTGCTGATATGCATGAGAGGCTTCTTAAAGGGAAGTGAAACAATGTGTGAGTTTGTGACTGGTGGAGCATAAAAACCATCTGACAGAAACTTCTTAAAGGGGAAAATGGACTCTCACACAGTAAAAGTGTCAAACCGCCTGGTGTTTGATTGACAGCTGCAGCCTTCCTGTCCTCTAAGCTGATTGGTGTCTCCTAGGTGATGTCCCTCCCACCCTGACGGTGCTGCCCCCCTCCAGCGTGGAGCTGCAGCAGGGGAAGGCCACGCTCATGTGCCTGGCCAACAAGGGCTTCCCCTCAGCCTGGAGGCTGGCCTGGAAGGTGGACGGCAGCAGCAGCAGCAGCAGCAGCAGCTGGGAGGAGAGCAGGAGCCCCGGGGTGCTGGAGGAGGACGGCCACTACAGCTGGAGCAGCACCCTGAGCCTCCCTGCAGACCAGTGGAGGAAGGTGGGCTCTGTGACCTGTGAGGCCACCCAGGGCTCCCAGTCTCTGCTCTCAGAGACACTGAGGAGAGACCAGTGTTCCCAGTCCTGACCTGACTCACTGGGACTTCTGCTACTGGTTTTATTTGATCTGCTTCTGATCTCAGTCTGCACTCAGCACTGTAGTCTCTCTCTCTCTCTCTCTCTCTCTCTCTCTCTCTCTCTCTCTCTCTCTCTCTCTCTATTTCTCTCGCTTTCTGTCCACACTCATTACACCACTCATTTCAATAGTAATGATTTGTTGCTCGCAGTAGGCCAATGTTCTTAATAGACAATAAAGATCTTTTCACCAAATCAGCTGTTTACATGGTATCCATGTGTCCATGTGTATGTTTTACATTATGTATTAACTCATTGACAGCAACATGACAGTGACTGTAGTACCAGTGGTATCCTGAAGGCAGGCAGGAGCTACAGTAGCTGTTGATGGAGGGATGAACATCTGCATCACTAGATCCATGACTGGAGCAAAAGTGTTGTTTTTTATTCTGTTTAGTTACACCTAGAAACATGATCCAGTGTTTTAACACAATGAATTATCAAAGTCTACTATTCACTATATACATGTACAATCTACTATTTATCTACTTCTGATTTTGTAAAGTTTATACTTTATCTAGAAAATATGCAGTCTTTATAATAAATATACACAAAAGTAGGATATATTCACCATAAAGGGATGTAACATGAAGCTGACCTCCACTTTTGACCCATGGGATATTACATAATGTGTGTTCTGTCTCTACAAGGCTTCAAACACTGAGACAAATACAATTGGTGATGATGGACATCCTAGTTGTGTTCCCCTTTCCAATTAAAAGGTAGAAGACATCTTTAAAAAAAGAAAATAGGAAGCATTATCACTGATAGAGGGTTTTCCAGTTTTCTGGCCTGAAGCTGAACCGTTTGGAAGTAGATTTTCAAGAGATTGGAGTTCAGCATGACGAGGTCAAACATGAATAGAGATTGACTTGTGATGCATTGAAAGGGCCAAGAAAATGTAAGTGTCTTTTATAAATACTGTAATGTCAAATTAAATACATTTAGACTCACTGAAAATAGATTACATTGAATCTGTTCAATTGTGAGGTAATTGTTTTGTTAAAGGACTCTCAGTATGTTTGCACTAAAATATGACACATTGTGATAATATTGAATTACACGATGCATTGAATTGTTTTTTCTTTTCAGTATCTAATTCAAATCCCGTGCATTCAATATTTTGTCAATACATTCAATTATTTGATGTAATTCAATGTCTCATAATTTGCTCTAAGATATCTTGCTTCATGACTGTTGAAATTCTTATTTAAAATGTGTTTTACTAAAGTGTTACTTAATCCTGTTTCAAACCAAGTTTCTACAATACAATCATAGAAACGATATTACAAATTACTTTTCTTGATTAAAATGTAATTATTGTATGATATTATAAAGTGTTTTTAGTCACACCTCTAATGTTTAGTTTCTCTGCAGCTGTTGATTCAGATGAGTTCCTCTCCAGCTGAGGGAGGTTTTTGTACGATGCTTTTTCACTGTGTGAACATCCACTGACTGCTGATAAGATGGGAACTCTGACAGTAGTAAACTGCTGCATCTTCAGCCTGGACTCCACTGATGGTCAGAGTGAAGTCGGTCACTGATCCACTGCCTGTGAAACGACCTGGAATCCCTGATGCTCGACTTGTAGCCCAGTAAATGAGGAGTTTAGGAGTTTCTCCATCTCTCTGTTGGTACCAGGCTAAAAAGTGGCCGTTGCTATTAACATAAACCTTTGGACTGGTTCGACAGCTGATGGTGACGGAGCCTCCCGGAGCAGAGCTCACTGCTCCAGGCTGAGTCACTGTGACCTGGCCTCTGGACTCTGAGGATACAGAGACAAAAACATAAAACCACCGTCATGGTTTTCTTCACTTCATTTCAGAGGGACGGGTGTTCAGAGAGGAGAGGAGTTTGATCCTCTGGACTTTACCTGTGAAGCAGCAGCAGAGGAGAGTCCAGATGAGGTTGGAGATCAAAGTCATGTTTGGATGAGGAGGATTTCTGTGGCTTCTGTTGTCATGAAGGACAGCTGTCAGTCATCCAGTGTTCAACACTCAGGATTATAAACTCTCCCAGAGCACTGGAGCATGGTGCTGCTGATGCAAAGTGGCTCTCTATGGAAATGCTCTGAGTGACTCCAACAGGACTTGGATTAATCTGATGATGCTGTGGATCAATCAATGATTCAAATGTATGTATGTTAAGTTTGATGTAGATTTGGCTGGATGATGTTTATACAACTTTTCTTCAAGAAGTTATTTTGACTTGTTTAAGTTCTCTGTTATAGACAGATAAATAACTGCCAGACAGATTTAGCTGTATACAAACCAAAAGTGATTAATGTAGGAATGTTGTGCTATTTAGCTAGTTATTCCATGAGCTAGCTGGGTTTGATAAATTGTGTGTCTCTCTGAGTCAGAGGTTTTTGTACGGCAGCTCAATGAGTCTCTATCACTGTGGTGGACTTTTGGTGGAGGAACCAGACTGGATGTTGGAAGTAAGTAACCTATCTCATATTTTTGTAATCCATGAGATACAGTTTAATTTGTTACCTATTAAGTTTAATTTATCAAGCTACACTTATTAAATGTTATATGTATATAAAATTATATGTTTCTTTTATACAAAATTATTTTCACCAATACAAACAATTAAAAAAAAAAAATCCAAATAGCCACTCTAATAATTATGCCACTTGGGTCAGAGGAAAAAACGATTATTATAAAGTTTCTTCTTGAGGGTTTGTAGTTTTAGTTTTGTCTGACAAAGTGAGAGAGCTGTGTCTTTAGAGTCAGAGGTTTTTGTACGGTGGCTCAATGAGTTTGTATCACTGTGGTACACTTTTGGTGGAGGAACCAGACTGGATGTTGGAAGTAAGATTCTGCACAATTTTTAAACATAATATTCATTCATATTTTTATTCCTTCATCTGAATTTTAGACATAGATATAATTATCCAGTGTGTTTACTTATCACTTGGGCTATAGCTATCTTTTCTCTGCTTCTCTCCACGGAGTCTAACTTGCAGCTTCTTGATGCACTTTATGTTGTAGATACTGTGACAAGTCAACAACTTGACCGTTTGAAAAGATAAATGAAAAACATTACTACTTTCTAAAATTGCTTTTTAATCTTAAGTTTTCACATAAATGACAACTTGTGATTAACTGAAAATGTTGGCAAATCACTTATTTTGTCACTTCAAGTAGGCATAAGGTTTCAGATGCTATTTTGACAATTTATAATGTTATGATCATGTTTTGTTTGTTTTGTTGTTTTTTGCTTTTGGCTTAGTCTTTACAGAAACACAGAGGTATGTTTCAACAAACATCAACAAGAGAACAATATCCCATTTAAAAATGTACTTTCAATACAATTAGTTTGCAATTTTTCAAGTTTCTAGAATAATTTAAAATACAGTTAATGGTTGTTTGATGAAGATGAGAATTGTTTTAAATGTAGTCAAATCTCTGCTTCTTTATTTTGTAGTTTGATATATTCCTGGTCATATGATGATTCTTTCTGTGCTGATATGCATGAGAGGCTTCTTAAAGGGAAGTGAAACAATGTGTGAGTTTGTGACTGGTGGAGCATAAAAACCATCTGACAGAAACTCCTTAAAGGGCAAAATGGACTCTCACACAGTAAAAGTGTCAAACCGCCTGGTGATTGATTGACAGCTGCAGCCTTCCTGTCCTCTAAGCTGATTGGTGTCTCCTAGGTGATGTCCCTCCCACCCTGACGGTGCTGCCCCCCTCCAGCGTGGAGCTGCAGCAGGGGAAGGCCACACTCTTGTGCCTGGCCAACAAGGGCTTCCCCTCAGCCTGGAGGCTGGCCTGGAAGGTGGACGGCAGCAGCAGCAGCAGCAGCTGGGAGGAGAGCAGGAGCCCCGGGGTGCTGGAGGAGGACGGCCACTACAGCTGGAGCAGCACCCTGAGCCTCCCTGCAGACCAGTGGAGGAAGGTGGGCTCTGTCACCTGTGAGGCCACCCAGGGCTCCCAGTCTCTGCTCTCAGAGCCACTGAGGAGAGACCAGTGTTCCCAGTCCTGACCTGACTCACTGGGACTTCTGCTACTGCTCTCAGTCTGCACTCAGCACTGTAGTGTCTCTCTCTCTCTCTCTCTCTCTCTCTCTCTCTCTCTCTCTCTCTCTCTCTCTCTCTCTCTCTCTCTCTTTCTGTCCCCACTCATTACACCACTCATTTCAATCGTAATGTTTTGTTACTCGCAGTAGGCCAATATTCTTAATAGACAATAAAGATCTTTTCACCAAATCAGCTGTGTTTACATGGTTGTGTCCACATATTTTTATTATATTATTCATTAACTTGTTGACAGTGACTGTGTTTACCAGTGGTATCCTGAAGGCAGGCAGCAGCTACAGTAGGTGTTGATGGAGGGATCAATAGAAGCCATGTTTATGCTTATCACTCATCACTAGTTGCATGACTGGAGCAAAACTGCTCTCATTTATTCTCTGGATAGTTACACCTAGAAAGATGATCCAGTGTTTTAACACAATTCATTATCAAAGTCTACTATTAGTATGTCTTCTGATTTTGTCAAGTTTATACTTCATCTCGAAAATATGCCGTCTCTGTAATAAATATATTCACAAGTGGTTACATACATTTCAGGGTTAGAAATAAAAAAGAGTAGGAATCTTCAGCATAAAGGGGTGTAACATGAAGCTGACCTCCACTTTTGACCCCTACATAGTGGGTGTTCTGTCTCTGCAAGGCTTCAAACACTGACACAAATATACCATTTGTGACAATGGACAGCCTTATTATGATCCCCTTTCCGAATAAAAGGTAGACGACATCTTTAAAAATTAAAAGAGGAAGTATTATCACTGACAGAGGCTTTTCCAGTTTTCTTGCCTGAAGCTGAACCGTTTGGAAGTTGATTTTCAACAGACTGGAGTTCAGCATGGCGAGGTCAAACATGAATAGAGAGATAAAGATGGGAGTGCTGCATTGGGTCAAGACATCAATATAAGTTAGCAGAGTAAAAATCAGGTGCTCTTCCAGGATGGGGCATATATAGATACAAGATAAAAAAGAGAGGTAGCTGTCCAATATGGTTGCAGGGAGTTCCTCAGGTGTTGAAGGCAGCAAAAAGGGAAAACATCCGAGGCACTCTGAGTTATATTAAAAATCCTTTATTCTTACAGGGATATACCAACGCGTTTCGACTCAAAGAGTCTTCATCAGGGTAAATATGAATATGAGAATATATGAATAGAGATTGACTTGTCATGCATTGAAACAGCCAAGAAAATGTAAGTGTCTTTTATAAATAATGTAAAATTAAATACATTTAGACTCAGTGAAAATAGATTACATTGAATCTGTTCAATTCTGAGGTTGGGAGAATTGTTTTGTTAAAGGACTCTCAGTATGTTTGTACTAAAATATGACACATTGTGATAATATTGAATTACACGATGCATTGAATTGTCTTTTCCTTTGGTGGAGAATTGGAATGAGTTGTAATTTGTGGATGTTTTTTATATAAGATGCTCAGGATATTTCACTAAAAATGCTATATTGAAATCAGTATCTAATTGAAAGCCCGTGCATTAAATATTTTGTCAAGACATTCAATTATTTGATGTAATTCAATGTATCATAATTTGCTTTAACATATCTTGCTTCATGACAAATTCTACTGTATATTTAAAATGGGTTTTACTAAAGTGTTAGACTTAATCCTGTTTCAAACAATGTTTCTACAATACAAATAAATACAATACAATCATTAAAACTATATTACAACTGAGTGTTCTTGATTAAAATGTAATTATTGTGTGATATTATAAAGTGTGTTTTAGTCACACCTCTAATGTTTAGTTTCTCTGCAGCTGTTGATTCAGATCAGTGCCTCTCCAGCTGAGGGAGGTTTTTGTACGATGCTTTTTCACTGTGTGAACAGAAGCTGACTGTTGAGGTAGTGGTAACTCTGACAGTAGTAAACTGCTGCATCTTCAGACTGGACTCCACTGATGGTCAGAGTGAAGTCAGTCCCTGATCCACTGCCTGTGAAACGACCTGGAATCCCTGATGCTCGACTTGTAGTGTAGTAAAAGAGGAGTTTAGGAGTTTCTCCATCTCTCTGTTGGTACCAGGCTAAAAAGTGGCCGTCTCTATCAACATAAACCTTTGGACTGGTTCGACAGCTGATGGTGCTGGAGCCTCCCGGAGCAGAGCTCACTGCTCCAGGCTGAGTCACTGTGACCTGGCCTCTGGACTCTGAGGATACAGAGACAAAAACATAAAACCACCATCATGGTTTTCTCCACTTCATTTCAGAGGGACGGGTGTTCAGAGAGGAGAGGAGTTTGATCCTCTGGACTTTACCTGTGAAGCAGCAGCAGAGGAGAGTCCAGATGAGGTTGGAGATCAAAGTCATGTTTGGATGAGGAGGATTTCTGTGGCTTCTGTTGTCATGAAGGACAGCTGTCAGTCATCCAGTGTTCAACACTCAGGATTATAAACTCTCCCAGAGCACTGGAGCATGGTGCTGCTGATGCAAAGTGGCTCTCTATGGAAATGCTCTGAGTGACTCCAACAGGACTTGGATTAGTCTGATGATGCTGTGGATCAATCAACGATTCAAATGTATGTATGTTAAGTTTAATATAGATTTGGCTTGATGATGTTTATACAACTTTTCTTCAAGAAGTTATTTTGTCTTGTTTAAGTTCTCTGCTATAGACAAATAAATATCACTGCAGAAAGATTTAGCTGTATACAAACCACAAGTGATTAATGTAGGAATGTTGTGCTATATAGCTAGTTATTCCATGAGCTAGCTGGGTTTTATGAATTCAGACAGATTTTTGATGAACTTGTTGTTTTCAAAGTGAGAGAGCTGTGTGTCTCTGAGTCAGAGGTTTTTGTACGGCAGCTCAATGAGTCTGTATCACTGTGGTGGACTTTTGGTGGAGGAACCAGACTGGATGTTGGAAGTAAGTAACCTATCTCATATTTTTGTAATCCATGAGATACATTTTTATTTGTTACCTATTAAGTTTAATTTATTAAGCTACACTTATTAAATGTTAAATGTATATAAAATGATATATGTTTCTTTTATGCAAAATTATTTTCACCAATCCAAACAATTTAATAAAATAAATCTAAATAGCCACTCTAATAATTATGCCACTTGGGTCAGAGGATAAAAAGGATTATTATAAAGTTTCTTCTTGAGGGTTTGTAGTTTTAGTTTTGTCTGACAAAGTGAGAGAGCTGTGTCTTTAGAGTCAGAGGTTTTTGTACGGTGGCTCAATGAGTTTGTATCACTGTGGTACACTTTTGGTGGAGGAACCAGACTGGATGTTGGAAGTAAGTTTCTGCACAATTTTTAAACATAATATTCATTAATATTTTTATTCCTGTGTCTGAATTGTAGACGTAGATATAATTATCCAGTGTGTTTACTTACATCACTTGGGCTATAGCTATCTTTTCTCTGCTTCTCTCCACGGAGTCTAACTTGCAGCTTCTTGATGCACTTTATGTTGTAGACAGACTGTGACAAGTCAACAAATTGACAGTTTGAAAAGATGAATGAAAAACATTACTACTTTCTAAAATTGCTTTTTAAACTTAAATTTTCACATAAATGACAACTTGCGATTAACTGAAAATGTAGGCAAATCACTTATTGTGTCGCTTCAAGTAGGCGTAAGGTTTCAGAAGCTATTTTGACAATTTATAATTTTATGATCATGTTTTTTTGTTTGTTTCGTTGTTTTTGGTTTTTGGCTTAGCCTTTACAGAAATACAGAGGTATATGTTTCAACAAACCTCAACAAGAGAACAATATCCCATTTAAAAATGTACTTTCAATACAATTAGTTTGCAATTTCTCAAGTTTCTAGAATAATTTAAAATACAGTTAATGGTTGTTTGATGAAGATGAGAATTGTTTTAAATGTAGCCAAATCTCTGCTTCTTTATTTTGTAGTTTGATATATTCTTGGTCATATGATGATTCTTTCTGTGCTGATATGCATGAGAGGCTTCTTAAAGGGAAGTGAAACAATGTGTGAGTTTGTGACTGGTGGAGCATAAAAACCATCTGACAGAAACTTCTTAAAGGGGAAAATGGACTCTCACACAGAAAAAGTGTCAAACCGCCTGGTGATTGATTGACAGCTGCAGCCTTCCTGTCCTCTAAGCTGATTGGTGTCTCCTAGGTGATGTCCCTCCCACCCTGACGGTGCTGCCCCCCTCCAGCGTGGAGCTGCAGCAGGGGAAGGCCACGCTCATGTGTCTGGCCAACAAGGGCTTCCCCTCAGCCTGGAGGCTGGCCTGGAAGGTGGACGGCAGCAGCAGCAGCAGCTGGGAGGAGAGCAGGAGCCCCGGGGTGCTGGAGGAGGACGGCCACTACAGCTGGAGCAGCACCCTGAGCCTCCCTGCAGACCAGTGGAGGGAGGTGGGCTCTGTGACCTGTGAGGCCACCCAGGGCTCCCAGTCTCTGCTCTCAGAGACACTGAGGAGAGACCAGTGTTCCCAGTCCTGACCTGACACACTGGGACTTCTGCTACTGCTCTCAGTCTGCACTCACCACTGTAGTCTCTCTCTCTCTCTCTCTCTCTCTCTCTCTCTCTCTCTCTCTCTCTCTCTCTCTCTCTCTCTCTCTCTCTCTCTCTCTCTCCTCTCTCTCTCTCTCTCTCTCTCTTTCTCTTGTTTCTGTCCCCACTCATTACACCACTCATTTCAATAGTAATGTTTTGTTACTCACTGTAGGCCAATATTCTTAATAGACAATAAAGATCTTTTCACCAAATCAGCTGTTTACATGGTTGTTTCCACGTATTTTGTATTATATTATTCATTAACTTGACAGTGACTGTGTTTACCAGTGGTATCCTGAAGGCAGGCAGGAGCTACAGTAGGTGTTGATGGAGGGATCAATAGAAGCCATTTTTATGCTTATCACTCATCACTAGTTGCATGACTGGAGCAAAACTGCTCTCATTTATTCTCTGGATAGTTACACCTAGAAAGATGATCCAGTGTTTTAACACAATGAATTATCAAAGTCTGCCGATTCTCTGAGACAAGAGAAGACCTGTGTCGGAGTTATGCTCACCATGTCCAAAACTCCCACCTGAGAGAACTCCTCCCCCCCTCCAATGGCTCTGTCTCTGGCCGCAGCACAAGACAGGCCAGTAAGCTCCAATCTATGCGAACAAGAACTGAGCACTATAGGAACTCCACCATCCCTACCTGAGCAGACTTATAAATGAAAAGTAACCATTTTAAATTCTAACCCCTCTTTTTAACGATGTTTTGTGTTTGTGTCGTTCTTTTTTCAACATTTATAATGTAAAGGACATGAAATTCATCTAGTGTGAACTCGATGCAATATGTTCTTGAATAAACTACTACTACTACTATTAGTATGTCTTCTGATTTTGTCAAGTTTATACTTCATGTAGAAAATATGCACACTTCCTTAAAGGAAGTGTGCGTGTGCGTTGTGCGTCGTGCGTGTGTGTGTGTGTGCGTGCGTGCGTGCGCGCGTGCGTGCGTGCGTGCTTGCATGCGTGCGCGTGCATAGATAAAATTGGTGTATCCGTGCAGTGCGTCCTGTAGCTTTGAAAGTATTTTCTGTTCCGTCATAAAACACACGCTCTAAATGAGAACAAAGCCCCGTGGACGATATGAAATAATCTAAAGGTCACTATACCAACACACTCTGCCCGCAGAGTTGCACTTGGCATGGGAAAACAATAATTTCCCCCCATGCTGATGTCACCATGACGACTGTTTACTTCGCCACACAAAACATTTGCTCATTTCATTTGTGGCTTTTTGATGAACTAAATATCCCGGAGATGTTTAGCCCCTGGCCGCGATGTCTGATGTACCATGAGCTCATTAAAAATGCATGATCTGCATGCCAGCTTCTCTCTCTCTCTCTCTCTCTCTCTCTCTCTCCTCCTCCCCCCCTCTCTATCTCTCTCTCCCATTTGATGGAATTAAAAAGTGTGTTATTAATATGACTAATCTGCCCTCCAACATAATTTAAATGCACAGCATGATGGCGAGTTGTCCGGCACAGACCAATTAGTCGCCACTATGAGCAGCAATACATTTCCGAGAATGAGATACAAAGTGGTGTGAACTTTAACCAGGTCACAAAAGATTATTACTTTTTTTTTTACTGTGCTCCACTAATGCGATCATATTATTAGTATCGATCTTCCGTGTGCTTAACATCGGGTTTCACAAGCAAGCCGTTCAAGATTCCAGACCTTGGAGTGTGTGTGGTGTGTGTGTGTGTGTGTGTGTGTGTGTGTGTGTGTGTGTGTGTGTGCGCAGACGACACACGTGTGCGTGTGTGTGTGTGTGTGTGTGTGTGTGTGTGTGTGCGTGTGCGTGTGCGTGCGACCGTGCGTGTATGTGTGTGTGTGTGTGTGAGTGTGTGTGCGTGTGTGTGTGTGTTGTGTGTGTGTGTGAGAGGGAGACACTCTCCATATCCGTTTCAGTATTGATATCCCAGGTTCTACACACCAGGCACCAAACTGTCTGAACACTTTAAAGAGAAGCCCCCTTGCAGCAATCAAGCCCTCTGCTTCACACCAACAGAAGCTCTTACACCTCCCAATCAATGGCCTACAGGCTTTCATTGTTCCAAAAGCTTCTTCTCCATCACGTTCCGGCGGCAAACATATCACCTCTGACATCGACTAGATGGAGACACCTCCTCCTTGAATGGTCAGATCTCATCGGTTCTTTATTCTGCACTCACCAACTGGCCCACAAATAGATCCCAGCCAGGTCAGAGAATCTGCGATCAGATGTTGAATGGATGAATAAAACAGTGGAGAGCAGAGACTCTTCCCCTCTTCTTTGTGTTGTCACATCCATAATGCATGAGCCCCTATCAAGGACCATCACTGCTCCGGAGCGACGGACTTGGCACTGCGTGCCGGCCGGTCATTCCAGGTCGTAAAATCCACTAATCTATATTTCAGTAGTTTCCTTGTGGAAAGCGAAGCCTTTCTGTTGTGATGAGTGCGAAAAGATTCTTTTTTGTTTTCCTCCATACTTTTTTAATCTTGGTTTTAAGTGCCTCATTAATCTTTCATGCTGCTGCTCCTCCTGTCTTTTGTGTGATAGCTTTGATGTTAGCTTGCACTTTCCCTACCTGGATCCCATGTATTTTTCATACCCTCTCCAGCAAGCGACTGCGCATCCACAATGCATATAGCATAAAGTATTATATGATAACAAAGCATAATAACATGCAGGGAATTAATGCTCACCCTAATGGTAGAGCATGATTGTCTAACCACCATCAGATGTGTTAGGGTGTCGGCTAGCCTATACTGCATATCAGTGTCTGTGTCTTGTCCAGCTTGAAGAAGGCCAGAAACGTCACCTATAGAGACACTGCATGAAATAGGCCACGCCCATCACGGGGAAAGCTCTCCGTTCACTTCCACACACCAGCGTCATTTTCCTTGAATTAAACACAGCTAAAAGCTGTTGTGGGCTGGGCTGCGCAGACAACAAATGTAAAAAATTGCCAGTTTTTTTGTACTCCCGAGCAAAACAAGGAAGCCATTGGAGAATTGGCGAGAAGAAAAATGTGGATCTAGCTGTCAAGGAAGTAAGTTGGAGTGTTCATCTTCCGTATATATGATCTTTTTGTGCACACCCGACCATGCACGCGACATAGGAGAACGCCAGGATTGGACGGAGTTTGTGTTTTCCCCGTTTTGGGCGTGGCTTCTGAATGATGACGCGCTCCGCAGTGTCCTCTATTAAGGAAAGAAATGCATATGGAGCCATAGTGTGTGCGACGCTTTTTCAACTCTGGGAAATGAAACATGTAACATTGACAGAAAACTATGCTGAGTGCTATGAGGGGAATATGAGGAGTAATTCTGACCCTAGCGAGCTCAAACGCTCCAATTTCACAGCTTCTTGCCTTTTAGAATGGAAAGCAATTTTTGCGCAACACTCAAATGCGTCTTCCCCCCTGAAAGTTGTGATGACTTGTTACGACTGGCGGCACGATCATACTGAAAATAACAGGCAATACTGCAGCAATAATTGCAGTTCATTTGTTGGAGTTTTTCAGGACGGAAGCGCTAAGTCCGCGCAGTACGTGCGATGGCAGCCCTTGTGCCCGAGGCTCCAGGCGCTGGGCTGGGCTGCTGGATACAGCAGCGCCGCGCAGCACAGGGTCAGGCGGGGGTATCATTAATTAAAAGCATGTGCTCCTCGGGAAGCGCCTCTCTCGCGATGCAATAAAACACGTTTATAGGCCTCCGCTGCCCACATTCCTTTCGCTGGCTTTTCATCTGTGTAAGAAGAATGGCCTCTCCGCGGTCGCGGGCATAACTCTCCGCCCGCTGACAGCTAGCTCCAGGATTACGACTGTGGGGAAGGAGGTGAGATGAGAGGGAAGGGGGAGGAGGTAACAACTGCGCACCTCAAAGTCATCAAGG
>NC_139649.1:7040942-7045942 GCF_964638095.1 Poromitra crassiceps
ACAGGTCACATAAAAAAACAGGTGTAAATGCGGTGATGCATGGGGTCTACCTGGTAGCTGGTCACATTGGGTTCTGGTGCCGATCCAATTGCTTGTCTCTCGCCAGCTCGCTCTTCCTGGTTCACCAGCAGTTCGCTTCTGTGTCCGTTTGGCAGTTCAGTGTAGAGTCGACATCTAACACGCAGACAGAAACTTGAAACAAAACGCCGTTATGAGAAGGGAAAACTTGTCAGTTGTCTTTCACACAGCAACGCTTTAGAAAATGGCTTCCCAGCCATGTGCTCTCTCTAGAATTTACCCAGGAAGGAAGTCCTTCTTCAAGACTTCCGCAGCAGAGTGGGAGCTCCGCCCCTACTCAGTCTGGCAAACCAATCAGAAAGCCAATAGGGAGGACCTTACAGTGACAAGTGCTAGCATGTACAGTATGTGCCGTACATAGCGCTAATACTTTGACTTGCATTTAAGTTAACGACTGCACTAACATTACATTTGAAGATTTATCTGGTTTCACATAACAAAAACAACAAAAACACACACAAAAACTACTTGAATTCTTCGCCGATATGCGCTTGTTCAAATTCACATTTTACTATTTTACCCCCACTGGCTAATCCCATCCCATGACAGTACAGTACAGTACAGCACAGCACAGGGGTGTGCAAGGTGCACAGGTTGTGCGCGCGCTCCACAGGACAGGAGACATGTCTCTGCTTCATGAAGCCTGAACATGAAGCCTGGGGATGTTCTCTGCATGCCAGTCCCACAGCTTTACCTTTGCCCCATGACGCCCTGCGTTCACTTCACACCATCACAGACCAAGGAGCTCACTGGGACTCCTTTTGCCTCTGGAAATACAGATGTGGCGGAAATAAAGATCGTAGCTGATCTGCACCTGTGCTGAAAAATAGATATAGGATTGAAGAGTTCTTCCACACACAAAAAAACAGCTTTAAAGGTCACTCACAATAAAGTGTAATAATACACATTGTGATAATGTCACACCTCACAATATTGTAAATGCGAGGCGCATAATGCATTCAGGTTATTGCATAGTGAAATATAACGTAAGCAAAAGATCTGCACTGGGGCGGGGTGTGGAGATAGAAACAGTCGCCGGGTCCGGGGTTCAATTCCCGGCAGCGGCATTCCGGCTTGGTCAGACGACAGACGTTCCTGTACAGACTCAATTGGCTGTTTCTGCGGGTGATGATGAGATGAGATGAGATCAACTTTATTGTCCCAGAAGGGAAATTTGTCTTGGGCAAAAGGTGCGCATAGCCACATCCTGTGTTACAAAGACACAAGTAAACACAAACAGGACAGACACAGCATTGCACTAAGACACAGTGGTGGAGATGCCAACTGAGACATGAAATTGCACAGCCCTATTGCACAATTTGTTTAAATCATACATACCCATATAGGTAAAATAATATAAAATCAACAATAAACAAAACCAGCAGCGGGATAATGGATAAAAGAATAAAAGAGTAAAAGAATAAAAGAATAAAACATTAAAATAAGATTAAATGAAAAGTAAAAGAAATAAAATAGGAAGGTAAAACATGGGGCTAAGGTTACCGTTCCTACTTAAAGGAACACTCCGCCCATTTTCAACCAGCTTTGTATCATTAGAACATCAGTAGTATATCAGAAAACTGTAAACGGTTTTGAAGTCTGTCATTTAATTTGACAGTTATTGGGTGTTAAAGTGTGGACCAGTGACATCACTGGTCCACACTAACTCAAATTAATAACTCATTAACTCAAATCAACTCTCAAACTGTAAACGGTTTTGAAGTCATTCATCTAGTTTGACAGTTATTGAGAGTTGATTTGAGTTAATGAGTTATTAATTTGGACCAGTGATGTCACTGGTCCACACTTTAACAATTAAAATTAACTCATTCATGGCCAAAGACGTCTTTGACGTGTTATCAGGAATAGCCCAGAGGGCCAATGACGTGTTTGACGTGTTTTTGTTTTTATTAGTGCAGCGCGTAGTTCAATCACTTCCCCAGCCTGTGACATGTTATCAGGTCCCTAGCCTCAAAGCCAAGCCGACAACACGCGATCAAACACATACCGCAGCTGTTGTTTTGAAATGAGCAGGAGGAAAAACAGAGAAACGCGCTTCCTTGTAGAGAGGAGAAACGCCATTGAAACGCCCCTCGGCGCGTTGCACTGCTCGCCTTGCTGCAGGGCGAACCTGGATTGAGTTGTTCGCAGTAGTCAAACCCGTGACGAACATGATCGATCCGGTTCCAGCGCCTGGTCCCAAAGCCAAGCCCGACCCGTTCCTGTGTCGCAGCATTCGTCCCAGCCCGAACGAGAGGAGGAAAACGATGCGAGGCAGAGGAGGCTAGACGCTGATCTCAAACCAGTTTGGTGTTCCCCTCCTATGCTAATTTGCGGGGGAAGGAGGTGCGATCCAGCAGCAGCTGTGGACAGAACTCTCTCTCTCTGTGTGTGTGTGTGTGTGTGTGTGTGTGTGTGTGTGTGTGTGTCTGTGTCTGTGTCTGTGTGTCTGTCTGTCTGTCTGTGTGTCTGTCTGTCTGTCTGTCTGTCTGTCTGCACACTCACTCACACTGAGTAAACTGTATTGTTGAATGTAAAAAAAGCACTTCATGTATATATATATATATATATATATATATATATATATATATATATATATATATATATTTTTTTTTTGTCATTTGTGTCATAATGAATAATATTTACATGTCTGATGTCAATACAGTTCAAAATAAAAGAATTGAGAGCGAGTTCTGCCTGAGATTGTGTCTTTTACAAAAATTGCCTTTTCTGCTGTTTCTCTTCTCCGAGAGACCTTTTTGGTGAAAACAGGGTGTATATAAATGGCTATAAGTAGAGTACAGAACATGCTAAAAGCTCACTTTTTTTTCCCTGGTGAACCCAGAGACGTACATCTTCATTTTGAGGTATTGCAAATCACTTTGGTGCTAATAGATAATTTACTGTGGGTCTTGAAAGATGACCAACAATTATGAAAATCTTTGGCCTGTGCTAAATATTGGCAGTCCTAAACTGGCCATGAATGAGTTAAATGACAGACTTCAAAACCGTTTACAGTTTTCTGATATACTACTGATGTTCTAATGATACAAAGCTGGTTGAAAATGGGCAGAGTGTTCCTTTAAAGATGAAGGAGGAGGGTGGGAAGGATGTGGGGTATGAGTCCAGGTCGCTGCACTTCTAGTGCCTCCTCTTGGTCGGTCTGTTCGGCGGGGAGGGGAACTGGGGGGAATAGCGTGATCCCCCCCACGTGCTACGTCACGTCCTGCCGGTGAAACCCCTCGCTGTCAGGTTGAAAAGAAGCGGCTGAAAAAAAGCATCTGTATACATATGTTGCGGTGTAGTTGGGTAATTGTTGGTAATACAACTTTTTCCCCAACGTACTTCATCTCCCTCTGTATGTCATGACCCCAAAGTTATCAACCGGCAGCCAGACTTTAGTGGATCAGGGATTTAAATTGAATAACGCCAAACGGCTCATTCACAATAACGCAGAAAGGTCTGCCGAAGACCAGCCGCAGTCAGCACTTAGTGCAAAGCTCCACTGACACGAGCAGCACTGACGGCGTAAATCATAGATCAGCTCATTAGCAAAAATGGCACTGATGGATTGACATCGGCTCAGAACATTAGCGAGCTGCTTTCTGCAGCCTGGTGTAATGATCCAACTCGTATGCTTTTTGGCTAAACACTTAGAGATTCTCTGTTCACAGAGAAATCAAGAATTTTTTTTAAAAGGCAGAGCATGAGAGTGGCTTTCTCCAACCCAAAAGTATACAAACACATAACCTACACATGTACAGTACACCATCATGGCACAACAGAACAGGCTGTAGCTCAGGAGGTAGAGCGGGTCGTCCACTAATCGCTTTGGATAAAAGAGGTCGGTGGTTCGATTCCCGGCTCCTCCTCTGCATGTCGAAGTCTCCTTGGGCAAGATACTGAACCCTGAATTGCTCCTGATGGTGTGCCAGCACCCTGCGTGGTAACCTGCCGCCATCGGTGTATGAATGGGTGAATATATATAATATATATAAATGCAGGCCATTTACCATTTACCATGTTGTCAACATGTACACGGAATTAAATCTCTTGTTCACATTCTGCCACAGTGGCTTAGCCTCTATGACGTTATACTGTATTATTCAAGATTCAAGAT
The DNA here is from genome assembly GCF_964638095.1 of Poromitra crassiceps. Classification (NCBI taxonomy): domain Eukaryota; kingdom Metazoa; phylum Chordata; class Actinopteri; order Beryciformes; family Melamphaidae; genus Poromitra; species Poromitra crassiceps. Next base: position 7,045,141 of record NC_139649.1, read on the forward strand.
TTTTATTGTCACTCCGTAGTACAAGTATCACGTGTGAAATTCTTGTGCTGTAAGGCTCCGTTAAAACATAGTGCAAATAACAGTATAACAGTGCAAAAACAGGGCATATAGATGCAGTAAAACAAATCTAAAAAATATTAATCTATGACATCATAACTGTGACTTTAAGTTTTTGGCTTAATTTGATAATATGGGGTCATCGATTCTTTTTGATTTCCATCATCGATTTTCTTTTTTTTGGATGACATTCTCCTGGAGTTTCACAGGTGTTTCTTTTCCTATGTCTCTCTAATATAGGAAGCCTTTTTGGGCACGGCCCGCTGTTCCTCCTGGGAGTTTGGTTCAGGAGAGTGACATCCTCTCCTTAGTATGCAGATTCAATGTAAATCACGCTCTCCTTGCCCCATCCCCTCAACCACCCCACACCCCCCACCACACCCCCACGCATGCCAAAACAGTGACAGAAAGTTGAAACTGAAAAGCACTGTCATCGTAGGAACAAATTTGATCGAAAAAAGAGTGACACGAAGAAAGAAATCTGAAGATAGTCATTGAAAAACACATCAGAATGCAGAGACTCGTGGGACTCGTGGGACTAGGTGTGAATGTGAGTATGTCTGTCTGTCTGTCTGTCTGTCTGTCTGTCTGTCTGTGTCTGTCTGTCTGTCTGTCTGTCTGTCTGTCTGTCTGTATGTCTGTCTGTCTGTCTGTCTGTCTGTCTGTCTGTCTCTGTCTGTCTGTCTGTCTGTCTGTCTGTCTGTCTGTCTGTCTGTCTGCCTTGCAGCCAGTGCATGCTGGGTTA
>NC_139649.1:7055942-7060942 GCF_964638095.1 Poromitra crassiceps
GACTGATGCCAGCGTAATTTCGCTCGAGTTGGGATATTTCATCTCGGGCGACGAGCGTATTTTCTCCCTATCGCTCTGTCTCTGTCGCTCGGACGCCCAGCGAGTTTTTCTCCCCGGCGAATATACGCTCAATCACTCGTTTGCATTGACTTTGTATGTAAACTCGATGCCAGCGAAAAACTTTAATAGGTCGGTGTGAACACAGCTTTAGGGTCCGAGTTAAGGTGTCCATAAAATAGAATCGGCTGCACAAAACACCCTTAAAGGAACACTCTGCCCATTTTCAACCAGCTTTGTATCATTAGAACATCAGTAGTATATCAGAAAACTGTAAACTGTTTTGAAGTCTGTCATTTAATTGGACAGTTATTGAGTGTTAAAGTGTGGACCAGTGACATCACTGGTCCACACTAACTCAAATTAATAACTCATTAACTCAAATCAACTCTCAATAACTGTCAAACTAGATGAATGATGAATAGTTTGACAGTTATTGAGAGTTGATTTGAGTTAATGAGTTATTAATTTGAGTTAGTGTGGACCAGTGATGTCACTGGTCCACACTTTAACACTCAATAACTGTCAAATTAAATGACAGACTTCAAAACTGTTTACAGTTTTCTGATATACTACTGATGTTCTAATGATACAAAGCTGGTTGAAAATGGGCGGAGTGTTCCTTTAAATCTCCTCCATAAGGTTAAAGGTCCCAATTCGTGCAGCTGTAACCTCTTAAAAACGTGTGTCTCTGGTCCATAAAACATGATTCTGGATTAATCTGTCGAAAATATAGCAACCCCGTTTGTTGTGACGGAGTTCTCACTTCCTCATCTCGTCGCTTCCCAAGAATGGCCTGTTTCTATAATATATTCAGAACTAACAGTTCCCATTGGCCGCTGAGGGAGAGCCCGCCCCAGGCTCCCAGCGGCCAATCAGATTAGCGTCTGTGGACCAGCACGCTAGGTTGCGAGTTATCGTTAACTTAACGGTACTACGCTAAAGAGGACATCTCAAAATGCCTAGACTTACCGAATGCACCTCTGCAGTTGCTGGATCACATACAGTTGGCGTCGCTCCAGCTAGAAGTGTTAATTTTGTGGCTATAGACTAAATGGTGCAGGTAGCTTGTGTGAGAGAGACCCGCGCAGTATGCAGGAGGAAGCTAGTGACGTCCCAATTCCCCCAGATTCCCCTCTGGGCAAACGAAGCGTTTGGGGGTGTGGCTTGGAGGAGACTGCAGGGGGACGCTGGATAGGGACAAATCCAACTGCGGCAGTTCTGAGCGTGTGACCACTCATTACAGGGAGGGCTGACAGCAGTATATATGCATTTACAAGTAAAAACAGCTTTTGCACAGAATGGGACCTTTAAACATTTTAAGGAAAAAATAAGCACACATTTAAGGGTGTTTTGTGCAGCCGATTCTATTTCATGGACACCTGAACTCTGACTCTAAGAGAAATCTTAACCTAAGGTGCTTTGCGCAACTGGGCCCACTGGCCTTGATGTTGCAGTCCAGATAAAAAAGAAAGAAATGGGGGGAAGGGGGGGATTTTCGAAAAAATATATTCAAACATTTCGTGTCCTTTTTCTTTTCAAGTGTCAAAGTGCCCTCTTGAATTTCTCGGATTTCTGTGGATTGATAGGAGAGCAAAAGTTTCTTCTCCCGCTGTGAAATGTATAGTGATGGGATTAGAGATACACCTGCGCAGGTGTGCTGCGCAGATAAAGCTGCAATGTGGGAAGGAGAAAGAGGAAGAAAGATAAAGCCTGAGCCAGATCCTACAGAGAGAGCGAGCTGCTGTGTGTGACACCGTGTCCAGATACAGAGCTGATGAGACAAAGCCACGTCCACATTGTCATACATTTTTTTTCTAATAACACCAAATCCTGTTATGCCACAACAATCTGCGATAAAAAGCAGTCGACAATTTTTAACTTTCACCCGTTTGCTGACTTGCTTTTCTCATGCTATCAGTTTTCAAATATATGAATCATCTTATCTGAGAGCGGTATGATTGCCTCCATTCCCCATATTCAGCAGCACGACATCATGTAGAAATTTCATATGAGACAGTGTGCTCCACAGTGGCTGTCACTTCACAGTCAGAGGTTCCCAGGTTCATTTCCAAGCCCCTGCACTTTCTGTTGACTTTGTTCGCATGGATGTTCCCCCCATTCCCCCATGCAACTCAGATAGACTGGAGACGCTAAATGCCAATACAGGTGTGAATGTGAGTGTGTTTGTCCTCCCATCTTCTCTAGCCTTGTGATGGACTGGTGACCTGTTTAACCCCCTGCGACACTCAATACTATGATAAGAATTAGGGCTGTGGCGATTCACTTATCCCCCGATTCCGACTGCGGGCACCCAATTAATTCTTTTTTTTTTTTTTTTTTTTTTTTTGGCGATTATCGATTCTGGAATAAAAGATTGATTCAAAAAATCGTGACATTAAAAATCGCGATACTTAAGTGAATCGATTTTTCCCCCACCCCTAATAAGAATGCAAACTGTCTGTCTGCGAGTGTGTGAGTGAGCGAGCAGAACTGTGTTCGGCCACAGCTATGCCACTTTACGTGCGATCGCGCTGAATCTTTCAGCAAGTGTAAAGAGCACCCCTATACGGGTGACCTAACGGAGACAGATTTGTTTAATTAGGTAATCAGGGCCAACTAAATGGGCAGAAATGGCTAAACTATTGGCCAAAATCACTCAAGACAACTTCAGCACCATGGAGAGCCCCAGAATGGAGGAGCCCACACACAAGTGCCCGAGAGCGGAAGAGCACAGGTGGTGGTTTGAATTAGGTGCTGTAATCAGGGCCGACTAAAATGGGCCAAAATGGCTAATTGGTGGCCAAAAATGCCACCACAGCACAGGTTCAGCACCATGGAGAGCTCCGAAGGTGGAGCAGCACACACAGCTGAGTGGAGTTACAATCAGCCAGTGAAATTGACTATGAAAACCTTCTCGGGGGAGAGAGAGGAGAGGCTGTGTGCCAACACACACACACACACACACACACACACACACACGCACACACACACGCACACACACACACACACACACACACACAGAATGAATGAATGAAAATGTGTGCAATATTATGTCCACGCTGCAACTTCATGAGGCATACAACAAAGGATACTACACTATACTGCGAAAAGCTGTTTAACAGAATGATTTGTCCGGGGATACTCAATAAACATCATATATCTTGTTAATACACACTCTATATACAGATATTCAATAAACACTATACATTCTCCTAATAGAGCTGCCAGGGAAAAGGCTGTGTGATGGGTGGCGCTGAAACACACGTGTCACTTTAGAATTCAGCCCAGTCGCACCCGGGTGCGCCGGGCCCCCAGTTCAGACAAATATTGGTTTTGTGTCAAAAAGCGACTTGAAAGTTGGGACGTGTTAATCTCCCTGCTAATGGCCTGGCAAAGGCCTCTCCTTATTATTCCGGCCCCGCAGTCTCCCTCTCTATCCACAAGGTTAATGAGTGCCGCGGTCCCCTGAGGTTCCCCCAACGCGACGCGCGGCTTAAGATAGTGGAGGTGCCTCGCTCATACGCACAACAACAAACAAGGTTAATAGACCGTCAGATCGTCTCTCTTCCACATGCATGCATGGAGAGAGCGTTACCGTGTCGGAGTTATTTATCAGGCTGGAAGGTGGAGAAGGGGCCGCCTCTCCGGGGAAAACCCAACTGTAGGTATTAGCTATTGAGATGACATTCACATCTGCCGGCGGTCATTGCATTATTGAAGTAATAGGGCCTAGGCCTACTTCAGTTGGCGATGGCGGGAAAACGGGCGAAGTGGTAAACAGCCCACTGATATTTCCAGCGTTATTATGATGAGATGAAAACCCCCCGAGAAGTTTATTCATCAAGTGTCAGCGCGCGCCAAAACAGGAACAACAGAAAACATTTTCGCGACAAAAAAAAAAAAACGCATCTGGATTATCGTTTTTCCCGCCGGAAAACCATTTTAGGCGCTATAGCATCCATCAATGATCTTGCGGTGTATAACGGCTTTTTCTGATATAGGCCATAATGTCCCATTGAGTTAATCTCCACCAACCATAGGTGCTTTCTGTCAGCATTTCCCCAAGAGAGCGAGGCGGAGGCATACGGCTTAAATCAAAGAAATAACACACACACACACACACACACAGAGAGAGAGAGAGGGAGAGCGAGTAGAGCGCGGAGCTCCTTAAAGGTCACTGAGTCACAAATGACTTTGCATCAAGAGTCACACTGTGAATCGCACCCGTGAATAAAGTGTGTCTGCGAGCTGTTCCCCCGCGGCGCCGCGCCATATGACCCCCCCCCCCCCCTCCCATATCCCCCCCCCCCCACCCCCCCCCCCCCCCCGCCTCCACCTCTGTGATCTCCGTCGGCGGCAGCGTGATTTATCACACCAATATCCCACTCAGCGCCGCCCTGATTGCTTTGATACCTCTCTATTGACATTTCCCTTCCATCCCGCCCCGCATGCATTTTTCATGGCTGTCCTGGGACGGGCCAACGCACACGCAACACGTCCCCAATGATTATCATCAGTGTTGGGAGTAACTAGTTACTAAGTAACTAGTTACTGTAACTTAACTACTTTTTTCAGTAACTAGTAATCTAACTAATTACTTTTTCAAATTCAGTAACTCAGTTACAGTTACTAAAATAGTAATTGGGCTAGTTACTAGTTACTTTAGGACATGAAAATAACGGACAACTTCAGAGGACTACCCAGTTTCTGATCCTCAGACCTAGTCCGGGGAGAGAGCTGCAGCCAGAGCCCCAGAGGCTCATGACCTTGATAGGCTATAAGCCTCCCCAATAGCGAAGGTTCAATGCCACACTGTGGCACAGTGACACTAACATAATGTGTGCATTAATAACAATCGAAGCAGACTTTTAAAAGTAACGCAAAAGTTACTTTCCCTAGTAACTAATTACTTTGAAGTAACTGGTAACTTTAAAGTAATT
>NC_139649.1:7065942-7095942 GCF_964638095.1 Poromitra crassiceps
TTTCATCATCATCATCATTTCAGAAACAAATGAAAAAGTTTGCCAATGTCATCCCAGATTCATATTAATATCGAGGTAACAAGAAATGCAGCACTAGTTGCTCTGCATTGCACAAGAAGAATGACAAGATATCCACCCCGAGACAAAAACACACAGGACAACATCCCAAATGAGAGAAGTAGAATTGCATTAGTGCGCGGCATTGATATTCTGACGCTCTTGTCTGAATATAAAATGCCCCCGAGTTAAATAATACCCCCGGTAAGAAGGAGGAAAAAGAAACGAGAGGCTGAGAATGTTCAAGTGAATCATCTGTCAGTCATTCTGCATGGCTTTGGCTTTTTATTGAATTTTTTAGACTTACAGTAAGTTGAGCATTCCAATTTTGGGACAAGCATTCACTGACACGGAGAGACAGGCCAGGCATTTTCATGCATTAGGCAGGATTTGTTGACACACTGAAATATGGTGCCAGTGCAGCACTTCTCACTGTGCTGTGCTCTTACAGTGGTGAGGTTGAAAAGGCCAGCAAGCAGAGAATAGCTATTTGACTGTGTGGAATATGGATCACTGACTATCAAAACCTCTCGCCCCAAAGCAGGAGGTTAGGACTAGGAGGGGGAAAAATCAAATAAACATGAGGCAGATTCTCCCTCAATAGACACTGTAAAGTCGTGCACATTTGCACATTTCAAAAGCAGAATTCAAAGTTTTTTTTTTTTTTAGAAAACAGAGGTATTTATTTGACCAAAACAGGGTTTAAAAAAAAAGCACCATACTTGTCGATGCACCATACTCCTCTTTAGTGGTAGCTGTTTATCATCACTCTCCCCTCCCCTCCTCTCTGTCGTGTCTTCCCCAGCCTGCTGACACTGATGGTTTCTAAAGTGAGTGTCTCATCCCCCCCTCTCTCTCCCCCCCTCTCTCCTCCCCCTCTCCCCCCCCTCCCCTCCCCCCTCTCTCTCTGTCATAATCACTGCTCTTTATGATCGCTTTGCCCTCTCTGCCCTTTCAAGATGCAGCGTGTAATGAGGGCTCTGGAGGACTGTGTGAGGGCTATTTAGCTATTCAGACAAGATCAGCTCACACCTCCCACGCTCTGTACCTCGGCTCCCGACCAAATATACCTCTCTGCTGAGGACAGTGACTGTTTGCCCGGCTCACAAGGTCACGCGCCGGATAGAACTGGATTAGCTCAGAGACTCATAAAATCAGTTGAACCTCTAACTGCAGGCTTGACCCACCTTGTGCGTCCCTCGGTGCCCGTTCAATTGATGTAAATCATATGACTATAATGAATAAATTGAGAGAAGGTTCACTTTATAAGCCTGCTATCGGCAAGTGAGTTGTTTGCACAACAGTCGTGACTGAAGCGCATAAACAGTTGCACCCCTATTATGACTGCACCATCCTGCACGTCCCTCTTCTTTGGCAACATGTAAACATTTGTCTTGATTACTTAGTAGCCTACTATTAAGAGTATTAAAAGACAACTTGTCATAAATTAAGTAAAAAACATAATAGTGTGGATTATCGTAGAGAAGCAAATTGGATCAGTGTGTTTAATTAGGCTACATACTAGAGTGGATCATAAAAAAAAATCTGTGTTTTCTTTTGAAGAAGTAAACTATCAGTTTGTGTAATTGGGAAAAAAGATGAATGCTGATTTAGAGCATATTCTTAATAACAATGTTGACTTTCAGACTAGTTTTTATTAGATTGTAGGCTATGGCATTTCATTTTTTTTTTAAATTAAGTAACTTTAAAATAGACTTTTCAGCTTGTATAATAGCCTATAATTGAGGAAAGGGGGAGCACAAAAAAGGGGGTGCATGCTCTTATACCTGGGTAGAGGTACTAGTAGCCTACTACTACCTCCCCCTGCAGTCTCCGACATGGCTGTAGGGGGGAATCGAATCAGCACCTGAGAGCAGAGGACGGGAACTGTCTATTTCACTGTGGTTCTGAAAAAGACTTTAACATGTTTAGTGTTGAAGAATGTTGATTTCATGTTTAGTAGGCTAAAGTATAATTTTGTTATAGATTGCTCCTCCTGACTATTTTACAAAAAAAAAAAAAAAAAAAAAAACATGATAGAGGTGGCTCTGCCTCTGCCTTTCGAGGGCATATAGACTATGGCAGATGTCAGTGTTCGAATAAGAATATTATTATTATTACATATTTCTGGGGTGACAATTTGAGCCATTTGCAGCGTTCTCCCCACAGCAACAGCACTGGTGCATACAAAATGAGCCGAGAACTGTGTGTGCGTGCGTGTGCGTGTGCGTGTGCGTGTGCGTGTGTGCGTGTGTGGGTATGTGTGCGTGTACGTGTGTGTGTGTGTGTGTGTGTCTTCTTTAGCACCGCCCGTATTCGCTAGTAGTTGACCTATGGGCGCTCTGATTTACGCGCACATGGTCCTGACGTCATCCTCTCATCTGTCTCTCTTCCGTGTCAACATGGCGGCATCCATGGCATCCCAGGCTGTAGCAAGAGGACTGCGGACAGCAACCTCCAAACACCTGTTTCTTGACAAATTGAAGGTACTGCCACAATTTTCAATATTATTGCCAGTGCGTTTCTCTCCGTTCCGCGCCATGTTCTGCTGCCGTGTATCCGTTTGCGTCGTCCCAGGGAGTTGTTACCTTGTTAGCTAAGCTAAAGCAGGAGGGGGTTTGACAGATCAAAGTTCAACTTGTGTGTGACGGTCTGGTGATGTAACGGTATATTCTTCAAAGTTATGAGCAAAACATTACATCCAGCTAAGCTGCCTGGGCAAAACCTTGTTCTAATGGCATATTGTTTGTGGTATACTACTGACAGTGTGTGGCACAAATGGAACACAGTTTAGGGAGCGTTTTATTGTCAGGTGAAAAAAGAGTTGTAAACGAAAAGTTTTATTTTTACTTTGATATATTTTATGTATTTTTCCCCCTTTTAAACATGTGTGTCCTGCAGTGGACTGAATGAGCAAATTAGTACACCATCAACCTAATTGGCATTTTGTTAACAACTTCATAAAAAGAACAAGTTAGAAAAGTGTTCCTTAACACTGCAACATGCCTCAGCTCTGGAGCTTTGTGATAGCAGCACCACTTCAGATAAGACCATGGTGAAAAGGTTAACTCATGCACTTTGATCCCACAGTAGGGAACACAAGGTTATTTTCTTTTCTTTTCACTGAGCTGTGAACAGCAGAATTTATGCCATTCATTTGAGAAAGTACAGTTACATTTGATAAACCCACTATTACTAGTCAAGTCAAGTTTATTTGTATATATATATTTGTATAGCACATTTCATACACAGGCAATTCAAAGTGCTTCACATAAAATGGTTGACAGGAAAATAAAAGAATAAAAGAAGAGAATAAAATGGACATTTAAAAGCATCACAACAAAACTTTAAAAAAGAGTATAAAAAGTGCATTAAGCAACAGGCGCAGCAGTTGCAAAAAGAGCAAAAAACTTATAGAGGACTCATTGGGTTTGCATAATAGAATAAATCAATTTATCTATATTGAGTCCGCCGACATCATGACTATAAACATGACTACACACATAAAACTTAGGTCTGGGTACGGTGTCCTCTTTTCCTCTATACTGCAGTTTGGACGCCAAGCATACCCCCGCTTGTACCTTGCGTCATCTGTTGCTATTACTACAGTACTACCGCTACTACTACTACTACTTATAACAGCAATAATAATCATAATACTAATATTTTACTGAAAGAACCACACAAGCAATGAACTAAAAAAAGCAAAAAAGCATTTTAATATTAGTAAAATACCAGTAGGCTACCAGAGTTACTGGCCATCAGTTTTGCAAACAAGGTAATAAAGCATCAAAACAGAATGAAACAAAAACTGTCAAAACCATACAAATTTAACAAAAAAGTGCAATGCTCTATAGTGATCCATGTTGCGTGTAACATATCTTATATTTATTTTTTGTGCGATTTTGGGATATTTTACTATTTGCACTGCAATGATATTTAGCTTACATGTCTGACACAAGAAGAAACATTTGTGCAACTTTGTTGCACAATTTGCATACGACCGTGCTCTTATCCACGCTTCTCATCTGCTTCTTCCATGGTTGTCGCCTACAGCGCACCTCCCACCCACATGTAGGGCGTTGTTGTCTGACATCACTCAATGCACGTTGTGCATCGGTATGATAGCTATGCCTGGAATTCGTCCACTGAGAATCGTTCCATGGTGTCTGGAGTGCAAAAATAAACGTGTTAAAGTCCCAGCCCTAATATATATGTGTATATATGTTAATATATATATATATATATATATATATATATATATGCCTTATATACGGGTCTGGTGTTTACAGTATTTACACATGCACAACACTCCCCTATTGTGAGGAATCCGAGAGATCCAGACACTATTTGAGAGCGTCTGGATGGAGGTTTTACAGTAAGTCTGTATAAAGTTACTGTACTGCAGTGCAGATGGCCTGACGGAAGGACAGAGTGGCTGACTGTTGATACTCTAAACATTGCTCCAGCCAAGCAGGCACAGACTGTTTGGCGCTGTGTTAGCAGCTTAGCGGAGCCTCCCACCACATTTCTTTTGTCCTCTCCACTTTTTGCTGCGTGGCCGCGACAGATTTGGGCACGGTGGAGCCTTCTCTAATGCCACTTGGATGCGGAATAGGTAAACATACGAGCAAATTATTAGTGGGAAAAAGTCAGTTCAGTTGAAGCCTTACAAAAGAGGGCTAGCTAGCCTGTGACACAGTTGCATTTCCAAAATATCAATTTGATAGGAATGGGGGAAAATTGCACCTGTAAATTTTGTTTGGAATGGGGCGAGACGGTGTAGACCCATAATGCTATACTGTATATGAATGGTGTTATCCAGCAACACTTTGCCACAGCCTGTAATAGGGCTGTGAATCTTCACTGGCCTCACGATTCGATTCGATTACGATTCATCTGTCAACGATTCGATTCGATTCGATTAAACGATGCATCACGATGCATCGCGATGCATCTTAAATCGATGCATCACTTTTTCCGCAATACATGATTTATTTTTTCTCACTTTCTTTTTTCTCACTGTGTGGCTACTTTTAAAATAAAAGTGCATTTGGAATTGCATTGTATTATGATCCATAATTAAAATAAACAACTGCATGTACTTACATTCTATTTTATTTGATTATAAAAAAAAATAAAAAAATACATTTAATAATCGATTTTTGATATTTGTTAATCGATGCAGAATCGTGCACGTCCGCATCGCGATGCATCTTATAATCGATTATTTTTGACACCCCTAGCCTGTAAGTATACTTGCATGCTGGCAGGAGGGAAAGCTGATCGTTAGCACCCACACTGTGTGTGTGTAATCAAAACAGTCAAGTCAATGTACAAACCAAATCGAGATGTTTTCGCCAGCTGTAGAAAATTAAATTAAATTAAAAATTTGACACAAATACGGCTTTAATTTGCTCAGCTACCTCCTACATTCAGACCGCATTAAGAGAACTAAAATCAAAGAAAATATCAAAATGTGATAAAAGCACAGGAAAACGATCCACGGTGAAAAAAACTACGATCACTAGGGTTGGGAATCTCTAGACACCCCGAGATTAAATTCCGATTCAGAGGGCTACGATGTGATGATAAAACAATTATCGATGCATCTCGATGCATCTTACTCAGGGTTCCAAGCATGAGGCAGAGCTACAGTAAAAGCAGAGAGTGCAGAAGAAGAAGCACAAGCTTTATTGACGTTAACTTGCAATAAAGAACGAAGTCTAAACTTATCACCTGACTGGACATCCATCATGTAAACATGGTGCCAGAAGCCGAACCTTGATGATGCGACAGGACACAAAATAACAGGTCAATCAGAAGGCTGGACACACGATTGATTCCACCGGAGCTAAGTTCAACTTGATAAGCTAAAGTGCTAGCTGCTAGCCAACGAACCAGCTTGACATGAAATGTGATCTATCGCAGTTGAGTTCCGCCTTTTCGTTCCGTCAACATCACATTTTTAACCAACGTTAAAATCGATTCGTAATCGCCCACATCCGCATCGCGATGCATCTAAGAATTGATTCGCCCCCCCCCCACCCATAACGATCACACTGCCATGGTATTTTTTTAGCCTGCCTCCTCTGAGCAATTAGGCTGTTGATCATGAAGTTTGAGTTTCTACAGGTGCTGCACCGCTCTTCTCTCTCTCTGTTCAGTCATGGCAGCTATTCCTGTTCAGGCTTCTGAGTTTTTCCTCTGTTTATTCCAAACAAATTGCTGTTGCTGCTTCTGGAAATGTAAAATTCATGAGGTCCTGTGTGCTGTGTGGCAGAGGATTTTCCCAGTGAAGGGATAAGGTGGCAAATATGTTTCCTGGGCAACATTCTTTGTTTACACTATATGCAATTTGTGGATCATTAGTTTAAACCATTAGTCAAACCATTGTCTGTTATCAGTTACTTTTTTGAATCCCTTACTTTTTTTAAACAGTTTTTCTTTTCTTTTTCCTCCATATGGTTTTATTTTAGTTAATGCAAATTTAAATAGAGTAGATTAGTATAAAAAAAGTAGTATAAAAGTGAAGATCCAGTCAAATCTTGTGCAGACAACATGCTGCTAATTGGGGGGAGTTGGGGCGTCCAAGTGCCCTTCATGCAAATGAGATTGGCTCACTGTTTTGAAATTTGAGCAATAGTTTTGCATTGCTTTTTAAAACAACTGTTCTAAGCATTTGATGTTTTCTGTTAGACAGGGAATGAAGACTCTGAGAGAACTGGGAGAACATTTCATGAAGCAAATTGAGCAGAGTATTACTCAACAAGGCTATTAAATATAAAAGGTTAAACCTATAAACATATAGGCTTAATGAGCATACTCATGTCCAAAAGTGAGAATGAAAAAATGCAGAGTTTAAATTAAAGTTAATTAATTCCAAAGGCCCAAATGATACTGTAAAACATAAAATGTCAAAGCTTTTAAGGCTTTAGGGTCAGTTTTCCTCCAGTCTTATCAAAGAATTATCGCCCGCAACGCAAGCATTTCATCGTTAATGTATTGTATGAGTTTTTTGGGGGAAAGGAAAAAGAATAGCAGACTAAATTTCTCTGGCAAATTGAGACTTTTTTTCTTTCACAATCATGCTGTGCTGGGCTGCTTTGGAATTGATTTCTCTGGTGGCGTTGGAGGAAACCACGGGGGCAGGACAAAATAACACAAACGGCACATGAAAAACAAATTCAACTTTGAAGTAAATACATCACAAACACAAAGGCAGCGACAGTAACGCGGGCCAGTCATATCGAGCTGAATGCCAATTAGCAGCATGCGTCAGCTAGAGGCAAGAGGTCCCAAAATCACAACTTTCATCTGCAAGTTTTTCAAAGCAGAAACTAACGGGGGGCAAATTATAGGCGGTGCCTGAATTTCAGGTGCATGATTGGTCACAAAAACTACAGTTAGGCTAATTTCCGAAGTAAGAGGGACAAAACAATCGCACAAATCAGGACCACATAAACACACACTGTATCGCTAAAAGAGAAACGGTAGTAGCAAGAAATTCACCACCAGGGACAAACACTTAAAGGACGATCAACCAACTTTGTATCATTATAATGTCGTTATTAATATTAAGCAGATGGGTAGTGTTTACCTTCGCTATATGTTTTCCACAGAGAAATCCAACTCCATCTGTCCGGCTTGCCGAAACGCCCAAGTCATTAAGGCTCGTTAAGGCTCTCTATGCTGATTCGCCGTGGATATGCGCATACTTAAAAAATAGAAATAAACAATAACAGCCGCCCTGGAAGCCGAATCGAAAACCCTCGGAGCAGATTCCGTGTCTTTGATCAACGCTAGCTTTAACGTTTTACCTAAGGTAGTTGAATAGCTTTGTTCACGTTCACATCAAGCATCAGAATGGAGGAGGGGGGATGATCTCAGTGACTTTGTGGCGTGGTTGTTGGTGCCAAACGGGCTGGTTTCAGTATTTCTGAAGCTGCTGATCTCCTGGGATTTTCCACACACCACGGTCTCTAGAGTCGACACGGAATGGTGTGAAAAACAAAACACTTTTAGTGAGCGGCAGTTCTGTGCATGGAAACTAGGGGTGGGGGAAAAAATCGATTCACCTAAGTATCGCGATTTTTAATGTCACGATTTTTTGGATCGATCTTTTATTCCAGAATCGATAATCGCAACAACAACAAAAAAACAAAACAATTTTTTTTTTTTTTTTTTTTTTTTTTGGGTGCTTGCAGTCAGGCCACTCACTGAACAGCAGGCCAGGCGCCGCCTACTGGTTTACTAGTGGTTTTATTACTTTATTAGTTAGTCTGAAGTAATAATTCGGCCCATATCGGCCTGGCCTGCTTGGTATCTAATGCCCGGCCTGAATTATGATCCCAGTCCGCCCCTATTTTTAACTATATCGCCCAGCGCTACTCATGATATATAATATACAGTCTCTAGTGTATGATTCAACTTTTCCCATGTTCTAATCTAGTGTAAAAAAGCAAACAAACTGAAAAAATAAAAGAAAAAAATAAACAAAAATCGCAATAAATCGTAATATCGAATCGCAATAATCGTAGAATCGCAATACTTAAGAATCGCAATATAAATCGAATCGGCACCCAAGAATCGTGATAGTATCGAATCGGGAGATAAGTGAATCGCCACAGCCCTAATGGAAACACAATGAGAGAGAGAGAGAGGTCAGATGAGATTGGGCCAGACTGGTTGCAGCTGACAGAGAGGCAACAGTAACTCAGATAACCTCTTTACAGCTGTGCTGAGCAGAAAAGCATCTCAAGAATGCACACGTGAAACCTGGAGGTGGATGTCACGTTGGTAGCTGGTTGACATTGAGCTGAAAAGTGATACCTACCCAGTATTAAGTAAGGTCTCCATATAAAGTATTTAATATGCCATCCTAGCCATTTTCAGTGCTATTTTCATGTGTAGAATCAGGTGCTAGTAGGAACAGAACTGATTTAGAGTTTCAATTTCAAAACATGTTAATTCACTTCACTCAACTGGTAAGGTGCGTTCACACTAGGGATGGGCATTTCTAGCAAAAACCCTATTCGAAATTCGCTGGCCAAATTCGAATTTAATTCGAAATTCGAAAATAAAAATAAAAATGTAAAAAAAATTAAAAATGTATTTTTTTTTTTTTTTTTTTTTTTGTGAGTGAAATGTTGCATTGTCTCCCCTGATTCTAAGTCTACGGCTTTATTAATTAATATAAAAAGCTTCTGCTGTGGATTTTTAGCTCAAACAAGCATTGCACCACTGAAGTAAAGAACATGTTACATGACATTGACATTTTCGAAAATAAAAAACAGTTTTGACAATCATGAGTGGTTCATTAAATATTTAGTAGGCTCAGGTCTGAGTGCCAAAGGGGTGCCAAAGTCACCCCCTCTCCCTCTTCATGGGATTTCATCCGCCATTCATTTTTCCATAAACCTTGCTTAAAATGCTTATAAAAATTGTTTTACTTGCTCAAACCAAGCGATTTGACTATACTTAGAATCAGGGGAGACAATGCAACATTTCACTCAAAAAAAAAAAAAAAAAAAAAAAAAATTTTTTTTTTCGAATTTCAATAATAATAATAATAATAATAATGATTGGATTTATATAGCGCTTTTCTAGACACCCAAAGCGCTTCACAGGAATCATTATTCATTCACACCATTCGTACCAGTGGTGGTAAGCTACGGGTGATGTAGCCACAGCTGCCCTGGGGAAGACTGACGGAAGCGTGGCAGCCATTTCGCGCCTACGGCCCCTCCGACCACCACCAACATTCATAGACATTCATACCCATTCATACGAGGCAATGAGGGTTAAGTGTCTTGCCCAAGGACACAACGACAACAGCTGGGAGGGAGCGGGATTCGAACCGCCAACCCTTGAGTCATTGGCCGACCTGCTCTACCTCCCGAGCTAATGCCGTCCTAATAAAAGTCGACCTTGATAATAACAACGATTATTCGAAAATTCGAAATTCGATGCCCATCCCTAGTTCACACCGACCTATTAAAGTTTTTCGCTGGCATCGAGTTTACATACAAAGTCAATGCAAACGAGCGATTGAGCGTATATTCGCCCGGGAGAAAAATCGCTGGGCGATAGGGCGAAAATTCGCTCGTCGCCCGAGATGAAATATCCCAACTCGAGCGAAATTACGCTGCCAATCAGTCGCTCGCTGTTCAACGCCGATTGGCTGCCGTGTGAGAGCGAGTCAAGGATCACACTGGCTTGGAACAAACCGCTGGTTTATTGTGTGGCAACAAACAACCGCATTGACAGCTGATTGACAGGCTGACAGCTGACATGAAGTGAAGTCTGTACTACCGGTATAGAGCTCGCGTTAGGAGCACGCTGATAGGCTTAGCTTGTAAACAACTACGGTGGCTCGTAGTGGACAAACATCATGACATTGCCTAACGTCATAGCCCCCAGATGTCCGTCAATTCGTGTGCCTGTTGACGAGCGATTTAAACACAGCGACAGAGCGATTCCAAAGGGTTGAATCGAGCGACAGAGCGAAAAATAAATATCTCGGTGTGAACACAGCTTTAGGCTGGTTACCATCCAAGCAGCAGAGAAACAGAAGTTTAGACACTTACCCCCCCCCCCCTCCCCCACCCCCCTGCATAGATCAGCATAACAGGCAGCCAATCAGGAGTCTGTTTGATACAGATCCATTGTTTTTGCTTTGATTAGCTCACAGTCAAGAGTGTACGGTGGTCAGCAGGGACAAAGTTTAAACACAGACAAAAACCATAAAGAGTGTATATAACCAAGGCGTTCAAACGTTATCTCAAAAAGTTACCACCTAACTAATTTCTTTTTTTAACAAAGTTTTTGATTCGTGCTTCGGCACGTTAGAATGTAAGCAGCTGCTTTGTCAGGACATCCAGGAATAAGCCACAAGCTGCGGCTGGGTACGGCTCCGTAATGGCTGCCGGAACAGACGTGTGTCCATGCTGCTCTAATGTCCACTCCTTTGTTTTTCCTGCATCTGGTCGATGTTTGCTGGATCCGCTTGCGTCTGAGCGCAGATGATGCACTCTAGTCTGTTCCAGCAGGCAGCAGCTGTACTGAGAGACGCACCACATCTGGTGGACTCCGTTCCTAACTGGACGTGATGGGGGACGAGCGAACATCAAGATAGTTTCGTTTTTTTCCAAAATGAAGCTGTTCTAACGAAAACGTCCTGCTCAAACGTCAGCGAACAGGCTGTGTGTGCGACGTGTGGCTTCTTGAGTGAAAAATCACTCGCCCTGGCCCTGAAGCTTCGCACACAACTCCACTTGCAACATGCAACCATGTTTGGACACGAGGGGGTAGGGCCATATGATTTCCACAAAACGTAAAAAGAAATTGGTAATATGGTAAATGGTAAATGGCCTGCATTTATATAGCGCTTTTATCCAAAGCGCTTTACAATCAGTAGGTAGTCTACATTCACCCATTCATACACCGATGGCGGCGGTAATAAAAATGGAATCAGCTCTAAAACATGGAATATTGCAGAATGTTCCATAATTTGGCTGAAATGGATAAAAGTAGGCCTAATTGTCAAAATAAGAAGTAGATCTAATTATCGTAGTAACCTAAATGATTTCATGATTGTAAAATAGGCCTAAGGGAAATCATTCAGTTTTCAATTGGGGTGTTTTGAGAAGGGGGTCAGCCTTGCGTGGGACCCTTACTGCACCTCACAACTTTAGTTTTCACCTTGAGAACCATGTTGAAGAGGCTGTCAGAGCCATGTTGTAAAAAAAAATAAAAAAAAAATTGCTCCTAACCCCTAAATTAAAAATTAAAAATAAATTGAATGGATTTCATATACACGAGGGTTGTCCTACTTGCCAGTATTGGACATCACTCGTAGTATTTCTGGACAATTATTCTGGCTCCATAAGCCAGAGCTGGCTGGCTCGCCTTTACGTTAGGAAGAGGTGTTACTCTGAATGTGCTGCATGGAGCCCCTTACCTTCTCCATTTCATACCTTTGTAGCCCGTGGGCAGACACACGGCTGAGGAAACCGCTCGTGTAGAAAAGCTAATTTGAGAATCCTCTTTGCGCTTAACAATTACAGAGCTCTCCTGGCAGAGATCGCTGAACTTGCAGCTCATTCCAGGGGTTTCCTTTATATCTACCTTGATACTAGATAGAAATAACTGTGTGTGGTTACTTTCTAGGTACATTCCAGACGAGGCCCTCCTGACCTGTAGAAGGTCGAGGTTAAAGACTGAAGGAGACTGTGCTGTCAGTGCCCCACGGGCTTTAGAACCCTCTGTCTGAAGAGCGTACAGGCCGGCGAAATCAATGCTCAAATCAGATTTTTACTGGCAACCTTTTGTATCGTATTTGTTCTGTTCTTGTTTTATTGTCCGGTAAAATTGTTAGTGTTTGCAAAGCACTTTGTAACACCTTACAATATGCTACAGTATAGATAAATGTACTAGAGTGTTGTTATTATTATTAGTAGTACTAGTATAGTGTAGTGGCACTAGTAATACAGTATTGTCATTGTTGTTGGCTCTTGAAGCTGAACTGTACAGGGCCTAGTCCATCCATACACACAGTTTGTAAGACTTTATTTTTTTCCTGCTTTTACTTCCTGTCCTTTTTCCACATGACAAATGACACTGCCACCTCTGAGAATTGATTATAGATTCTCGTCATCACGATGATCATCATTTGCATTATTGACATGGCAGCTCCTCATTGTCTGGCTGGAAATGAACGTTTTTTTGCCCCTTCTATCTTGCAGCACTAGTGTGATCAGGCCTGCTTTCAGGGGCTCAGAAAGACACCTCAGATCCACTGTGCTGTTCATACCATGCACACACACACACACACACACACACACACACACACACACACGTACACACGTACACACACACACACACACACACACACACGTACACACACACACACACACACACACACACACACACACACACACACACACACACGCACACGCACGCACGCACACACACAATGTACACAATGGCAAACACACACTACTTGAATATATATTATACTTGGCTATACTGGGTATGGTTAGGTATAGTGCCCACTAAGCACTATATTTTCAGTTGGTTGCTAAAATGAGGCATAGCTTTTTTAGTGAGGTACCCGTTTCATCTTGATCAGGGCTTCAGGTGAAATGAAAGTTGTATTGTGTATTGCACATATACACAGTAGTACAGTAGTTATTGAACAAAAACCTTGCAGTGATTTGTTCTCCAGGTGCATGAAAACGATGGCATTCAGTGTTTGTTTCCTGTGGATGTGCTCGATGAGCCTTTAGCTAAATGTCTGCAGACCTTTGAGCTCTGCTTATTCCACGTATTGCTCGGACTCGTCTTCTTAGCGATTGCTTTTTGTGATGAGCCAGATCTGTTTAATTCATACGTTTGGTTGGATTATTCTTTTCAATTGTCTATGGGGGGGTGAAAGTGCGCCTATCCCACTGCCTGCCTGCCTTCCTGCTGCGTACTAGTGTTCACGCTTCATCTCCGTGCAGGGCTCCACGCAATCTACACCAGCCTGGAAGTCTGCCAGGCGTACCCAACAATTGATCATTTTACTCTGTGTTGCATGCATTGACTTCTGCCCCCCCGCCTCCCCCAGGGGTAAACTCATGCAGAACGTCTAATCTAGCGGTTTTTTGGCCGCTGTACCTGTCTCTGATATACATGCACCTTCTCTCTCTATTACTTACTCAATTTCTCTCTCTCTCTCTCTCTCTCTCTCTCTCTCTCTCTCTCTCTTCCTTCTCTCCCCGCTCTTTGGGCCAGGTGCCGAGGCGATAAGAGTAACGATCGGGGGGATTCTCTCTCTCTCTCTCTCTGGTCCCGCCCGCACGGTATCAGAGCCCGTGCTGATTGACAGCCAGGTATCTCCACAATAGAATAAAATCAGCTTTGACAGTTTATGTCAGCATGGCTGAGCGATTCAATGATTTGTCAATAACAATGCAAGGAGGGACATCACAATATTTCGGCGTTTAGGCTCCAGGATGCTTCTTTAGGGGGGGAGTGGGTTTCTCTCCCCACCACCCCTCTCTCTCTCTCTCTCTCTCTCATAAATCAAATCTCCTGAATTCTTGTCTGCGCAGCGAGATAATCCTCTCTGGCTGTTTTTCATTGTCGCTGCACACCATGCTGAATTTGTAAACATTTTTGCAAAGTTTTTTTTTTTTTCTTTTTTTTTTTAAGGTGTCGCCACTCTGTACTCCGTCTTGCGCGTGGCCCCGCCCCCGCCGTCCTGCAGCCCAGCATGGAAGGGAGGGAGAGAGAGGCGGCTCAATGAGCCTCAGTCCTGAATATATTATATATGGGGGGGGGGGGGGGGGGTTTGGGGGGCGCGCGCTCCGCTAGCAACGACTTCTTTCGCTGCGACTTCAAACGACAGGCTGCGTTCCCCATCTGTCTCGGCGAGAGAACACATTTAAATTTCCTCCCCGCGAGCGACACTGGGGGGACCGAGTTAGCTCTAACCGGATTTGAATATCGTCGGTCTCACCAAGGTTAATAGCCATTTCTGTAGCCGGTGAGAAGGTGTTTAGGCTTTTTCGATCATTTAGAAGGGCTGCTGCACTCATTAGGACATGTTGGCACACAGCCTCTGATTGAAATGGGAATGCAGCACCGAGTGAGTGAAGAACGCACGGCCTCTCTGCTAAACCTCTGCTGGTGTAAACCAGTGTGAGATAATGAGCTATAAGTGGGAGTGATGCTGCTGACAAATTAAAACAATGGTTTTCCCACAGCTCAGAGATGTAAATGTGTCAAAAAAATAAAAGTGCAATATGTTGTAGTAAAGTATGTTTAGCCACTATACTCACTTCTCCATTGTCTTAATTAGATTTAAATGTATTGTCCCATTTCTAAATGAGTGATGAGTCGGTGGGCTTAGGCTAGCTCGGGGTTTGGACGAGGAAGCCGCAGAAGTCATACTGAAAGCTGTAGTTCTTCGAATGGCCACTTGAGGCTGGACCCAAAAGGGAGTCGTTCCCCTTCACCCCCATGTTAAAATGGCCCACTTTGTAAGAGGATGAAGCATGTTTACAGCCTGGTCCAAAACATAGCTAGCTAATAGCTAATTTCACCTTTCATAACAACAACTATACGGGGCGTGAATTTTTATATAACTCACCTGTTTAGAGTAAAATAAACAATAGAAAAGACTAGTGTCCTCTAGAGAGAGAGTGGCGTCAGCGGAGGACCAAAATGCGAGACTCATTAGCCAATGAACAGCCAGGAATGGGTCTCGCGCTACTTTTGCATGCTAAAATAAAGCTGATAATGTACAATTTGATTCAAGGGGGGAAAAAACCCTTTCAGAGTACAACACAAACTTGTCTATTTTGCTGCAACTCGACAGTGCTGCTTAATCCAGGACCTTACTTCCTGGAACTCTTGAGAGTAAAAAAACTGGTCCATCGGAGTGAATGGAGATGTCGGAACTCTTCTATTATACGGCTCTGGAAAAGACTATGTTTTGGGGGCGATTGACAGGTCACCTGTCCAGTGATCGCGCAGCTTGCCGATCACAGACCAATAGCAGGTCGGAGCTGCGGCTCTGGGAAACCCCTCGTTTCTCGTGCGAATTGCGTAACAACCCCAAGATGGCGACAGGCTACACTAGGCTTCCAAACGGAAAAAAATAGCCTTCGTCCATGTTATTAACTGTAGATTTACTGTGTTAGTGAGTCAGTCTGTGGGGCAATTTCCTTGCTAAAAGTCATGCATGTGCGCGCTCCAATGTCAATGGGGGTGAACTTTGACACGCGTAGTTGCTCCTCCTCCCCGCTCTATTTCCTCCTTCCTGGGTGTTATCTTCCCTTCAGACCTGACACCTTTCAATGTGACTCCATACACAGCCTCTCTTATTAACTATGCTAATAGCTGAAATCCCCTATCTGTAGACGCACAACAGTCAGGGGTTCCTCCCTGTAAGCCTGTCTGTGGGAGATTAGACCCGCCCTGCCTAAAGACCTGCCAATGATGCAAATCTCACTGATCTAAATCCCGGAGACATGCTCCACTGCTCCTGGCTTCTCTCTCTCTCTCTCTCTCTCTCTCTCTCTCTCTCTCTCTCTCTCTCTCTCTCTCTCTCTCTCTCTCTCTCTCTCTCTCTCTCTCTCTCTCTCTGCACTTCACTTCTTCTTACCCTGGCCCCCCAAACACACATCGTTTCTTCCTCATAGTTTCCTGGAGGCTCCGCAGCTCAATCTCCTCCAAACCCCCACATGGCCTGAGTGAGCAGCACGACCTTGGCTTTTTAAGGGCCAAGGACCTAGAAAGGCACACATGGGTGTAAAGTGCAACACATCGCAAAATGTTGATATTTTGTGTGCGTACCCCATGGTGGATTTGTTCATCATGATGATAAATATGATTTTTGACATTTACAGCAAGCTGCCTGACCTTTGATACATTTGGAGTAGAATTTAAAACACAAATCTAAAGTTTACCCATAGTCAAAATGTAATTCATACAAATGCCTACAGTACAGTAGTCTAACTTCTAAATTCAGTCTATTAGTCTAGTACAATGTTATGCTTTGACAGACGAGTCATCATGCTCTTGGTCCCACAAACTTCAAAGTGGCCATAAACTGATCATCTCAAATATCTGTTTCTTTCTCTTTGGTGACACCTATGGCGATGAGCGGTACTGTAATTGCAGGTGAGATCCAAACAGTGTTGCATAATGTGATCTTACTAGTCAGTTTGTTGTTGGGCCTAACCCAGTGTTTCCCATACATAACATACATAAACATATAACATACATAAAGGAATTTGTGGCGGGCACCTGAACACAACATGCAAGATATCCGCTGAATAAGTGTCCAATAAATGTTCATGTCATTCTGGCCAATACTTCTGTTATAGCATTTCAGTCTGGAATATGGAATATCTTTCAATAATCTATGATTTAGCTGCTAAATTGTCAAATACCGCCATCTGCTCACTACCCAGGCACTTATGTATGTACTTAACCTAACTACGGTAACTTAACCTAACTAACTATCCGGTGTGCACAACATTGTCAGCCTAAACTCCGGCTGACACCCCAAAAACCTACAATCCGCTACAGAAAAATGTATATTGTTTGTTTATTAACTGGCCCCACGAAAGTGGCAAAGCAAGTTGAGTATCCCTGACCTATAGGGAGAAATTTAGTTTGTCATTGTAAACCCACAGCACAGTAATGATGACATGTTCTTCATAGATCTAGCCTTTTAATTTTGCTCTTAAGCTTTCTCAAAGTACACCAAATTCATGCATTTTACTTTAAAATGTTTAAAAAAATCTCGTGGGGGGGCATGCCCCCGCACCCCCCTAGGGGTCTGCGGTCCCCCACCACAAATACTCAAAATCCTGTGGGAAACACTGTAAACCACACACAATGCTAACAGACAGAGACCAGAAAAAGTAGCTTGTTATCCTACTTAACCCGAGTTGCCGGGAACCTACACGGTAGTTGAAGAGGGAGTCGGTCTATTGCACTAGCTCCGCCTACCTTCTCCATTGTGTCTCCACAGACACTCAGGTCAGAAATGCTGCAATACTGAACAATGTGAAAATGCAAAGGCTTCCATCATTGGACCATAGGCTCAGTCACCATTGTGTTAACTCACAAACTCAGTCTGCGAGCTGCGATAGATAGTTACTTAACAGAGATGTATTTACACGACAATCTTTGAGATTATCACTCTAAGTTCTGCCATGATTTGTGAGAGAATAACATGCACAATATCCTTGCCATCACTCTTCATCTAGACATCTACAGTATGGAGGAGGCAGCGCCAGATTTAGCTGAAGATAAAGGAGGGATGTTCTGCCATCAACATCTCAGTTACTTCATTCATTTAGAGGAGACTATCTGCTTTCTTCAGCCTAGATGGTTATCTGAATTAGCCCGCTAATGCTTCACGATGCATGTTACTGCTACATGACTGGCTATAAGTGGAAATAGCCTACATACCGATGATTCACATTGGCCTGTTTATACAGAAAATCCACATCCACTCCCAGCTCCTCCGCCTCGCTTCATTCCCTTCGCTGTCACCCCTGTCACCGCTAACTGCACACTGCTCGTCTTAATTGCAAGATTGCCTGTCTTTATGAGTCGCAACTAAGTAGCAAAACTGCCACCTCATTAGTAGAAAAACATTCTAACTACTACAATCAGGACGGCGATGACTTTTATAGTGTCTC
Organism: Poromitra crassiceps; assembly: GCF_964638095.1. NCBI lineage: Eukaryota > Metazoa > Chordata > Actinopteri > Beryciformes > Melamphaidae > Poromitra > Poromitra crassiceps. The sequence goes on from NC_139649.1 coordinate 7,084,209, forward strand.
TGAGTACTGATCTTTCTGATTCAGGCTCTGCTCATGCAAGTGGGCACAGAGAAGAGTTCCTCTTTCAACCCCTAGCCGGATGGTTAGCTAAATGGACGGGGAGAAAGAGACGCAAGTTCATAACCTGAATGGCTACAAAATCAATTAGGTACAATCTGTGTGAGCTGACTATCTGTTAATTTCTGAAACATTTGATAATGCCCCTTAAGGAGCATTCTGCTTAATTAACTGTGCAGCGATTTGTCGTCACTAATAGGCGGTGTCGTTCCAAAAGAGTTGAGTTTCTGGCCATGATGACTGGTAATGAGGGTTTTAACCTCAGCAGACATCTGGGGAAACTGCTGTATATGGGCCATTCAGTGCAACGAAGGAGTCCCTGGAAGCTCCTCTTGTCCACTCTGCCTGTAGTCTGGCTTTTAGGACGCAGTTGGACAGGCTTGTACAGGCCAGAGTTATAGGAATTACATGAAAAGAAATCACTCCCAGGTGTTGAAGTAAGCGGTGCAGGTTTCAGTACACTGCAGTGTTGTAGGCAAGTCACTATATCTCGAGTCTAAGTCGAGTCTCAAGTCCCCAGTGTCCAAGTCCAAGTCACCAAAGAAGAGTCCGAGTCGAGTCCCCATTACCTGAGTCTTGAGTCTGGAGTTACTGAACATGAGCGTGAATCCACAAGTGGGCGGAACAACATACGTGTCTGCCCTGGCATGAAATTGAATAATGTCACAGTATTAATATAGTGATCAATATCTTATGCTATGCCTAGCTATTACCACCCAAAAAATGAACAAAAACAAAAAAAACAGTTGATCAAAATAAGCCTTGAGTCCTCGTCTCGAGTACAAGTCTGAGTCATGAGTTCTGAAAATGTGTCCAGGACTCGGAGTCGAGTCGGACTCAGACTCAGACTTGACTACAACACTGCGCCACTGAGCTTAGCTAACGAGTCATGCTGATTAATTACAATGTTGCACTGCAAACCGTGTTGAAATCCGTTGGTCGATTGCGGAGGGAGATGTGTTTGAACGCGTTAGCGAGTTCAGCAAGCTAAGCGGCTAATCAAGCTAATGTGTGTTGCGTTTACGATGACGTTACGGCAGCTTTAGGTCGCCGCTCTCTCTCTCCATTCACTCACTACCTCGCTTGACCACCAAACCACGCTCTCTCTCTCTCTTTCTCTTGCTTGCTTGTGGAGCCGGGGGGAGAGGCTTAAGCTTGAATTATGCTAGACGTATATGGACTGTCGCATGGAAATGAGAGACACGGAATCCTGACGAGAAAACTTTTTGAGCTTTTATATTCCGTGCGGAAGTGACCTTTATTTTTGAAAACTCGGACATCTCATGCTACAACTCTCGCTTGCTCGTGGAGCCGGGGGGAGGGGCTTAGGAACGGATGGACATCCCACGCTACACACGGACGAACACCCATGTCACTGTCGGTGCCAAATTCATTTTGTGTCAACGCATACCACAAATTTCCATGATCAAAAGTTTCCATGATGTGATAATTGCAAGTTAAATGATGTGCAAAAAATATTTACTTTGAATTCATTTCACATGTGGAACGCCTGCTATACTATCAAATGAAGTGCCTCCATTATTGTCTCAATGAGCAGTGAGACTTGTCAGCCGTTGAGTGCACAGCATAGTGTTTTTGTCTGTGCATCTGCCATAGACGATCACTCATCCGTTTACAGGCACAGCTAAAGCACTTGGGCCGTGCATGTTTCTGGCAGAAGACGCAAGTAGCCTAGCGCTTGAACAGGAAGTCATGAATAGCCAAAAACTCAATGACTAGCTGGCTTTGCATCAGTCCACATGTTGGGTAAGAAGGGAAAAACAACTGATTATATATAAATCTTTATTCAGGAGTTCACAGAGGATCCATAGAAAAACATTACATACTGACATAAAAAAGAACATAAAAGAGGCCTACATTTAAAAGGATCAATTCACATACAAAAATAGGCTCCTGCGCCAGTGGCGCCGTAGACTGGAGCTGAATCTATATGAGCTTTTGGCCGGGTCTGTTAGTTTCATTATGATGTCATTGACAGAAACATTCAGGCGGCACATAAAACTGTACATTAGGTTCCTGAGAAGCGCTTTGAAGGTGGGTAACCCCAGACTAACAAATAGCGTGCTGGCACTGTGCCATCTAGGCACACGCAGGAGCAGACACAGTGCATCATTGTATGCTACATTTAGTCTCTGCATGGACTTGGCCTTATAGCAGTCCCACAGGTGAGCAGTATAGAGTGGAGAGCAGTACGCTCTAAATAGAGAAGCCTTGACAACATCAGAACACATGTAGAATTTCCTCTTGAGCATGTTTGCTTGTGCATAGAGTTTATTGCGTTGTTGGTATATGTCCCTGTCTGATGACAGGTCATCAGATATAAAGTGACCCAGGTATTTAGTCTCCTTGCACACATTAAGAGTTTTACCACTCAAGACAAATGTGGGGAAAGCAGACTTTCTATCCTGTCTTGAGCGTACGATCATGATGTTGCTTTTTTCAGCATTATACTTGATGTCACTTAAGGCACCGTATTCAGAGCATATGGACAGTATCTCTTGTAGCCCAGCAATAGAGAGCCACCATCAACCATCCTCCGAGTGTGAACACAATCTTTGTCGTAGCCAAAAACCGGTCATTTGTCATTTGGAAATACTAGACGAGGAGAGGCAAGAACAGATAACAGCACTGTAGAGCTGTTGTTGTCATCCAGGCTCAAGAATCATCAAGTCCAGTACAATGAAGGTGAGGGATGCTGGCTGCAGCATCCCCTCCATAACCGCATGTGTTATTACAGGAACAGTCACCCTAATTCAGATCCCATAACCAAACCAGACATAATATAGCCTAATCTTAATCACAGTTTTTTAAGTAATCATACTCATTATAATTGTAGCTGTAGTTATGCTACAGCAGCTGAGCTCTAACCTTTCCTTTTGCAATACAAGTTTATTGAAGTTTTAAGAGCTATAGTGCAGCGTATCCTCGTCCTCCCATGGGTCATGTTGTAAAGCCACAAACAGGCCAGTCACAGGAGCAGGGCCACGTTTCAGAGTACTACTACGTTCTCGAGGGCCCTTTTAAAGGACTTAACCCTCCCTGATTGGAGCCCCGTAAGCTTCTCTTCCTGTTCTTAGAGCAGTGTCAGGCGGACTGCCTGCATCAATAGTCTCATGAATATGCCTGGTGGAAAAAGTCTTTCCTCACACGACGACGACGACGACGACAGCAGCAGCTGCTGCCTTTTTTTTTGTTTTTTGCAGACACTCGTTTAGGAATCAATCTCGTATCGACGTATTGACTTTTCCCGCTAATGGAGCAGCACTAAGCCCCGCCTCCACAATGTTAGCACTGATGGGCTCTGCAAGAGTGGGATGGACTTTTCTGCTCCGAATGCATCTATTCATTCTGCGCTCTACTGCTAATGCCTGCCTTCATGGCCTCAGGTTAAGGCCTTTTCTATCCACCTTATTTCTAGCTGCCATGATGCCTGATGGGTGCTTCTTCCGCTTCCGGTGTAATTGTTACACTGTTTTAACTTGACAAAAAAAAACGTCTATGAGGATTTTACAGCAGAGCCATTCCGCTCTACAGCCGTGTCGTTCGGGTGCTGGGATAACGTAATGCATTGTGGGTAGTCGGCTACTGTGGCTAATGCTAACGGGCTAGCGTAATAGTTACTTTACATGGCAGTAAAACGCCACTGAATGACCAAATTGATTTAACTTTTAACCATTTCGAGTAAGACTGTTTCCCTACGGACCCGCAGCGTTGGTTAGTTGTTCATAACGTGACTATATTTATAATTTTTATAAAGGACTCTAGCTTCCGGTTTATAATTCGGGTCTGCAGCCGAGTATAACAAAGGAAATGGCAAGCTGCAACAATGAGTCACGTTAAATCGGACCTTGTTCCCACAATTATTTTTTCCAGTGGGGCATTCAAAAAGAAGGTGGATATTCATCATATAAAATGTTCAACCTAGTGTCTTCTAGAGAGAGAGAGTGGCGTCAGAGAAGGACCAAAATGCGAGACTCATTAGCCAATGAACAGCCAGGAATGGGTCTCGCGCTACTTTTGCACGCTAAAATAAAGCTGATAATGTACGATTTGATTCAAGAAAAAAAAAACTTTCAAAGTACAACACAAACTGTCCATTTTGCTGCAACTCGACAGTGCTGCTTAATCCAGGACCTTACTTCCTGGAACTCTTGAGAGTAAGAAACTGGTCCATTGGAGTGAATGGAGATGTCGCGACTCTTCTATATACACGGCTCTGGTTCAACCTAAGCACTCCACACATATTTACATCCAGCCTCGGTTAGCAGCATAATGCTATATGATATAGAGGTGGTGAGGTACTCTATATTTGATGGCTAAACATGGGCCTGGCTGGATTGCATGGGGTAGTTTGAGGAGCAGTGCCGAAGCCCTTCGTAAGATAAATAGCCGGTTTAAAGATGACGTTAGTAATAATGTATAATAATATAATAATGTTACCACCTGCTTAGTAATAATGTATGATAATATAATAAGGTTACCACCTGCTTAGGCAGCATCACTGCTTGGCTAGCTGTTGGCTGGAGGCGATCGGGCTCCACTTGCGTTCGAAGAACGAGTCTTTTGACCTGCGCTGTCACTGTCGCCACGGTGACGTTCTGAGTGACAGATTGACGAGCGGCGCAGCACTGACTTAGCTGCTGTTTATGGGCCTGATCAAAAGGTGATTGCCTGCTTTGTAACCTTCCGCTGTAAATGAAGGCTTACGGCGCTAATAAATCTCCACAGGAGCCAGAAGTACTCTGTCGGACCGACGGTGACAGTTTGACATTGTCCCCGCTCTCGCTCACAGTGATAAAGACAACTGCCTTTAAATTAGCCCCTCGGATATATTGACTCATCTTAAGTTTAACAGAAGGGCAAACGATAAAGTGGCCCTGTCTGTCTTACAATGACTTTGCAAAAGTGCCAAGATCAGACGTCCTCCTCACTGTGATGATGACACTCCTTCTTCTCACCACAAGTGTGGTCTGACATTGAGCACAGCACAGTACTGCTCTCTCACCAAAACCAGGCTCCTGCAGAATGCTGTGCCTCTTAAGTCCTGATGATGGTGCATGTTGCTCAGCTGAATACCATATGGACTATCCATTCAGCTGAATACCATATGGACCATATGGACTATCCATTCCAGAGAGATGGGTGGGTACCAGCATCGTCCTACACCAAAGCTTTGTCCTTCCGGACCACTCCTGCATCAGTGCATCTGCGACAGGGACTTGGCAATCTGATGCAGCTGCTACCACAGCACTGTCTGTCCTCTCCGTGCCTTTGTGTGTGTCTGTGTGTGTGTGTCTGTGTGTGTGTCTGTGTGTGTGTGTGTGTGTGTGGGTGTGTGTGTGTGTGTGTGTGTGTGTGTGTCTGTGTGTGTGTGTGTGTGGGGGGGTGGGGGGGTGGGGGGGAAACAGTCACTCTGAGTGCTCTGTGAAGAGCCGTATGGCCATCTCTATCCAACACATCGTTTAGTTTACTCAGCGCATCAGCATTCCAAGGATTCCCGTTGCACATTTTCACTTTTGAATGTCAAAGCAATTTTGGTTGATGACTTTGGAAACTTGTCTTTGTGAGCTGTTGATTTTATGAGATGGGTAAACAACAGAATTATGATATATGATTTGATTTTTGTGATGAAAAGATCATTTTATTAGGTTTGCAAATTTCATGCGTTTTTTCTTATCACTTTCTACCACGAAGCAAATCCTCAAGAGTCATTGTTTCTGCATGCACATCACTACAGGTTCTTCTAGCTGACACTTTCACTTTCGCTTTGCACTTTAAGAACCGTTTCACATGCGTTAATGCTCCCACGCTGGACTAACGTTACTTTTGACCACTTCATATCATACCTGTCTCATGTTTCTTCTGTTGCACCAGGAGGTTTGGATAGGTTAACATTACGCCCTCTGCTGGTATAAAAGTCATTAGAACACGGCTCTCTCGAATACTCGATTCTGATTGGTCAATCAACAATATTCACCGGTCATTATTTCTCGACAACCGACCACTGCTCTGCCACACCTGGATTAATCAGTTGATAAGAGCCTTTTGTCAGCAAGCCACTACTAATTAGGCCAACCAGTTGCAGCTGTGGTGTCTTGTGTGCCAATTACGAATGAAACCGCTTTGTCGTTGAAAACGCTATTAAAAAATATATTTGAATAATTATTTTTGTCAGATTATTGAATGATTTAGTTGTAGGCCGTGTTCTAAGCGGGATAATGTATATTGAGGCGGTGATTACTGGGAAATAATGACCTTCAGGTGAACGATTTAGCCCTACGCGTCGGGCTCAATCCACCTGTCGGTCATTATTTCCCCCGTAATCACCGCCTCAATATACATTATCCCTTACATATACAATATGTGAGCTCCGGAGAAATTATACATGTCAGTTAATCAGTTAATACATTTTTAGCTGGTTAAATTCTTCAATTAACCGGTTAATCATTAGCATCTCTACTGTAGAAGATATACGTATTTAAGATTTGGAGAGGACTTTTTTTCGAGCCATTAATCAAACCAACATCATCATCTTTTTTTGGCTACCCCCAAGTAGGAAAAAAAGTTTTTGTGTTTCTATATTTTGAAGAACAGCATTTGTGATCACTCGCTGAACGTCAGGACTGTTGCGGTAAGCTTGCTGAGAGCGAGAATTCTTTCACAAAGTATAAGTGCTTCTCCTCTGCAGTCTGCACCAACTTGGAAGTTTGTGGCAAAAGTTTTTTGCTCTGCTTTTGTAAGGAAATCCAAATGCAATGTCACTGGTGAAGAAGATGGCGGGCTATTATTGGAGTAGTGTCACATCAATAAGTCTGTGTGGGTTTAGGCAAGACTGCATCAACAAATTCACTTTTCACTGCCCTGAAAGTCAAGACAGGGCTGTGTTTTCTCTCTCACAAACCTTTACCTGCCTCTGGTGGTTTGTGGGTGAGCTAAGTCAGACCTTTAGCTGCCTCTGGTGGTTTGTGGGTGAGCTAAGTCAGACCTTTAGCTGCCTCTGATGGTTTGTGGGTGAGCTAAGTCAAACCTTTAGCTGCCTCTGGTGGTTTGTGGGTGAGCTAAGTCAAACCTTTAGCTGCCTCTGGTGGTTTGTGGGTGAGCTAAGTCAAACCTCTACCTGCCTCTGGTGGTTTGTGGGTGAGCTAAGTCAGACCTTTAGCTGCCTCTGGTGGTTTGTGGGTGAGCTAAGTCAAACCTCTACCTGCCTCTGATGGTTTGTGGGTGAGCTAAGTCAGACCTTTAGCTGCTCTGGTGGTTTGTGGGTGAGCTGAGTCAAACCTTTACCTGCCTCTGGTGGTTTGTGGGTGAGCTAAGTCAAACCTTTAGCTGCCTCTGGTGGTTTGTGGGTGAGCTAAGTCAGACCTTTAGCTGCCTCTGGTGGTTTGTGGGTGAGCTAAGTCAGACCTTTAGCTGCCTCTGGTGGTTTGAGGGTGAGCTGAGTCAAACCTTTAGCTGTCTCTGGTGGTTTGAGGGTGAGCTAAGTCAAACCTTTAGCTGCCTCTGGTGTTTTGAGGGTGACTTAAGTCAAACCTCTACCTGCCTCTGGTGGTTTGAGGGTGAGCTAAGTCAAACCTTTAGCTGCCTGTGGTGGTTTGAGGGTGAGCTAAGTCAAACCTTTAGCTGCTTCTGGTGGTTTGTGGGTGAGCTAAGTCAAACCTTTAGCTGCCTGTGGTGGTTTGAGGGTGAGCTGAGTCAAACCTTTAGCTGCCTCTGGTGGTTTGTGGGTGAGCTAAGTCAAACCTTTAGCTGCCTCTGGTGGTTTGTGGGTGAGCTAAGTCAAACCTTTAGCTGCCTGTGGTGGTTTGAGGGTGAGCTAAGTCAAACCTCTACCTGCCTCTGGTGGTTTGTGGGTGAGCTAAGTCAGACCTTTAGCTACCTCTGGTGGTTTGTGGGTGAGCTAAGTCAAACCTCTAGCTACCTCTGGTGGTTTGTGGGTGAGCTAAGTCAAACCTTTAGCTACCTCTGGTGGTTTGTGGGTGAGCTAAGTCAAACCTCTAGCTGCCTGTGGTGGTTTGAGGGTGAGCTAAGTCAAACCTTTAGCTGCCTCTGGTGGTTTGTGGGTGAGCTAAGTCAAACCTCTACCTGCCTCTGGTGGTTTGAGGGTGAGCTAAGTCAAACCTCTACCTGCCTCTGGTGGTTTGTGGGTGAGCTAAGTCAGACCTTTACCTGCCTCTGGTGGTTTGTGGGTGAGCTAAGTCAGACCTTTACCTGCCTCTGGTGGTTTGTGGGTGAGCTAAGTCAAACCTCTACCTGCCTCTGGTGGTTTGAGGGTGAGCTAAGTCAAACCTTTAGCTGCCTGTGGTGGTTTGAGGGTGAGCTAAGTCAAACCTCTACCTGCCTCTGGTGGTTTGTGGGTGAGCTAACAGCTAAGTACTCCCTCACCATGAGTGGTTTGAGCCAAAGACAGTGGCAGGAGGAGTTGCTTTGCGTGTTGATGCATGAGTCTGGCTTCTGAAGCTTCTAATTTAAATTACACCAACTGACTTTTTGTCTGTTGTGTTTTATGACCGTGTCACAGAGGAATATTGTCCTTATTTCATTTACAAAATGAATGAGATCTGTTTTCATATAATAATGGAGATTATTGCTCTTTATAATGTATCCTTCTCCCTCTCAGCCACTCAACCCCCTCCTCCTCCTCCTCCTCCTCCTCCTCCTCCTCCTCCTCCTCCTCCTCCTCCTCCTCCTCCTCCTCCTCCTCCTCCTCCTCCTCCTCCTCCTCCTCCTCCCCTCCATCACTTTGCTGTGTTTGTGAGAACCATCTTGAGTGCTTTTGTGTGTCGAAGTAAAGAGTGTGTTGTGAATACTTTATCCCATCTAGAGCTCATGTTTGATCATCCAGGTGTGTTTGTGCCATTATAGTGTCTCTGTGTGCCAGTGTGTGTATCCCATGTGTGTGTCTCTCTTCCTCACTGCTTCACTGTGTGTGTGTGTGCGTGTGTGTGTGTATCCCATGTGTGTGTCTCTCTTCCTCACTGCTTCACTGTGTGTGTGTGTGTGTGTGTGTGTGTCTGTGTCTCTGTGTGTGTGTGTGTGTGTGTGTGTGTGTGTGTGTGTGTGTGTGTGTATTAGGACTAAGTGGAGCAGTAGTTAGTCTCCAAAGCACTGATGAAGATAATGACTGTAGAGAGAGAGGGTCCCATGGGGAGGGGAGGGTACTGGGTAGTGCAGCTGCCTGCCTGCCTGCCTGCCTGCCTGCCTGCTTGCCTGCCTTGCTGCCTGGCTGCCTGGCTGCCTGCCTGCCTGCCTGCCTGGCTGCCTTGCTGCCTGGCTGCCTGGCTGCCTGCCTGCCTTGCTGCCTGGCTGCCTGGCTGCCTTGCTGCCTGCCACCCATCACTTCCTGCTCTCTCCTGGGGCAGCTGGCTTGAAGCACCTGCATCGTTCCTCTACTGTCCAGACCCCGGTACTGCATGACTTGGCTGCTATCTTCTGGAACTGAGCATGACTCGGAGTGACTGAAACCATGGGGCCTAAAAAAAATATAAGTTTGGTTCCTGTTGGTTGTCAGTTGAGGTGAGGGTCGGTAGGGAATTTATTTTATTTTATTTTTTTATTTTATTTTCAGTGGCAGCAAGGGATAGATAGGAAATATATAGATATATTTTTTTTCCTTAAAATTACAGCAGCGATGGATACTTTTTTCATAACATAGCCTACATGTACTGTACCACTGTGCTCTACACACGTTTTTATATGAACAAAATATTTAAGTCAATATGAATGCTTCAATGTTATTAAAACGTGCTGATTTTAAATGTTCTTTTTTCTACTCCTAAAAACCAGTTCTGGACCATTGGCATTGAAGACATCTCAAACAATATTTCATCTCATACCTTTAATGGCATTATTAGACCGCAAAAACCAGACATACACACTTCTATTCCCCCCCCCCCCCCTCCCTCCCTGCCTCTTCCAACTCACGGCTTCCTCATAGCTACACACACACGCACACAAACACACGCACATGCACGCATACGCACAGATGCACGCACACGCGCACACACACGCTCTGGTTTGTGCTCTCTGGAAGAGAAAAGCCCACTCCCCGGGTCCGCCGGCTCTCCAGAATGTCATTTTTTAGCTCCTCTTTTTTCGTCTGTGCAACCTTCGGCGGGGGCAAATGAGTACGTTGCTGTGCACGAAACAGTATCTCGAAGGCGGACGGAGCGGTACTTTGAGCTGTCGAGGGCTGAGGTTCTGCCGTGCACTTCAGTGCTAAATACCTGAATTGAAACGTAGCCATGAAGCCACTGACGAGCGAACCAAGCTGCTGAGTGGGGGTCGACACCACATCGCTGGAGATATCCGTCCATTTGTCAGCTCTGTCCACTTTGCCGGCTGCTGATACGAATATACAAGCGCACTGTTTAACTTCCTGAAGCACGTTTTCAAACGATTTTAACCCCAATCTCACAATTCTGGTTGGCACGCTGCTGCATGGGCAGAGAAGCGACACAAAGCACATGTCCGTCATGCTCCCTCCATGCCATTTTCGTTTTAAAGTATCCGTAGCGAAAAGCACCTTCGCGCAGTGGCAAACCCCGCCCCTTAGCGCCACCGTCAAATCAACAAGCTCATAAAATAAATTGGGTCGCACGTAAATTGACAGGGTCGGTCGGCAACCGGAACCAAACTTAATTTTTTTTTAGGCCAGACTGTGGTCTACCTGGATAATAACCCTACATTATATTGGACTTTGAAACGGCTGTGTTTAACATGTGAAAGTCCAGACTTGCCAGCCTAGTGAAGATAATATGCTTTGCATTATGATGTAGTTGCACCTTTTTAACACTAGGCATCTCGCGCGTGTACTGTACTGTGAGCTAGAGCCCGACCGATACTGGATTTTTGAGGCCGATATCGATATATCGGCCGATATCCTCCTTATAATATATATACCCATTTGCACAATTTTTTGGAATGATCCCTCAAATATCAAACACTTGACAAAGCTATCATGACTCGTGATATGTAATGTAGGACATCAATGCAATGAAACGGTAAACGTCACTGGGAATCTAATAATGATAAATAACTAGAAATAGAAAAACACAAATAGAACAAATATAAAATATAACTTGAGTTAAGAAAAAATATCTAATATACACAACATGCTGTCCATAACTTCAAAAATACAAAGAAAAAAAACATCTGCAATATCGGCCAACATATCGGCCGATACCGATATATATCGGTTATCGGCCGATAATATCGGTGGACCGATATATCGGTCGCGCTCTACTGTGAGCCATATGGCCGGCTTTGCTAACTGGCCTCTCTGCGGGTTCACTCACACGGCTGCTGCCTCTGTCTCCACCAAGGTGTTTTAGAATTTGGCAGGAGTTGAGATGAAAAGGAGCTTGTCTCTCCCTGTAGACTGGACGATGGCTGCTCGCTTTAAGCTCAAATCAAGCCACCTGTGTTAGTGAGGCTGTTCTGCCATGTTTTCATCTACTTAGTGCCAGGGAGCCTCAAAGGCCTCGCCTAATTCAGTGGCTGCGAGGTGCAAACACAGGGATCGCTCGTTGTATTTCAGTTTATTTAGCAGCGAATGTGGTTTATTCTCTTTGGCTACACGCTCTCAGTAGGATTTGGGGCCTCTGGATCTGTGTGACAGGCGAGTGGCATTTTGTCTGCCGATAGACAGACTGACAGA
>NC_139649.1:7100942-7105942 GCF_964638095.1 Poromitra crassiceps
GCTATAGTGATATCATTGCGCCGTCTGGGGGATCATTGAAACATGTTTTGAACCCACCGTTCTACTGACAGAAGCATATAGAAGCACGTTGTTTTGATTAGAGCCCGACCGATATTATCGGCCCGCCGATATTATCGGCCGATATTGGCGATTATTGATATATCGGTATCGGTAAAAAAAAAAATAATTATCGGCCGATTTTTTTTTTTTTTTTTTTTTTTTTTTTTTTTTTATATATATATACCGGTATATAAGTTATAGACAGCATGGACAGCATGTTGTGTATATTTGATATTTTTTCTTAACTATTTGTTCTATTGTGTTTTTGTATTTCTAGTTATTTATAATTATTAAATTCCCAGTTAAGTTTACTGTTTCATTGCATTGAGTTTATTAATAAGCTGTAAAATATCCTGCCTACATCACATATTTCAATTCATGTCAACTCAATCATATCTTTGTCAAGTGTTTGATATTTGAGGGTTGCTGATGTGGTGCCTCCTCTGGTCGTTAAGGGCGCCTGTTCGGAGGGAGGGGAACTCGTTGGAATATCGTGATCCTCCCACGTGCTATGTCCTACCGGTGAAGCTTCCCCTGTCAGGTGAAAAGAAGCGGCTGGCTAACTGCCCATGTGGAAGCATGGAGCCAGTTTTCGGCTCTCCCCAGATCGGCAGAGGGTGAAGCAGCAACCAGGATAAATAAATAAAAAAATTGCACTAATGGGGGATTAGCACTAATGGGGGATAAACATTTGATGATAAAAACAAAAATAAAATAAAATAAAAATATCGGCCGATATTATCGGTATCGGTAATTTTTTATTCCCTAAAATCGGTATCGGTATCGGTTTCAAAAATCCCATATCGGTCGGGCTCTAGTTTTGATCGAGTAAATTTCACGTGCTCGAGTTAACCCTTAACGAGCATTTAACCGATCTCCGATTAAACGTTTGCATCCGTGCTTTGAAAGGTGCAGACAAAGACCATACTGTGAGTGTACGTGCAGTAGAGATGTGTGGATGAGCTTTCATACCATCCTAATCCGTGTGTATGCATGAACCATCCGCCCGCCATAAATCCACACAAATTATTTCCTACTATTTATAGATCTGCGCCCGCCGTGCACCCGACATTTCACAACGCTATAAAGGAGCGAGTCTCGCTTTGGGGCGGAGACGTAACGTACTTACGGTTTCTGCTGCCGTCGGTGTGATCGCTGCAGTCCACCACTCCAAATAAACTTCCATGCTGTGTATTATGTCCAGTCCAGCACTTGCCCTCATGTAGCTTACTAGGCTAACACTATAGCTTTAAGCTTAGTTTACTTTAACGTCTTCAGCGGAGACTCCTGTGAGCTTCTGGTGACATCATTGACCATATATGGACAAAGACAGGAGGCATATCCCATCAGGTAGCGCTTGTTTACCACTGCCTTGGGTCCTTTGTGGGTCCTGCTATCCCACAATAGACGGCTAACAATGTGCCTGACGAAAAAGGAAGCTTAAAATACGTTCATAGACTAGAGAACGTAATTCATATTAATTTTCCTCATTAATGATACATCATTTCACCCGCCCGCAACCCATCCGCTATTAATCAGAATGTTTATTTTTATGATATCCGCGTATATACCAGATGATTTGACTGAGACTCCTCCTGGCCCTACATGACATATATGAATGCATGTGACCCAATGCTTGTTGGCCCACTTATAACAGTTTGGTATTATACTTATAAATGATGAGCCAAAAGAATAACTGTATCACGGTTGGCCGAACCCCCAAGATGCACCTTGTTTGTTGTTCAATCTTGCAGGTTGGTGCTGGAGAGGGTCCAAAATGGAGACGCCTCATCTGAAGCAGCCTGCTGCCCAGCCAGGACCGGCTGCCTGCAGTCGTGTCTCTTGTCTTTTGTCGCGTTCTGCAAGTCCAATAAGCACTGTGATGAGTTGAGATAATCAACAACATTTAGAGCTATTTCTCCCAGAGGGAGATACCGGCGCACATGTTGAGAAGAATGTTGTAATTTAGTTGGTGACACTGTTCTACTACTCAGGATACGACAATGGAAGCACACTGATAGTACACAACAGTGCATTTGGTTATGTTCTGCTTTAGTGATGGTATTGGCTTGAAGGCCATAGCCTAATGGTTTGCACTATCAGTAATATCCAATTGTTATTACAAGATGAAGAGCCCCCTAGCCCTGCTAGGGAAAGTCTATATAATCATCTGCACGGATGGCCCTGGATTATATTCATACTGGCCTCCCTGTCCAAGCAATGTCTGGTGTAGTCCTCCTGACCTAACTGATACTACTAGCATAACACTGGACTATACAGCTCAGCTTACAGCTGGAATCCAGCTCTTACTTACATGGCAATTAGAGATGGAACGATATGAACATTTCATATCACGATTAGGGATGTTCATTTTGAAAATTTTCAAAAATCGATAATCGGTGAAAATTAACGATCAATTATTGATTATCGATCATATTAATATTAATAAATATTAATATTTTCATTTTTTTTTTTTTTTTTTTACAAAATGAATGCCTATGGCAGAAAATACGAAAGACAACGTGTTCTCCTCAATGAACTCTTTATTTCAATGTGTCTCCTCTCCAACACTGCTGTCCCCGGCGCATGCCGGTGTGAATTTCCCATGTTTAAAACAGTTTTGTTGGCACAAAGGCCCGTGCCCAGCCAGAAAACTAGAGACTATATGAAGCTCCACCTCACGTTAGTCGGCTGTGCCATGGAGTGGGGCGAGGAGGAACGAATTCCACCCAAACCTAGTCCAATTTTTTTTTTTTTTTTTTTTTTTTTTTTTTTTTAATAATTAAAAAATCGATCCAAATGCCACAGGATCGATTCCAATCCTTAACGATCAATTATCGATTTTCGATAATTGATGAACATCCCTAATCACGATTACAGTGACCGAAATGATCACGGTTGTCAGTATTATCAGGGTTTGTTAAAATGTGCTGAAAATGTTCAAAAAGTACTAATACACTCACAGAAATCATCATTTCACCAAGTTTTATATTGAAAACTCAGAGCCAAAAAGGAGTGATACACTCACTGAAATCATTTCTCCAAGGCTGCACGTTTGCATCTGGGAGACGGTTGCCAACTTTGGTTGATGATGGACAGTATTTACCATGTTTTTCAAAGCACTGTAATCATGGTACCACGGTAATCACGGTACCACATTTTTTATGATTTATCACGGTTAAATTAAAACCGGTTATCGTTACATCCCTACTAGCAATGTGATCAATGTTGTGAACCTGATTTTATGACCGTGTTACATTCGTCTCCACTACAAACATACTGAACCATGGCGTTTACCTGGCACTCCTTGTTTTCCCTTTACCTTAATGGCCTTTCTCGTCTTAACGACTCCCTAATGAGCTTCCCTGTGAATACATCTACATGTGTGTCCATGTACACACAGACACACACACACACACACGCATGCACGCACGCACACACACACACACACGTTGTGACGCTGAGCGGAACACAGAGAGAATCTAACCTTAGCACAGCCTGTGTCTCTGTCACGTTAAGAAGCCAATTTCTTTTTAATAGCAGCAACAGCTGGAGCTGACAGGGGCTGTGTCTGCTGATGGTCCTGCAGCTTAGGCCTGGCTGGCTCATTGCAGGAGCAGAGAGAGAGAGAGAGAGAGAGAGAGAGAGAGAGAGAGAGAGAGAGAGAGAGAGAGAGAGAGAGAGAGAGAGAGAGAGAGAGAGAGAGAGAGAGATGTTTGACATGTTGTGGTTTTGTATAATGTGAAAAAGTGCAGCACAGAGCTGCACCGTGAGGAGAAATGTGAGTCGGAGAAGAAGAAGAAAAAAAAAAGTTATCATTTGTGCACGATTTTCTCACCGTCGTCCACAGATGGATGTCTTGAGACCAGTACGTTTTAGTGCCGTGTTATAACTTATCTTCCACAGGATGATGGCCTGTGGACAAGTCACTCACTGCCTCATGCATGGTCTCTGCTTCCCTCCCTCCCTCCATCCCTCCCCTCCTCCCTCCATCCCTCCCCTCCTCTCCTCCCTCCCCTTCTCCCCTCCTCCCTCCCTCCCTCCCCTCCCCTCCTCCCTCCATGCCTCCCCTCCTCCCTCCCTCCCTCCATCCCTCCCTCCTCCCCTCCTCTCCTCTCCTCCCCTCCCCTCCCCCCCCTCCCTCCCCCCCCCTCACAGTGCACCCGGTTGAGTCCCAGGAGATGGCTGAATCTGCAGGAGTACCAGAGCAAGAAGCTGATGCAGGAGAGCGGTGTGGCTGTCCAGCGCTTCTACGTGGCCGGCACAGCCTCCGAGGCCCTGGAGGCCGCAAAGAGACTCAGTGAGTGGAGAGGACACACACACATGCACACACACATGCACACACACATGCACACACACACATGATGTGTGCATGCATGCACACACGCACGCACACACACACACACACACACACACACACGCACTCACGCACGCACACACGCACGCACACACACACAAAGCCAGACCAGATCATCTCAGATCGTATGGATTTTCACATAAGCGATTTCTTACCGGTGTTCTCAAAGATGATTTGAGCCACTTTCCCTCCTTCAGCGTCTCTGGGGTAATGAGTCAGATCCACTAGTTAATGAACTGTAATTAGCTTAAGTGGCATAATTGTAGCGTAGCGCCGTACCTCACTGTGAAGCTGTAACAGTCCTGTTTGTGCTGTGCTCTCTTTGACCCCCTGTCAGTAGACGAATGCAAACGGCTGTGATGTCTAATCATTTTTGAAGTCTTATCAAGTTTAATTGTGTTTTTATGCCATAACCGTATGTACGCTTGTGTGCAGAAGCCTGTGTGTTTCGTGCTCTCTTAGTGGCCCGTAGTGTGTGTAGTGTGTCTGTAGTGTGTAGTGTGTAGTGTGTCTGTAGTGTGTAGTGTGTAGTGTGTCTGTAGTGTGTAGTGTGCAGTGTGCCTGTTCTGTTCTTCATCACGCC
>NC_139649.1:7110942-7125942 GCF_964638095.1 Poromitra crassiceps
CACACACTCGCACACGCACACACCTGTGCCCCGCCACATGCAATGAGAGTGTGATTATACAGTCCACTTTGTGTCTCGCCGCCTACTTGACAGATGCATCTGTTGAGCAAATCTTGATGGATTCTCCGTCTGAATTCTAAATCAAAACCATATTTTCCCTCCGCTTCTTTCCTGCGCGCGCCCCGTCACGTCTGCTATAGGCCTACTGTCTGTCTGCCCCAACGGGGATTGACGAAGCGGAGATGGACGACGAGAACATATTTGCTTCAGATTCTGATCTTCACCACATGTTGAGCCTGCGTGATGAATGGGAGCAACGTGTATTATTATTATTTATTTTTTTCCAAAATGTTTCTCATATTGCTGCTAGCTACCCGCTTGAAATGACGTGTTTTTATAGTGGTTTCAGTTCAATTCATTGCGATGGAATGTAATGTAAAGTTTGGTTTCATGGCACTGAATTGGCCAACTGTGTCATGGATGGAATATGGATTTTTGGATGCAATTTGTCAGTGTAGTTGAATAAAAGGGGGAAAAAATATGTCCCTTTCGCGCGGCCTGCGAGTCTCCTTCTGCATTGCGTTTTTACCAAGCTGCATCTCCACAAGCTAAATGTCATATTGTATACAGTCTCACTTCAGTTGAGCTAAGAATACATGATTTTTCTATACTTCTGTCATCTTCTTAACTTTCCTTTGACACCTCGCGTCAACACCGGTGTTTCTTCTGCACTCATTCTCTTTCTGTCTCTTGTCTTTCTGTCTTGTTTACAATTTCTAAAGTTCTATCCTCAATTCTCTCATTTCCTTCCTTCTTCACCCGTGTCTGCTTCTGCCTGTGCCTCCCTTCCTCTCCCTCTCCTGCGTATTCCACAGACTGACTGACTGCCTGAATGACGATTAACACAGGTAGGAATCATTTTAATTTATTTCACCCCGGCTATGAATATTCAGTGTAAAAGAGCAGTTTTGCATGCGTGGCTGTCAAGTCTCGTGTGTGCTTATTAGAAGGGATAGTTAGCTTGATATGTCGGCTTACGGAATAATATGGACATTAGCCAACTCTTTGATGAGGCAGGTGTGTGTGTGTGTGTGTGTGTGTGTGTGCGTGCGTGTGTGTATTTATTTATGCATGTGCTTTTTGCAGTGTGTGTGTGTGTGTGTGTGTGTGTGTGTGTGTGTGCGTGTGTGTGCGTGCATTTGCACGTGTGTGTGTGCAGGTGTGTGTATTTATGTATGCATGTGCTTTTTGCTGTGTGTGTGTGTATGTGTGTGTGTGTGAGAGAGAGTGTGTGTGTGTGTGTGTGTGTGTGTGTGCATGCAGGTGCACGTGTGTGTGTGTGTGTGTGTGTGTGTGTGTGCGTGTGTGTTTATGTATGCATGTGCTTTTTGCAGTGTGTGTGTGTGTGTGAGAGAGAGAGGAACAGAGGGAAAGAGAGAGAGAGAGATCTGTAGCACCTTATCTGACAAGCATGTCTCCATCAGTTTGAATCTGCTGTGCGTTGCTGTCTTCAGTCCACATGTTTGAACAAAGTCAATAATCTAGATAGCTGAGGTAAGCATCGGTCTTTGCACTAAATACATAAAACATTTCATAGGCCGTGCTCTTTGAACCTGATTTCCTCCAACAAATAATTGTTCACAGAAAGCAGGGAGGCTTTATTTTTGGTAATGGGCAATGTTAAAAAGCTATTCACCTTATTCACCACGCCCACTTTTTCTCTCTAACGCGTTCGACGCAACGTATTTGTTCTTCCGGTTCAGCGCTAGTTGGCGGCCATTTTCAAAATAAAACGTCAGTATGAATGAAGTTTGGCAACATTCAGAATTAAGCTACACTGCGGCCAACTTCAGTGACATGTTCATAACGTTACTGCTGCGAGGAGCCGATGGCTGTTACCCGGTCGGCATTTAACGTTAGTTACAAAAGCACGTCGACAGTGTTTTCTCACTGCCAGTAGCCTAACTACAGTAGGGTTTGACAGATAGCTAGTCTGACCGGTGTCAGCACAGTCAGCGCTCCCGGTCCTCGCTGCTCGTTAAAGATTTCCAATAGGCGTTATTCTGATAAACTGGTCACATACAGTATATGTTACGTTCTCACCCGACAAATATTAAAACTTTAAAACAGTTTTGGTTTTTTTTTTTAGCTTGAAAACAGCTTTTTGGCAAGTCTAAATGACTGCGGTAGGCGTACTCTACTTCCGTGTCTAAAACCGGAAAGACGATTACGAAATGACGTCATGCAGAAGCGTCCTCGTATGGGCAAAGAATAAGGTGAATAGTCAAGTCAAAGAGGCTCCCACACTACACCTCCGAGATGATGATTTGTAAATAAAAGTGGCTCCAGGCCAGGGACACTGTTGTTGTGTCCATCGTTTTCAGTCCTCTCATTTAGTTGTCTGCTATTTTGTGGAATCGACGGCAGCTGAAAAGCCTCCTCAGCCGCTGGCCTGCAACCTGTAAACGGAGACAGATCTCATTGTAAACCGTCTCTCCCAACACAATACTGGCTTACTGCCCTCTTTGCTTTGGTGTTAACTAGGGGTGGGAATCACCAGATGCCCACGATACGATACTGAAACGATACTTGAGTCACGATACGATAGTATTGCGATATTGCGATATTTTCGATATTGCGATATATCGATATTGCGATATATTGAATATTGCGATATTTCGATATATTGCGATTTCTTACTTTTTCAACTGCAAATGATGTCCCCAAAGGAAAACTTTGTCAACATCTGGTTTATATAAGAACAATTTTTCAGTCTGTACATCTGACTTCAACCATTTTATTGCAGCAACATTGTCAAGTAGACAGACCAACAACTTTCATAAAGTCATGTCATAGTTGCATGCACCTGACAAACTGAACTGTTTGTTACAGTCTACTTACAGTCCACCTTAACTGGATGTGTGTGTGGACTACTGTACTTATGTAGTTTTTGCAACTTCACTTCACTTACACAAAACATTTTGTGCAGCCCATTCAGTAACTGGGGAATTTGTAAATGACTGTTATGACAAAACTGTTACTGTTAAAACAAAATGAAAATATGCTACCGTTTGTTTACTGCTGGCCTTGGAACTAAAGTTTATAGTAGCCCGGTGGCCTGGCATGGCCGGCAAAAAAAAAAAAAAAAAAAAATTTTTTTTTTTTTTTTTTTGCAATATCGATATTTGGCGTCCAAATATCGATACGATATCGTCAGGCAAAATATCGCGATACTGTGGTGTATCGATTTTTCCCCCCACCCCTAGTGTTAACGTCAATCCTCCACAGCGAGACCTAAGCATTGTTAGCCAGTTTCAGAGACACGAATTCAACCTAATCCTATAGATCAGTGGTTCCCAACCTACGGTACGCGTACCGTAGGTGGTACTTGCGACCCCTGCTGGTGGTACTTGGAAGGCTCTGTGAAAATTCAAAAAAAAAAAAAAAAAAAAAAGAATTTTTTTTTTTTTTTTTTTTTTTTTTTTTAGTTTTTGTGCAAAATCCATAGTGGTCATTAGTAGTAGTTTTCAAACATGTGAAAGTGAAATAATAATAATAATTATTAATATTATTGGCAGTGTTTCTCAAGGTAGGTGGTACTTGCGCCCCCCCTGCTGGTGGTACTTGATCCCTGGAATCCCAATGTTTAAATTATGAAGTGGATCAAAACGGGAGGGAATCGTAAAAGAGCTGTAGTAGAGGAGAGCAGCAACGATGAAGCACAAGGAGGTGAAGACAGCAGTCAACCCAGCACAAGTGCAGCTGCTGCAGGTTGCACATAGGCTGCAGGTTGGAATAAATTTGCCTCCTGCGTGAACTGTGCATAGCTGAATACAGGCCCGTAGCTACCATTGAGGACACCGAGGTCATGACCTCGGTATTTTCCACACCAATTTTTTTTTTTTTTAAATAGCCCTGGTCCCCAGATCTATTAATCTGTCATTGATGTTTTAATGCGACAGTTGATCGGAAATGCAGCAATTTGCTTCCTCTCTGTGTGCTATAGAAGAGAGATAACTCACAACATTCAGATTTTGCATTGAGGCTAGATTGGGGCTAGACTTTGGGGACAGTTCTATTGAAGTGAATGGGTAAGTAACTCCCCTGTAAGTGATGTTTGTGTAGATGGGCCATTGTATTTAATTGAGCAGTATTCTGCCATGTGACCTGTATGCAGAATATAAATTATATCATATGGGGAGACATTTATTTTTTGTATCATTTTAAAGCAACAGCACAGTAAAGAGGATATTAATCTAACATGATGTATGTAGTTCTTTATAGATCTAGCCTCTTCATTTTGCTCTCAAAGTGCACCAGATTGAAGCATTTTACTTTAAAATGGACAAAATTTTCTATCCGGGGGTGCACAGCCCCCCCTGGTCCCCCCACGCCGCGCTAAAATGACCTCGGTATTTCTCAAACTCTGGCTACGGGCCTGGCTGAATAGACTGTATTTTAACGTCGGTCATATGGTGGTACTTGGAGAGCCAACTACTTTCTCAGGTGGTACTTGGTGTAAAAAGGTTGGGAACCACTGCTATAGATTAAATGTCCATTCAGATGAATCGGCTCTTAAATGATCTTTCATAGACCTGACGTTATACAGCTCTCAACCTCTTAAGTCTGGATTTAAACTACTCTGGATTTGCATGTCAATCCAATGTTTTGAAGAGGTTTTCCATGATCAAGTCACTTATTATTAGTCATTTATTTGCATAGCCCTAATTCACAAGCATGTGATCAGATCACTTTACAGAGAATGTGTCTAGCTAAATCTAGCTAAGCACAGTCAATAAAGAATTGAACAACTTATATAAAGCATAATAAAAAAACAGGCATAGAAGAGAAGAGAGGTAGCAGATGTCACGCTGGAGACGTAACGTCAGACGTAAACACAAACGTCTATAAAAACACGACTTCCCATGAAAGCGTATGCGCTCGCATCGCTCTGCTATTAGCTGTCTGCTGTCTGCTACACTATGCAACCCAGAGCAGCCTGTGTGATGCAGACATGCAGAGCGAGCCACACAGCCAAACTACCGCACTGTCAACAAAACCAGGAAATACAAGGTCCCAAACTGCAATACAAACACAGACTAACCTTATTTTTAGAGCCCGACCGATACTGGATTTTTGAGGCCGATACCGATATTAGGGAGTAAAAAAATTCCGATATCGATATATCGGCCGATATATATATATATTTTTCCCCCCGATTTTTTATCCAATTTCTATCCCCCAGTGCTAATTTTTAATTTATTTATCCTGGTTGCTGCTCCACCCTCTGCCAATCTGGGGAGAGCCGAAAACTGGCTCCGTGCTTCCTCCGAGACATGGGCAGTTAGCCAGCCGCTTCTTTTCACCTGACGGGAAGCTTCACCGGTAGGACATAGCATGTGGGAGGATCACGCTATTCCAACCAGTTCCCCTCCCTCGGAACAGGCGCCCTTAACGACCAGAGGAGGCACCACATCAGCAACCAGGATATTGCATGTTTTGGTGAAGGGGTTCCTATATGAAGGAAACCCCCGGGAGGCACGGGGAGAACATGCAAACTCCACACAGAAAGGCCCTTTTGACGACCCCACCCGGGCGGTGGGCACTCGAGGACATGCGGACGGGCACGCATTCCTTCAGCGTTCACAGCGTCCCAGGTGGGAATCGAACCCAGGACCTTCAAGCTGTGAGGCGACAGCGCTTACCACTGCACCATCGTACCCCCCATCGGCCGATATTCTTACATTATATATATTTTCACGCCATGGCTGCGTCACTTTCCCAATCACAGTCGCTGGGTCAGTCTTTATAACGCAGGGGATTTTACGTTTTGGTCAGAGTGAAATGTTCTATGCTCTCTCCCGATTCTAAATATATCTGAACCGTTTGGTTTGACGAAGTAAAACTATTTTTTATAAGCATTTTACAAAACGTCTATGGGAAAATAAATGGAGGACACAAATCTCTGGTACAGTACTGAAGCAGGAAGTAGGCGGTCACTTTGCCTCTCTATAAACGCGGGGGAGGCCAACAAGGCACACATGAAGGAGCGGAGACTCGGTCTGACGCTGCAGCAGGCTTGAATCAACAAGCCCAGAGCCGTATAATAGAAGAGTTCTGACATCTCCATTCACCTCACTGGACCAGTTTTTTTCCAGGAAGTAGAAAGTGGAACTCTTGAGTAAAAAAAGCAGCACTGTGGAGTTACAGCAAAATAGACAGTGTTGTACTTTGAAAGGGTTTTTCATCCCTTGAAATTGATCAAATTGTACATTATCGGCTTTATTTTAGCATGCAAAAGTAGCGCGAGACCCATTCCTGGCTGTTCATTGGCTAATGAGTCTCGCATTTTGGTCCTCCGCTGACGCCACTCTCTTACTAGAGGACACTAAACAAGCCTTGTTTTCACAACACAGAGAGGGGGCGTGGCTTCTTTCACTGCTCAAAACAATATAACTCGCCTGTCTCGCTAGATATATAATAGTGGTTTGCGGGCATAGTAGGGCTGAATATCGCATTTATTAGCTCCTTTTAAATAGTTAATTTTTACCATCTGACTCAATATTTAATTTGTGGAATAAATACTTTAAAATGCCTATCGGTAATGTCAATCTGTGTGTTATGATTGTGGGTGGGTGGGGGATCACTTCTCAGTGGGGGGGGGGGGGGGGGTCACTTCTCAGTGATGGTGATGCATCAGATGTGTTCATGGGTTCAGGTGTGAAACCAAATATCAGTCACATAAGAAGTCATTATGGATTATAAAACGTGCGCGCTCACTCACACACTTGGTCTGCCTCCACATTTCTGCTGCCGGTGCTGCTGACAATGGGCTCTGCTAACACTGGCAGGGCGCAGAGAAGCATTTACACCTCCGACTGGGCCCTGGCGCTGGTGTATGCGATGATCTAGAGAGGTACCATATGCTTCTGCACCGACCCAACACACCGCCTAGCCCGCGCCATCTGTCACAGCAACGCTCCTCCACCACCACGGGCAGCACCACAAGCTGCTCTGGACCACTTTCTTCCTCACGCGTGACGTTTCCATCTCCTCCTCCCCAACACACACACACATCCCCTATGGCCTATGTTCTACAGATCTCCACACACACACACACACACACACACACACACACACACACACACACACACACACACACACACACACACACACACACACACATCCCCTCTGGCCTATGTTCTACAGATCTCCACACACACACACACACACACACACACACACACACACACACACACACACACACACTACCTGTCATGCTTTCATAGCTACGTCCCCCTGTGTCTTTGTTTTAACTCATGTTTCCATATTGGAGGATTGAGGATAATGTGTGAAGCTGGCGTGGAGGAGATGTACGCTACATGTATGTCACCTGGAATAGCCTCACTGGGAACAGAGAACACTCTGTTTCATACAAGTTATATTATGGAGAGAACATGTGCTGTAGGATTAATGTGGCAATCCAACTTGTGTTTGTTTGCGCGCGCCAGGAAATATTACATCCATTCCCCGAGGGCAGATTTGGGTTTGAATGGATTGAACGCCCGCCCACACACTTCCATAAAGCTTGTAGCTGTAGCCCAGCGACAGAAGTGAACACGCGTGACAAAATAAAGTACATAAAGGTTTCTGTACAGCTTGATTCATCTTTTTTCTAAGATGAAAAACAATAGGAAATGCCTACCGGCGGCCCTACGTAGTTACTTTTGTGAGCACATTCTTTTGTACAAGATGCTCGATATTAGTGGGTGACTTCACAGATCGACGTGTGATTTTGGAATCCTGGGTGGCGCGTGCAGAGTATATCGACATGGTCGACTCAGACATGATAATTACTCGTGCTTCTGGCACCTCTGTGTCACTGCGAGATGTCCCGACGTTTATTCGGCGATGGAGGAGCCATTATTTGTGATAACGCCGGCCCTAAATTGCATGTTTTATTCGGGGCTATTGTATGCTCCATTGAGCAGTAAATTTGTAAGATGGAATGCAGTGATTCCCCCCCCCCCCCGTTGCTGTTCCTCTGTGTGCCTTTCTCTCCATTCACAGCACATTCATTCCTTTAGTGCGTTACTGCACCTGCATCGTGTTGCGTGAGGCCAAGGCTCTTTCTCATGCCTTGCCATTATGCTGGGCTCTGTGTGTGTGTGTGATAATGATGCTCTGTAGGGCTGTGGCGATTCACTTATCTCCCGATTCGATACTATCACGATTCTTGGGTGCCGATTCGATTTATATTGCGATTCTTAAGTATTGCGATTCTACGATTATTGCGATTCGATATTACGATTTATTGCGATTTTTGTTTATTTTTTTCTTTTCTTTTTTCAGTTTGTTTGCTTTTTTACACTAGATTAGAACATGGGAAAAGTTGAATCATACACTAGAGACTGTATATTATATATCATGAGTAGGGCTGGGCGATATAGTTAAAAACAGGGGCGGACTGGGATCATAATTCAGGCCGGGCATTAGATACCAAGCAGGCCAGGGTGATATGGGCCAACGCGCGTGAAATTTGGGCCGTTTGAAGCCAGATTTGGGCCGTTTGAAGTCCAATTTTACAATGAGATGCACCCACTTTAACCCTGAAGTGTAATTATTACTTCAGACTAACTAATAAAGTAATAAAACCACTAGTAAACCAGTAGGCGGCGCCTGGTCTGCTGTTCAGTGAGTGGCCTGACTGCAAGCACCCAAAAAAAAAAAAAAAAAAGTTTTTTTTTTTTTTTAATTTGCGATTATTGATTCTGGAATAAAAGATCGATCCAAAAAATCGTGACATTAAAAATCGCGATACTTAGGTGAATCGATTTTTTCCCCCACCCCTAATGCTCTGTGTGTGTGTGTGATAATGATGCTCTGTGTGTGTGTGTGATAATGATGCTCTGTGTGTGTGTGATAATGATGCTCTGTGTGTGTGTGTGATAATGATGCTCTGTGTGTGTGTGATAATGATGCTCTGTGTGTGTGTGTGATAATGATGCCATCTCACCGATGCCGGAGAAAAAGAATTGGGACAAGCCTCGCATTCGAAATAGTGCCGGAATGAAACGAGTTTGGCCACTCTGCTGCGGTACTGCTGCAGTACTGCCACTAGGGATGTAACGATAACCGGTTTGAATGATAACCGTGATAAAATTCCTTACGATAACCGTACCGTTTCAAATTTTCATTATCATTAAAACCGTGGTAGCGTGATTACCGTGGTACCGTGATTACAGTGCTTTGAAATGACATGGTAAATACTGTCCATCATCAACCAAAGTTGGCAACAGGCTCCCAGATGCAAACGTGCAGCCTTGGAGAAATGATTTCAGTGAGTGTGTCAATGCTTTTTGGGTCTGAGTTTTCAATATAAAAAGTTGTAAAATGATTTCAGCGAGTCTCTCAGTACTTTTTGAACATTTACAGCAATTTTTTACGAATACCGTGATAATACGATAACCGTGATAATTTTGGTCACGATAATCGTGATGTGAAATATTATTTATTTATTTATTTTATTCGTTTACACAGAAACCACAGAACAGATAGTAAAACCTGGAACATAGTAAAAGTGTAAAAATTGCCGGATTTAGCACGAGGCTAATTTCCATCCGTTGTCCCATAAAACATAAAACACAAAAAACAGAGCGTAAAACGTAGAACAGAATAAAAACATACATAAAACATAGGTAGCAGCAGTACACTCTAAAACTACGTAAAACATAAGTAACAACAAAACACTCTAAAATACATGGCAGCAATTACACTTAGAAAAATAAAAATACATAATAATAATACACACAAAAAGAGAAGAAAAACATACTACCTGTGGACACATGACTTCATACCGTTACATCTCTAACTGCCACACAGTGGGGGCTTTTGTTATTTAAATGGTTTTGTTGTTCTTTACAAAAGACCCCCCTCCCCCTCACTGCTGCCTTCACAGCACAGCAGCACCTTGGAAATGTGGCAATAAGACGGCCAAGTTAGATGAGTGACATCTGAATGGGATTCTGAGCCAAGATATTTGTCTGGTTACTCTTAAGGCCTACAAGATAACCCTTCAGCCTGGCCGGAGGCAGAACTCGCCATCTTCGGCTGCTCGGAGTCCTCTCTGGACTTCCCTACAGCTGTGCAACAATCTCTGACACAGGAGGACAACTGTCGCCGAAAGACTCGTTCTGAAGGAATGGAAGTCCTCCTCTTCACCCTTGGAGGAACTTTTTTGTTTTGACCGAACTACACCCGCTAGCTGCTGGCTAGTTCCTACATGAGACTGCAAAAGAAAATAGTTCCTACATGAAACTGCTCACAACAAAGTCTGTGCATTATCTTGAGTAACCGGGTCATGATTTCTGGAAAGAGACAATGCTGTTGAGTTTTTCAAATGTATTTTTTTTTTGGTGCTTTGAGCACCACAAGCCGAGTGCCATCCAGTTCCATTGTATCCAAGAGAAGGCAGACATCTCTGCGGCCGATATCTCCAAAACGCAGGCAACTATCCCAAAATGATAGAGATGGATAAATAGCACTACACTACAGGTGAGAGGAAAAATATGTATTTTGGATTTGAGGGTGAGCTGTCCCTTTTAAACATGAAGCATGGCCACACCTCCCCTCTCTGCTCGGTCACACTCTCTCCACTGGAGCCTCCTCGTCCTCGTGCACTTCAACACTGTCTTGAAGCACCTTTTTAAGCCCACTTTCATCTCCTCCTTCACAAAATGAGGCAGTGTTTGGTGATAAGCGCTGCCTGACCGTGACACTTGGTCCTTTCTGTCTTTGTCTGAAGTGACAGGGGATAAGGTGACCCTCTTGGAGGTACTGTAGGTGCGTGCATGCGTGGGTGGGTGGGTGCACCAGCTGGACCTATAGACTGCATAAAGAGTTGGAGTGTGCGTGTGACGTCAGCCACTGGTTTGTGCTGGATGCCGATTTGAAGCCTCCAGTTTGGCGTTTTGGCTGCCGCCATCTTGGTTTTCCCGTAGCGCGCGAGACTGGGGGTTTCCCATAGAGCCGCTTACTATTGGTCCGTGATTGGCAAGCTGCGCGATCAAGGGACAGGCAACCTGTCAATCATGCCTAAAACATATTCTTTTTTTATCCTCTTCTAAACGGATGAGTTATATATATTAAAAAAAAACTCCCCTGTACAGTTGTCAAATCAGCCTTACAGACCTGAAAACCCGTTCTTAAACCAGGCTGCAAGCATGATAATTTATGCTGTAAACTTGGGCATAATGCTAAATGCTAAATGCCATTTTAATATGGGGCTGAATGGGACTACCGGTAACTTTGCTTTTGCATCCTGCCTCAAGTGGCCATTCGAGGAGCTGCAGTATTTAGGGCTTCTGCATTAGCATCAGTGTCCCCTAGAACAGTGGTTCTCAAATGGGGGTCCGCGGACCCCCAGGGGTCCCTGGAACTTTGCCAGGGGGTCTGCGAAAAGTCTTCAGGTAAAAAAAAAACATTCCTTCTCAAACTACTTCCTACATGGTGCTAGTCTATCAAAATATCTTAGCTGTCATTGATTGTGTTGCATAGTGGTTTTCTGGACTGTTGACAAATTGTGATATTGTAAGTCGCTTTGGACAAAACAAAAGCGTCTGCTAAATGACGTAATGTAAATGTAATGTAATAAAAAAAAAATATATATATACAGTATATATTTTTTGCAAAATCTTCATAGTTCAACGAAAATAGTTTATGCTTTAAATCTACAATGGTTCATGGATTACATTCTAATAACAAACCTATCAAATTAAAAGTCAAGCACGTTACCGTGGAAACAATTAAGCTTAGCCCAAAATCACAAATCAGAAGGAGGGTGTCCCCGGTATATTTTCTATCTTGTAAGGGGTCCTTGGCTGAAAAACATTTGAGAACCTCTGCCCTAGAAAGCCTGCCCGCTGGGTTGGACCCCATGCTGGGTCCTCTCCTAGCTGCTGGAGTGGACAGAGGGGAGTGAAGCAGCTGCTCATCTACCGAGGGAACCGATCTCACAGAGGTTCCTTTGGAAGTTATGGATGATACAGCTTCAGCCTCACCGGCTGTTAGGCTCGTATTGTTGCTTTCAAACATCCTCTAGCACTGAAAGCTGGACTGCATCATGGCTTTTGCCATATCAGCCTAAGCTCTCCTTGATTTGTGCAGACGTTCACTCACCACAAAAGACTATCAGTGCTGCTGCTGCTGCTGCAGACATTTTCTCAAGCCTTGCTAGGTTACACAATATTCAGTTATTACGTTGGATTTGTACATCATAGCCGTTGTGATATTCCTGTACAGTACTTCTGCCAGCAGCTGGTTCTGTCTGAACTAATACAGACAAGTTCTGAGATATCTGCTTTCTAAAGCTCGGAAAGCCATAGTAATATAGGCAGTGTGTGTGTGATGGAGAGCGGGGGGAGGAGGGGTGATGAGGTAAGGAGGAGAATGGGATCCAGGCAGGTTTGTGTGTGAGATGGGAGGCATTTTAATGCCTAAGCTGTTGACAGGTATTAGTCAGTTGATCGCTGAAGGTTGCATATACAGTACATTGTTTCCCCTAGAACATTTTTCAGGCCTGGAGGGATTTCGAAACGTACCTCGACCGCAACGGTGGGGGCCCTCGCTGGCGACGCTAAGCTTTTAGCTAACCTGTTCGCATCTATGTTCGCAATGGCATCCCAAGTCTCATCATACTATTATGGGATGCGATGCGAACAGTTGTATTATGGGATGTGCGTTTCCCAGGCAATGACACATGTTGACACGTTTTGCACACGCTAGCACAATGCTCCTACAAGCAAAATTCTTATTCTTATTCTTATGATTCTCACAACAAATAAATAAGAAATAAAAAAGAGCAAAGCACAAGATTTGAAATCAATCACATCAGTAAACTTAAATTTCCCATAACAACGAAATGAAGAAAAGCACACAACGCACAATCCAAAAATAATAATCTAATAATGATAATATAATTATTATATTATATATATTATTATATAATAATAATAATCAGTAAACTTAATTTTCCACACTATAACGAGAAATTATATAGTTTTTATAGTGTCTTTTAAATGTGATTAATGTGCTACATAATTTAATAATTTCAGGACATGTGTTCCAGATGTTTACACCTTTGACAGATACCCGGTGATTTTTTTAATTTGTTCAAATCTTTGGTTTAATAAATAATAGTGTTCCCCTCAGGTTGTAGCTGGTGTCCCTCATTTTAAACAGATTCTGGATATGTGGAGGTAGAAGTTTATTTTTTGCTTTGTACATGGTTTGTATTGTAATGTAATCGACTAAGTCCTTGAATTTCAGAATGTTTGTGCAGATGAATAGTGGGTTGGTTGGCTCACGGTATGTTTTTTTATTGATGATTCTTATGGCTTTCTTTTGTAGTAAAAGTATTGAATTGGTGTTTGTTTTATAGTATGGTAGGGAAACACCGAGGTGTTGTTGACAGTAGGGATGCACCGATTGCCATTTTCTTGGCCGATTCCGATTTCCGATTTTTGAATAGTCTGACTTGCCGATACCGATTTTTGCCGATTCCGATTTTTTTTTCTAAAAACAACAATTGACAGCTTACACAAACGTTTTTGTAACTTTGTTTAAAAATTAAGATTCATAGAACAATTCTTACATCTAATGGGGATCCAAATAAACAAATAAACAATTCTTATCATTTGCATGAAGTAGGACCTTCTCACTCAAACACATCTCAAAATAAAAGTGTTCCAGGTTAGGCTACTGGACAGAGCTTTTTTGTGCAAATACAATGAATACAAAAATTAAATTAAATCCAATAGCCTATATCCCACAGCTATCATGCATTTACTTTTCCAAAAGAAAACAGGTGCAACAGAACATCAAAATGATCCATGGACAAGGAGTTTATAGACTGGCTCCAGACCAGTCCTCTTGAGTAGAGGGGAAATTAGTTTATGAGTTACAGTAATGATCTTCAGTCTGAATATCAGGCGGAGTTTACACACAGTCCGAAGTTTGGTATGCGTATTTTTATCTGCCATCCGAAAAAATATCGTCACGCACAGAAAACGTTGCACACTTGTGAGTCCGATGCATTTTTATTATTATGTCCGTCGTTCTCATGTCGTTCTATTTGCAATACGAAACAAATAGTCTCTCCTGTATCCACGTCACGTTACAACATGACTTGACAGGCTGAGGCAGCAGCGCTGATGTGGAATGGAAAAGCAGGTCGGGGAATGGTTATACTGGACACACTCGCCAAGCCGGCTGTGCGCGGTGGCGGGTTGCTGGAGCACCGCTTCCCGGGGAGAGAGAGCAGAGAGAGGGGGGCCAGTGAGGTGAAGCGAGCCGCTCTGACTGGACTCCAGCCGAGCGGGACACGGCCGCACCTCTGTCTCCACGGCTTATTTTCGACTTGCATGTGTGACAAACTGCGAGCTTTGTCTACTTCACTGACGGTGAAAAAAATCCACAACGAGGAAGGTATGCTGGCGTGTGTGGTGTGGTGGCTGGGTGCCTGTCTCGGTGCTTTGGGGTGCGCGCACGTCATGTGAAAATCGGCTCACAGAATCGGCTATTTAGAGTGACCGGCGCAGATCACCGATCGAGGCCGATCACGTGAAAATCGGCCATTTCCGGTCACGTGCCGATCGATCGGTGCATCCCTAGTTGACAGGTATTAGTCAGTTGATCACTGAAGGTTGGATATACAAAGTCCATTAAATGCATGACATTGGGTTGTATTGTGTCGTTACAGCTGCTTCACACTGCCTTGCTTTGAAATAGGAATCTATTCATCAGTACTAGTGTACATACATTATGTATAGCTGGTATTTATTCACCACATGTACAAATGTAAACGAAAGCTGAGCTGAAGTGAACTATAATACAGCCTCAAACGACTGTACAGACACACACTTGTATAGTGTGTTGAAAAAGGGCTGGCCTGCTAGGCCTTTTCTAATTGAGCTTCACAGCCTATGTGTATTGCCATTCATT
>NC_139649.1:7130942-7208442 GCF_964638095.1 Poromitra crassiceps
GGTTTGAACTACACCTCTCTGTCGCTGACCAGAGCTCAGGGACATTTCATTCTCACCACGTCATTAGAAGCATGGTCCGCTTGTGAAAGCCAGGTGGACTTGTCTCCTAATGAGGACTCAGCCATGGTGTGAGCGGTGACTGGCGGAGGTGTCGGGCAGAGAGGTGCTAGCGCTGGTCCAGGACACTGATACTCTTCTCCACTGAGTAGCACCGGGATGGCATCATTAGAGGGAGAGACAGATGAAGGGACAGTGGGCTTAACTGTGTTCACTGGAGGCAAGAAGGATGTTCAACAAGACGGTGAGATGGTAATGATATACGACATAGTTTGGTCTCGCAGATCAAAGAGGTCAAATTGTTTTTCGTATAATGGCAGTTTCTGTCACGTTTTTGTGCCAACTCGTATTGTTTTCCCCTTATTATAAAAGTCCCAACCAGTGGCGTGGCACGGGGGAAAATTGTGAAAAAGCAAAGTTAAACACAGGTCCTGTAAATATGGCATAATGGGACACACGTAGCCTTCGGTTATCATTTTACAAGCAAAGTCAACCGATTTGATGTGTTGCACCTGGCTGCATTGAAGATTTCAGCTAAAAACACGGGGTAAATTATGTATTTTCATGTCAACTTGGCATCTCCGGGCTTGTGGAGACTTGGATTATGCCAGGTGAGCAGTATAGAAGCATTTTATGTATTTTTTTTTTAATAATCTGTAAATCATCTCTATTAAGCAGTTTTAGCAGATCAGCTCTCCTGGTGGTGATCCGATCGTGTCTTTTCCTGATGTCCAGTACTCTGGACTCTGCAGTACCTGGAAGAGGGGTTCCGTGAGGCTGAATATGGATTGGAGCACTCCAAGCAGAAAAACAAAATCGAAATCATGCACTCTAGGCAATGGAGTTTTTTTTATCCCATCCTGGCTCTGTGATTACCTTTTCGAAGGCTGTTATCTTACATGAACGTGAGAAAAAGTTGTGAAAGGCATAGAATGAAGGCATCGGGCCAGACATTTAGAATGCTTGAATGTTATTTGTGATTAGTGCCGCCATGTGCCAAAAACCAAATTCAACTTTGTGCATGGATTAAATGAATAATGCATTAGGACAGTAGGATTTCACTAAAGCCTGTACTCCACTACGCTGCCCACTCATGCAACTTGCTCCATATAGGTCTGACAAATGAGTTGAGTCGTGGAACTGCAGTTGTCGATGGTTCCTCTCATCCTCACTGTTGTGACATCTCTGTCTGAGCTGATATCAAAATAGCCTAGAAATTGTTCACATGGTGTGCCTTTCTCGTTGACATATCTGATAATAACAGTGAGTTGGCACTTGCTGGAAATATCTGTAGTGTCATCCACTTCCCACCACAATAAAATGACATATTATGCTTATTTCCTTGTCAATCTCATCTTGGATGATACACGATGAATACTTTTGATAATGTCATTTTGGATGGTTTTTGACATCCCGGATACCGCTGAAGCTTGCCATGTCAAACTCCACAAATGCGTGCACCAGCTCCACAAAGTTGCCCCTGTTTGAACCATTGAGATAGGTTGATGGTTTGAACTGCCAGCAGACTCATCATGACCCCTAGAGGCCTGCAAGGTACAGGACTGCTGCTATGATGAGTTTCCTCAGAATCTCCCAGCTTCTTCCTGATGTGTTCATTCTGCCGCTTCACACTACTAGCTGCTGCTTGGTCCAGTGCCTCGTCAATGGAGCAATCAATGTGATTTCTGGATTTTCCGTGTCTCTCTAATAGCCCAAGCCAAGTTGGCTAAGCCTTAGCCGCTAGGTCACTAAAGAACCCAGTTGT
This sequence comes from Poromitra crassiceps, assembly GCF_964638095.1. Taxonomy (NCBI): domain Eukaryota; kingdom Metazoa; phylum Chordata; class Actinopteri; order Beryciformes; family Melamphaidae; genus Poromitra; species Poromitra crassiceps. The sequence goes on from NC_139649.1 coordinate 7,132,765, forward strand.
GGCCCATGGGTTTGTTGAGAGATCAGGTATGGTGGTCAAAAAGAACATGGCCAACGATACAGCTGCTGAAGGTTGACACTGCCAGCTACAGCTAGCCACTTCTGTTCGCACATAGTTCTCACAGAATGTCTGTGTCCCTCCTCTTTTTCTGCTTTTCTGCAAGTCCACTTTTGGAGTAGCCCTCCGATCTGATTCTATCTTCAGCTGTTGCTGAAATGGTAATTTTGTGAAGTTGTTTTTCACCAAAAACAAACAAACTCCAGATGGTATTTTGGTGTAATTTAGCAACACTGGAAAGCTAGCTAATTTTCATGGTTGTTTCTCAAATGACATTTGACATAGGTTATGCTAACCATTCGCACTTTAGCAATCGCAATGACGGTAGCCATATCTGATTGGTTTGATATTTATTTATTTGATCAAAGGAGGCGTATTTGCTGGGCTTCCCTTCCATAGACTTAACATGATTGCCTCCAAGGTGCCCACAGGAAGGCAATACACTGTTTTCACCAGAGACATTGCCTGAGAGTTTCCACACGTTGCGATTCAGGTAGTTTCCCCAATTTGAAGAAACTCAGTGAGAAACGGGTAAGACGCCTGGCAACATGTCATGTAATACAAATACACTACATAGAACGAGACAAAGAACATGTTTGAATGTTTTTATTAAAAGTGACAATGATAGGATAATAGTGGAAGCCTGGCGTTCCTTCCTTGGCATCCAGGAGAAAATGCCACTGGTCCCAACATTTATGTCTTAACTGTATGGAAATAGCAATGGCAAGAAGCCTTCATAATGCTTGGCTAAGATTGATCAATGTTTGTTGACTTTTCAACCTCAACTGAACAGGCCAACACATTCTGCCTTAGTCTTACAACCTCAACTGAACAGGCCAACACATTCTGCCTTAGTCTTACTACTGAATTATATGTCATGTCCTCAACTGTCCTCAACTGAACAGGCCAACACATTCTGCCTTAGTCTTACTACTGAATTATATGTCATGTCCTCAACTGTCCTGGCCAACATATTCTGCCTTAGTCTTACTACTGAATTATATGCCATGTCCTCAACTGTCCTGGCCAACATATTCTGCCTTAGTCTTACTACTGAATTATATGCCATGTCCTCAACTGTCCTGGCCAACATATTCTGCCTTAGTCTTACTACTGAATTATATGCCATGTCCTCAACTGTCCTGGCCAACATATTCTGCCTTAGTCTTACTACTGAATTATATGCCATGTCCTCAACTGTCCTGGCCAACATATTCTGCCTTAGTCTTACTACTGAATTATATGTCATGTCCTCAACTGTCCTGGCCAACATAGTCTGCCTTAGTCTTACTACTGAATTATATGTCATGTCCTCAACTGTCCTCAACTGAACAGGCCAACCCATTCTGCCTTAGTCTTACTACTGAATTATATGTCATGTCCTCAACTGTCCTCAACTGAACAGGCCAACATATTCTGCCTTGAATTATGTCATCTCAAGGCAGAAGTGCAGAAGGTTGTCATCTTCCCTTTGACTCACCTTTGCATTGCTGCATGAATGGAGAGCTATTTTTTGGTCTGACCTTTTCTAGGGCTTGCAGAATTATAAATGGTAAAACTTCACGGAAAGCTGAACTTCTGCAAAAATAATATCAGCTTTACTACTGTGGTTAAAACAAACCATAACACAAAAAGTCTCCAATTTAAACAGGGCCTGTTTCCATTTGCTGCTAATGCCATAGTGTAATTAAAACATAATGGGCTATGCTAGTGAACATTTTACAGAAATAAGGGCAGGCCTAATTTGTATGCTTAACCTTTTATTACAATGTGCATAATAATATATTCTGTTTTCTGCTTTTGCAATTGACTTACTCTACTTACTGTATAAGATCAGTCACAAACATTGCCCTGTTGAAAGTGGTTCATGTTCCACATCCACAGTGGTTATTTTTTCTACAGTACGGTTATGAGTTCATTGTTCCTATTTCCATTGATCCAGGACATGATGACATAATGTGGCGAACTGAATCAGAACCAGGGCTGCTGCAATAGCATGCTTTACTGAGCTCCCAATACAAGGATGACTGAAGCAGAGCCGTATAATACAAGAGTTGCGACATTCACTCCAATGGACCAGTTTTTTTTTTTACCTCACAAAAGTTCCCGGAAGTAAGGTTCTGGATTAAGCAGCACCGTCGATTTGCAGCAAAATGGACCGTTTGTGATGTACTTTGAAAGGGTCAGACTTTTAAAGAATCAGATTGTATATTATCAGCTTTATGTTATGCAGTCAAGCCCCCTTCCTGCCTATTCATTGGCTACTGAGTCACGCATTTTGGACCTCCGCTGCTGGCACCACTCTCTTAATACATTGCTCTGGACTGAAGTAATTTGAAGTTATTTAAAGATACACTGGGCCCTATTTTACACCTGACGCAAAGCGCAGCATAACGCCGGGATTGCACTGGTTGCATTTGCGTTGCGTTGCGGCTGTTCTCCGGTTTTGCTCCGTGCTCTGTGCTCCGCCAACACTAACCGGCTGCGTGCAGAGCCCGTCACGGCTCCGCTCCGCCAGACAGCTAGAGTGACGAGACCGACAAGTTCTCCCGGTAAAATCGCGCGAGACAATTTGTATGTGGGATAAATACAACGACAAACAGGCAGAAGATCATTGTTCCCAACTGGAGAAGCAGAGGAGGGGTGGACTTGCTTGGTGTTGTCCTAAATTATTATGGGTCGTGTCATAAATTATTTTGTGGTTTTCCACTTCAATTATGAACTTTTCCTCATACATGTTTGTCCTCTGGCTTGATATTGAATGCTGTAAACACCTCTGCCCTGTTGATTTCATGCCTGGCTCCGCCCAACTTGCTGCAGCTTTGCTCCGTCATCCGTGAAAAATAGAACCCTTGCGTATTTTTTTCGGAGAGCTCCGGATCGTCGGAGCTGGGACGGAGTAGACACACAACACAGCGGAGTAGGTGGGAGTTGACACAATGATTAGAGTGGAAACGTATCGGCTCCGATGCCGTACCGCAGCGCAGACGGACTGAACACGGACCTAGTGGAATGTAGGCGTGAGTGTCGTTGCTAGATTCCTTCCGACCGAGGCCGTTTTCATTTTCCCACCCAGCACCCACGTTGTTTAAATAGCTTAATGTACTTGCGCCCATCTGTGCACCCATGTGGTGTGATCAGGCACATTGTTGGTGCATTGCTATCTCGAGGCTGCAAAAAGCGATTGCGCCATTGATTGACCAACAAAAACCTGGTCTAAAGTCAATGTTTTCCTGCTATTTAACCGGCACATTATTCACATAGTAAGATGCTCCTACATAGACTGGACATAATAGAGTTCATTTGCAAAAACAGGTCAACGCCATTCTTAAAATGAACAAACGACATCTGTTTGATACTCCCTGGAGTGCACATTTATGTGATTTAGGTGATTTATGTGAAAATGATCAGATGAATATGTTTTAGTTATGATTGATAATAAAAAATGTCGCAAAAATAAATAAATTACAGTATAAATACATCAATATATAAAATAAAATGATGAAAAATCCAAATAGAGATACCTGTTTTTGCAAATGAACTCTTCATACAGTATATTAATCGCGGGGGCATAACGCAGCATACACTCTTCTTGTTACAGACACACGGTGTGTTGTGTTATTGTGGTATGTGTTCTTCTTATTTCCACATTACTGTGCAATTTGCTGACATTTATGTGAACCTGTTTACTGAAAGATGAACTTGTTGTTAGAGCTTCTGCAGCAGTAATAGGAAGTTGAGGTTATTCCAGAGTCAAGGCAGGACTTTCCATTAGAAATATGCTCTTTGCAACATATTTTCTATCAGAAATATAGTTTACTAGTATTAATATTGGATCGCACAGTGACCCTCTCTTGCCCCTTACCCGTTTCTGTGTGTTGCTCTCCTGGCCTCCGTGCTGCTGAAAGTGTAGCACAGCGTAGCACAGCGGCTAAGTCTCAGTAAAAACATACGGATCTTTCTTCCCACGCGTTAGTGAGTCGTGGCCATGAGTCGACATAATTACCTCCTTCCCGCCGCCTTAATAAGGCACGGCCAACATGGGATGTCACCAGAGAGGGCTCCCGCTCCGTACGGTACATGTGTCACCCGGATGGCTATTGCCTTTTCCTTTTCGTGCTGTCCACACATAACACTCCTGCTGATGCTGAAGCTTGAAAGGTCACTTTGGTTTTCCCTCTGCTAGCGTTCAAAGGATTTATCGGTGGGAAGCCTCCGACTCTCTCTCTCGACTCTTTGTTTGTGGCTGTGTGTGTGTTTGTGTTTCTCCCCCCCCTCCCAAGAGTTTGATTAGTCTCCTCCACTTAGCCGCCACATTACTTTCATTACAGCACACATGCACACACTGGGGGAAGGCAGGCCACCCTGATCCTTTTCTTTTCTCCATGCAGACGGTGCCCACATATTATTCTCTCTGGATTGGCGCACACAGCCTGCATCTGTCCCTTCCCAGCCAGCATCCCCCTGGTGGCCTAGCATAGCCTCGACAGCTTAATTAAATATCAGAGCGAAGCTAACTCTTCCGCTGCCCACCCGCGAGGAGGAGGAGGAGGAGGAGGAGGAGGAGGAGGAGGAGGAGGAGGAGGAGGAGGAGGAGGAGGAGGAGGAGGAGGAGGAGGAGGAGGAGGAGGAGGAGGAGGAGGAGGAGGAGGAGGAGGAGGAGGAGGAGGAGGAGGAGGAGGAGGAGGAGGAGGGCAACAAAGAGAGAGAGGAAGAGAAGGGTGAGAGACAGTGATGGCAGGAGGAAGGAACATCCTCTTTGCCAGCTGCTGTCATTGGCAAACAGACTAGGAGTTGATTTGCACTCATTACTGGGGGAATGAGGAAGGCCCGGGGATGATGCCGGTCCATGTTAGTCTGATTGCATCTGATGCGACTGGAGATGTTGTGAGATGTTAATCTCGCTCGCTGTGTCCCCAAGATATACAAAGTGGATGGAGACGGAAATGTTTTCCTCTGCCTCTTCACAGTGGCCGTGGGATGATACAGATGGAAGCGGAGGACTGATTATGCAATGATTTGGAGGAGAGGGTTCTCCTACTGTATGACTTCTGGTCTACTACTTCTGATCCACCTTCTGGACAAGCTACTTCTGATTATTGGGGTTGTAGAAGAAAATACATGGTTTATATGCCATATTCACAGAATGTATTGATCTCTCTCTCTCTCAGCAACAACATACATACATACAGTACATACATACGTACATATGTACATACGTACATACAGTACATACATACGGACGGCACGGTGGCTCAGTGGTTAACACTGTTGCCTCACAGCACGAAGGTCCCGGGTTCGAACCCCGGTCCGTCCCAGGTCCTTTCTGTGTGGAGTTTGCATGTTCTCCCCGTGTCCGTGTGGGTTTTCTCTGGGTCCTCCGGTTTCCTCCCACCATCAAAGAAAGACATGTATGTTAGGGTTAATACTCCTGTCAGTGCCCCTGACCAAGGTACTGGCAAAGGAACTGGAGTTGGTCCCCGGGCGCTGCACAGTGGCTGCCCACTGCCCCTAGTTCTAGGAAGGTTCCTAGTAGAGGATGGGTCAAATGCAGAGGATGAATTTCCCCAAGGGGATAAATAAAGGATAACTTAACTTAACTTAACATACATACATACATACATATTGTACATGCATTCATCTGATTCTATCTTTTGCGTGTACAATAGGCTGCTGTGTGGCACCACATGCTCCACATGGGATTAACGTCAGCTCTGTATTACCGTGACCTTTCACTTTACATATCTCATATTGCGTCATGTGACTGGAGCTCTCCGAGACTCTAACGATGTTCATCGGCGTCTTCACTGATTAGTTCCGGAGATGTGCCCTATATCTCCTCATTCAGTGCAGTGTCTCTGGGTTGATTTTTGTACGTGCTGCTACACCACCACCTCCTCCTCTGTCCACTCCACCCCACTCTGCTCCTCTCTCATTAAGGGCCAACCTTTACCTGTACGTTAGGGGCCGTCTCTTGTCTTGCCATCCTACAGCTAATGGCCTCCTTGCTCTTTACCGTGCACCGTGTTCACCGTGATCTTTGAGGACGTCATTAGCCTCTCCGTCCATTTCAATGCAGAGTGGTTTTTCATTGCGCCTTATTGGTGAACGTTGGATTATTTCCTCTGCAGATATTGGACCGTTTTCGCCGAAAAGACTGTGAGATGCCAGCGGTGCATATCATCGTTTTTGTATTTGTTTCTTCTTACATGATGAACTTGCTGCTTATCCCCTTAAGCTTCCCCTTCAGCAAATTGCTGCCTTCGGTGTCCATCTATTATTGCTGATCATATCTGGTTGTGTGCTGCACAATAAGCAGGTTTTCTATCAATTACTGGTGCAGCCGGAACCAACACCTGCCTCCCTTTCACCCCATTACCCTCCCTGGCACAATACATGCCTTTAAAATCTAATACAGCTTAGCTTTTAAAATCACATCTTTCATCTAGTTTGGTTTAGCTTTTAAAATCACATATTTCATCTAATGTGGTTTAGCTTTTAAAATCACATCTTTCATCTAATACGGTTTAGCTTTTAAAATCACATCTTTCATCTAATACAGCTTAGCTTTTAAAATCACATCTTTCATCTAATATGGTTTAGCTTTTAAAATCACATCTTTCATCTAATATGGTTTAGCTTTTAAAATCACATCTTTTATCTAATATGGTTTAGCTTTTAAAATCACATCTTTCATGTAAGATGGTTTAGCTTTTAAAATCACATTGTTCTTTCTTTTGAAGGTCGTTATCAATGTGTCAATCAATACTCAATACTTTAAATCTAATACGGCTTAGCTTTTAAAAATCACATCCGTTAAATCTAATACGGCTTAGCTTTTAAAATCACCTCGTTTCTTTCTTTTGAAGCTCCTTATCAATGTGTCAATAATACTCTTTAGCGTTTTCCATATCTCACACAGAGGCCACCTCCCTTTTGCTCTTCTAATACTCTAAAGTCATTTCCTGTGTGGCGTCCCTCTCCGCTGCACATGCCCGCAGGACACTCTATTTCATCTTGCTTTGAACTGCCTTTTTTAATTTTGCGCGTTAGCAGTTTTTTATTAACATATTTATTCATTTATGACTCCTTTCAGAGGCCTTTGCATATGAGCGCACCTTTATTCTGGCTCTCCCCCCCCTCTCCATCTCTATCTCTCTTAGCTCCCAACTCTCCACAGAGAAAAGGCCTCACTAATGCAGTGTTAGTTTAATCCCTGCCAGCCTGGCTGTCACTGGCTTTTCCTCCTCTGGCTCCTGTCCTACAGAACTACATCATGTAGCAGTAGTAATAGCAGCAGCTGGAGCTGTTAGCCTCCGTCATCTCACCAGCTTCTGTCCAGACGCTCTCCTCCACTCTGCCTGAGGAGTTTGGTCTCATCCAGGCAGGGAGGATGAGCTCTTCTCTAGCCCCAAGGTCAAGGTGTCTTTCCTGGCATGGCACGGCGGATTCTCCCCCTCCACTCTCCCTACCGCCCACTTCCCAAAACCTAATGGCAGCCACCTGTCAATGGCTTAAGTCCCCCCCCCCCACCCCCAGATAATAATAACCTTGCCAGAGACCATCTTCCATCAATTGTCCTCATTGCTCCATTTGAATAGAGGGGAATTGTGGTCAGGCAGCTGAATAGACAGCTGAGTGGGTCCTCCCCCTGAAGTGTTAGTTCTTGCAAGGTGGCAGTGACAGCAAAGGAGATGCAAGGTGCTTTATGTAATTGAAGCAAGGTCGCTGTTTTCCAACGGTTGTGCAACTGTGTGGTTTCCCTCTTCAACTGTGTGGTTTCCCTCTTCACATAGGTTGAGGCCACGTCTCGTCATAGACGCTGGTTTAGCTGGCTCAGCCTGGCTGGGGGCGGGGTCAGGGTGGGGTAAAAAACCCCGTTCTATCCATTCAGCAAAGTTAGAATTTAGCTGATAGCCCAGCCCAGGCAGACACACGATCGGGGATTTAACCACCGCAGTAAACGCACATCTGAGCAGACGTCTTGTGTTCTGCTCTAGAACCCCCAAACCTGTAGTTTCGAGCCGCAGCACCGTCTTTTGGTGAGTCAGCCCATGAGATATATGGGCGGTTTTACCCCACTCGCGCGCCAGCCGTTTAACATTTTGTGGGCGTTCCCACACATGTCTCTATGGAGGTTCTTATCCACCTTATTTTTGAATGTCCCACTGTAAAATAATGATGGGTACAAGGTCCGGTTTAACCTGACGACGCTGGAAGAGAGAGGGGGGGGGGTTAACGTGACTTGATTGTTGCGAGGAAATGTGTAAGCTGCAACAATCAAGTCATGTTAACCCCCCCCCCCCCCTCTCCCAGTTTCGTTCCGCTTTCCGTTTTTGTTTCGTCTGACGACTTATTTGAGGGACTGTAATAATTGTATCTATCACATCCGCTATTTCTGTTTCTCTTTGAGCAACTCTGGATATTTATCGACGAGATTTTTTGCCAAGCTGTACCTGATTAGTGATTTGCTCCGTTCGCCTGCAGCTTTGAAACATTACAGACGGGGTGTCAAGCTGTCAGCAACAAGGCTGGGAGGATTACACCGGGGAAGAAGCACCCATAAGGCATCAGGGCAGCTAGAAATAAGGTGGATATCACCATCACGAGGACTACACACATACTTTACTTTTACTTTACTTTTACTTTATTGATATTTAGCAGATGCCTTTATCCAAAGCGACATACAACCAGGTTATAACACAGTACAGCAATAAGAAAAACACACGTCACTGTAAGAGTGGCGTCGACATTGTGCTGGATATTGTATGCTAATGGTAACTTTAAAGTAATCCGTTATGTCCATTAATGCTATAGTAATGCCTGTTCTATAATTAGTTGTGCTGCTGCGGGGAATTGTCCTTGTGAAATGCTGAGCTCTGGACTCTAGATCATCTCTTTGTCCTGCATAGGCTCTCCCATCCTTTCACATCCCATTGTCCCATCAGAAGGACAGAGAAGGTCACGCGGGGACTCAAGGTGAAGGGCTGAGCCCACATTTGATGCGCGTGCACAGATCGGATCTCAGCTCAGTGATGATGACACCTGATTGAAGAGGTCTTACAGCCTATCCAACTGACTTTTTTCACTCCTCTCTCTCTCTCTCTCTCTCTCGATGTCTCTCTCTCTCTCTCTCTCTCTCTCTCGGTGTCTCTCTCTCTCTCTCGGTGTCTCTCTCTCTATGTCTCTCTCTGTGTCTCTCACAGATGCCAAGGAGATTGTGCTGAAGGCTCAGATTCTAGCTGGAGGCAGAGGGAAGGGGGTGTTCGACAGCGGCCTTAAAGGTGGAGTGCACCTAACTAAGGAGTGAGTATACACACTAGGGGTGCACCGATCGATCGGCAAGCAATCTGTATCGGCCGATTTTGACCTCAAATATGCGATCGGCGATCGGCAATTTTTTTATATTACTTTTTTTTTTTTTTTTTTTTTTTTTATAAAAAAAAAGCCCTATCACTAATCAGGCTTTCCAACGATATAAAATACAATGCCAATTGGTATTATTAAAGGGGAGAAATAATCGACCTAAAATAACATTTCCAAACTTTCTTTGAGGAGTTTATACTGTATATCAATGATCAGTGATCGGTCGATGATCGGTTGGGCAGATATTTCCCATAGGCAATCGGTGATCGGTGGCAAAAAACGTGATCGGTGCACCCCTAATACACACCTAACTAAGGAGTGAGTATACACCTATGTGCTTTCCACAAAACTCTTTTAGGAGTCGGGCTCGAATGAAAGAGTTTTTTGTTTCTCCTGCGACTGCAGCTTTTAGTGAGAGCAGCTGAAAGAGCTCTCTGAAGATGCTCCCCAGACACAAAGACACAGCAAAGACGACTTAGAAACGCAATCAAACATCCTTTTCTCTCCCAATATCTTGTTTTGGTGAAACTACCCTCAATTAAACTTTGAAAAAAGGGATTTGGCAAGTTTTCCTCTCTCAGGACGGTTGAGCCTTTATGCCACTGCCGAGGTTTAGTTTGTCTTAGCATCTTAGCGTAGCATTTACACAATGGGATTAGCTGTAGTCACAACCAGAATGAATCAGAATCACCTTTATTGGCCAAGTATGTACACATACAAGGACATTGGCTCCGGTTTGCTTTTTAACTCTGTGTAGTACTCTCACACGAAATAAAATAAAATAAAAATTAGGCTCAGGCTAAAACAAACAAGAATCACAACAGATAATTAAACATTAACTACTATATACAATGCAATAATAATAATAAGTGTATGAAAGAGCATCTACATTGTAAGTGTGTGTATGAAGGGAATATATATATGTACAGTATATATGGATATATACAGTTATAGGCAGTTATTGATATAGGCCGTATTAATATTGTTATTTACATGTTTAAATAAGCTACAACACGGACACACACTGGTCTCCATTTTTCAAAAGCCCAAAACAACAACTTGAAAGAGCTTCTCAGGCACTAGAAAGCTTCCATGTAAAAAAAAAGAAAGAAACTGTACTTTCTTAGTGAAGGTACTGTACAGTACCTATTCCTAACAGCCACTACTACCACCTTAAAGGCAAAAAAAAATGTGATTTATGACAATTGTCCCAGACATGCATCATCGTCAGCCTACTTCAGGATTCGGCGATGGCCGGAAACTTTTTCAAAGTGAGATGTGCTGCTGCTGAAGTTCATCGTCCCCAGACAGTGACAGGAGCACAGTTCACCTCCCTCTCATCTATCACAGGACGAGCACCACCCCTGGCTTCATTTGTATTCACTGACTAAAAAGCCGAGCTAAAAGAGGCTCGGCGAAGGGGACGAGGTGTGCAGCAGCCAGAGTGAGGAGAGGAGAGGAGAACATCTCCGCGCTGTGCCAGACCACAGATTCTCCAAAAGCTGCTGCTTTGTCAGAATATGTTACATTAGTGCCCTGAAAGTGCTGAGGCATGGCTCCCTTCAAATGAGAAAGAAAGAATAACTCTGCTGCAGAGTTCTCAAGAATTCTGCTCTTCCTTTCTCTCTTCCTTTCATTTTGTCGATGTATATTTCGTTGGATTGTATGTTTCTATAACCTAATCTTTAATTTAGGCTATTATTAAAGGGATGCGCCAACATTTTGTGAGTTTTTAGACCATTCATTTTGCACTGTGTGCACTGCACCGATGACTGCACAACAGCGCATGCGCGCCTCATGGCAAACGAGGAAGTAACTTCGGTTATACTCTTGTTAGTTCGGTTACTCTTTGTTAGTTATCGGTGTGTGGATTTACTATGAAAATGACTGTTTCACGTAATTTGGGATTATTATTTCATCGCGCGGCGAGTACTAGTACACGAGTCACAACACGTACATGCGAGTGTTTTGTTGTACTACCATTGTAGCGCTAAGCTAAGTAGCAGTGAGGGCTCTACCGCAGTTTGTACTGCACGCAGATTGAAAAGAAAGCCATGTGCATTCTAGTTTTAATATCCGCGATATGGCAAATGTTGCCTAAACTCTCAAAATGTTGGCGTATCCCTTTAAAATGTGGATACCACTGAACCAATCATCTCTCTCCTGCAGCCCCGCGGTGGTCGGCGAACTGGCCAATAAGATGCTGGGTTTCAACCTGACTACCAAGCAGACGCCGAAAGATGGAGTGAAAGTGAAAACGGTGAGCTCCAAAAAGGAGTGATTGCTCCTTCTTGTTTTCTCCCTGCCCTCATTTCAAGGTAATTTGAGTCGGGTAATGATGTTCTGACTCCGAAGGCAGTTTAGATCTATTATTTTCCTTGGCTAGGTGTAAAGCAGTAGCTAGCTACTGTCGTTAACGCCGGGGCTTGTGCTGTTTGGTGTCATGGTTCATTGCATAAATAATACATGGAACGGGGCCCGCTGTGAATTTAAAGTGTTTGGTAAACAACTATTTCTCGGGCGCCGCTAACGAGCAGGAGGAATGTGATTCTCCATACTCGCATGCTGCTGCTGCACACCGCCTCAAAACACACATTTACCAGGTAATGAAGCCTTCCTGGCCTGTGGGTTGTGCCAAGGTCTCTCTCCCACTCTCGCTCTCTCTCTCTCTCTCTCTCTCCTGTTTTCCCCTACACGCCCACTTTCCCTCTCTCTATCCCTCAGCCCACCCCCCCCCTCCACCTCACCCTCCCAGCACACTGAAATATGGCCCCTCCATTAAGGCAGGTAGCCCTCAGCGCTCCTGCCTGCCACCACACAGTTTCACTGGAATCAAATGAGTGCCACACTTCCCATTTTTATCGAAAGCACCTGCGGCAGGGAAGGAGGTTCACAGCCAGTCAGAGGAAAAGGCAAACAAAACAAACACGTGTACAATATAGAAAATAAATGAGATGAGCGTGCTTCAAACACAGACAGCGGCGCAAGTTTGGCCAGCTAATTGCCATATATCAACAATGTCCTCTTATCACCTGTACAGCACAGAAAGCAGAAGCTAGATTGGGCAGAAGGACCCAATAATAATAGACCCTTCTCACGGGGGCCATTTTGTGTTGGAAAGGCAGGGTAAACACAGGTGCAAGCAAAACACTAATGATTGGAATTTGGAACCCCTCATTAAGTATTTTGCTTGCCCCTGTGTTTATTCTGCCTTTTTGACACAAAATGGCCCCCGTGAAAAGGGTCTATACAGCAGGGCTTGGGCCAGATTTTAAAACCAGGAATTGTAGATGAGCTGGCCATTTTCAGCAGCGTATTTAAAATGTTTTTTTTTCTTAAAACTCTTGTTCATGACACATTTTAAACGAACACCAATGAATGTAGTATCATATCTCCCCCAGGCACATCACACAGTGCAGACACAGAATAGAAAAGAGCTATCAATGTTCAGACTCATAACAAGTGGCAATAACAGTCTATCTCTCTCTCCACCAGGATCTCACTCCTTCCCCCCGACACACACGCACACGCACACGCACACGCACACAAACACACACACACACACACGCACACTGTACCTTTGTGAAAGACTTTGGCAAATTTGGACCTATGTTTCCCCCAACTTCCCAGTGGACTAGCATATTCATGGTTGGTTCCTACGTATCTGTCTGGATATCTAGTTTCCGCTGATACCAGAAGCTCCACTTTAGCTTACAAACTGGCTTCGCGAGAGCCCGTCAAACACGGACTGTGCTGTGACATAATTACCCAGGTCCGGACCTTGGTGACCTCATAGCTGTCTATGGCCCTGCTCGCTGGACCACTCAGAGGTTGTTGCTTTCGGGCCCGCGGGCCGGCGCCAATTGAATCGGCCTGCAGTACAGTAAGAGTGCAGTCAGAACCCGGTCTGGCCGGATCACAACCAGATGTCAGTCGTCCACCTGCCAATGGAGCCTGCACCACATGGCTTTCATGTCAGGGCACAGATGGAGGAGATGAAGGAAGATGAGACAAGAGGACGGATGGAGAAGACAACTATAGGAGAGTGACATAGAAGGGTGATGGTAGAAGGTTTTGGGTAATGGACGAGAGCAGGACAAGCGGGTGAGGATAAAGCACGTTTCGTCTGAGTGAACAGAAGGGCCGCAGGGCAGACGACAGGGAACCGGAGAGGAACATGTCTGAGCGACAGCAGGATGAAGAGAGAGGCAGGGAGGCTAGAGAAGACTGTCCATCCTCATTCACAGCTCCATAGGATGGAAGCAGGACATGAGGCCAAGCATGTCCAAACAAACACCCCATCCTGCAAGGCTGCACCCCGTCCACAACCTTCCTGTTTGGTTTTTTGTTTTGCTGCCTACAAGTGTCTTACTTGTCTCCATTTCTCATTCCATCTTTGTCTGTCTGTCTCACTCTTCACTTACCGCATCTCTCTCTCTCTCTCTCTCTCTCTCTCTCTCTCTCTCTCTCTCTCTCTCTCTCTCTCGCTCTCTCCCTCTCTCTCTCTCTCTCTCTCTCTCTCCTCTCTCTCTCTCTCTCTCTCTCTCTCTTTCTCTCTCTCTCTCTCTCTCTCTCTCTCAAATGTTGCCATATAAACACAGAGCCAGCCAATTTGCACTATGGTTTATGTTATAGTGTTACATTTCAGCATTACTTAATACTTGCAGGGTTTCCACTCGTTATGAAATTCCTGGAATATCATGGAACTTTGAGAGAGTCATTCCAAAAAGGGAAAGTGAGGGAATGTGCTAAATATGCTTTTATTTTATACTTTTATTTTGCAACTTGTTTCGCAGTACTAGGAATATTTAAAACTTGTCTCACACATTGATTGCATTCGATGGTTTTCATTTTCACTCCATAGCAACCTGTAGTCCAAACCAGACTGCTGTTGGGCCCTTTAGAAAAACAAAATCAACAAACCTGAAAGTCAAATCTTCCATGATCTTTGATTCCCCGTGGAAGAAAGAAGAACTTGGTTTGGGAAAAGCAAGGAATTTAAATGGGCACCCTTTCCTTTGGTCATCAAAGTCACATCGTTGTTGTAACTGACCCCCGCCATTCCTCCATCCACCCCTCTCTCTCCCTCTGCTGTGCCGTGTCCAGGTGATGGTTGCTGAGGCCCTGGACATCACCAGGGAGACCTACTTTGCCATTCTGATGGACCGCTCCTGTAATGGACCCGTCATGGTGGGCAGCCCACAGGGAGGCATGGATATCGAGGAGGTGGCCGCCAGCACCCCAGAACTCATCTTCAAGGTATTATACCATTAAAGAATAAAAAAAAACATACCTTTTGTAGTATTATTATTTCAGTATATCTGCCTCAAAGACAAGTGCAGAAGTACTGTTTGCAAAAGGATCCAGTCATGTTAATATAATTGATTGATCTTGATCTCTCTGTATAATTGACCAAATTCTGGTGCTTGAAACCATGCCAAGACTCCATTGCCCAGCGGGCCTAACAGATGCAAGCTGTGCTCCAATTTAATTTCCTACCAATTCAATTTGATTTATTGTCCAGCTTTCACGCACACTGTAACAGCTTAACATCACAGACGTACAGTACACACTGTAACAGCTTAACATCACACAGTACAGCACACACTGTAGCAGCTTAACATCACAGAGGTACAGGACACACTGTAACAGCTTATCATCACAGGCGTACAGTACACACTGTAACAGCTTAACATCACAGACATACAGTACACACTGTAACAGCTTAACATCACAGACGTACAGTACACACTGTAACAGCTTAACATCACACAGTACAGTACACACTGTAACAGCTTAACATCACAGACGTACAGTACACACTGTAGCAGCTTAACATCACACAGTACAGTACACACTGTAGCAGCTTAACATCACACAGTACAGTACACACTGTAACAGCTTAACATCACAGACGTACAGTACACACTGTAACAGCTTAACATCACACAGTACAGTACACACTGTAGCAGCTTAACATCACACAGTACAGTACACACTGTAACAGCTTAACATCACAGACGTACAGTACACACTGTAACAGCTTAACATCACACAGTACAGTACACACTGTAACAGCTTAACATCACACAGTACAGTACACACTGTAACAGCTTAACATCACACAGTACAGTACACACTGTAGCAGCTTAACATCACACAGTACAGTACACACTGTAACAGCTTAACATCACAGACGTACAGTACACACTGTAACAGCTTAACATCACACAGTACAGTACACACTGTAACAGCTTAACATCACACAGTACAGTACGATCCCCCCTCCTTAGGACCAGAGAGTCCTTCTCTCTATAATAGTCCGCGGCAGCTTGCCACCACTTAAATGTCAGTGATTGATTAGGAACATCCACTTTGTGTCAAATGACAGTCGAGTGTTTGAGCCTCCTGCTCTCTTTCTCCGTGTCTCCTACAGGAACCCATAGACATATTTGAGGGAGTGCGAGACGACCAGGCAGTGCGCATGGCAGCTAATTTGGGTTTCAAAGGACCTCTGGAGAGACAGGTAATGGGCACACTGGAACCCTCAGAGTCGCACTGCAGAGAAGAGGCAGCAAAGACTCACAACGCGCGCACACACACACACACACGTATGCCCATTCGCAAAGACACACATTCACACAAACAGCCCAAGCTTATGGCTATTAGAGCACGGTGTTTTACGTGACGTGATGTGATGTGTCATTACGCGAGCTAGACTCACTTGCCAGGTGGTCTATTGTCATATTTGAGAATGACACACAAAACTGTACCCGGCAATAAGTTTGAGGACAATGAGACCAACATTTTAGCCCTGTCATCTCAAGGTCACGCTGATCAAACAAGGGAGCAGCGCAAGTCCAAAATTCAGACTGGATGATGTACATTTAGATGTTAGGGTTCATGTTACAGCCATTTGTCTCCATTTGTCTCTTGGCATCATATCGCTAATTTGTTCTTTTCCACAGGCACACTGGCACGCGAAATCAGATTAGCTCAGAATCTTATCACACAGAATCAGTACAAATCAACTTAATGAATCGGCTTCTCAGAAGCAAAACGAAGATTCAAACAGATGTATGAGCGTCAGTTGCATCCCCATAAGAGTATCAGCCTCTTTTGCAGGATATTGAAATTGAATGGGCATTGATTTGATACAGGCAAGGAGACAAATAGAAACTGATTGGTTAAGTGTCTTATCAGTTTGCTTTCAGCACATTTCTGTGTAAAAAGCACATCAGTCGCCAGATGGTTTGATTCAGACATAATTACAGCAGCCGAGCTTCCTTATTCTTTAAACTGGGGACGTATTAAACTAAGTGTCAAAACACTCAAATAGATAAGACAGCCCACATTCTGTACGTACGCCCTGCAGCGTAGTCAATGATAAAGTCTACCGGGCGTCCAGGTAATGTAGCGGTAGGTTCCCTGCCTACCGACACGAGGGTCGCAGGTTTGTATCCACGCGTTACCTCCGGCTTGGTCGGGCATCCATACAGGCACGATGATTGGCTGTGCCTGAGGGTGGGAAGCCGGATTGGGGGTATGAGTCCTGGTCGCTGCACTAGCGCCTCCTCTGGGCGGTCATATTTACATGTTTTCGTATATAGAGGCTTCTATATTTCTGAACATGTCCATTAATGTGCATTGTCCCATCACAATAAACCAATAAAGTAAGTAAAGTAAAGTCAGGGGCACCTGGTCGGGGGAAGAACGGAACTTGTGGGAATAGCACGATCGTCCCACGTGCTACGTCCTACCGGTGATGCTCCCCCCTGTCGGGTGAAAAGAAGCGGCTGGCAACTGCGCATGTGTCGGAGGAAGCATGGTGCTAGTCTCTGCTCTCCCCAGATCGGCAGAGGGTGGAGCAGCGACCGGGGCAGCCAATAGGGCAGCATGGGGATAAATTGGCCATATGAAACAAAAAGTGATCTTTATGCTACAGGCCTAAATCTCTGTTGAATCCATTGAACCATGCGCTATGACTTTATGTTTGTTTGTTACCACATCAGGCCAAAGCTTGCCTGCATGGATTGTAATATAATGAGGTATTTGTCTCACCTTTTGGAAAAAAGGTGCAAATGAAATATTCCATCTCAGCACCGGCACAGGCACATATACATGTGTGCACACAGCACACTCACACAGAGCAGTGTGGTGACGCTGATTTGCCATGTTTTATTTAGTCGGCGCGGGAGGCTGAGTGGCTTTGGCGGGACCGGCTGCTCAGAGCCCAACTGTCGGGTAATTACTGTCCTCTGTGGAACTTACAGGCGGCAGATCAGATTAAGAGGCTCTATGATCTGTTCCTGAAAGTCGACGCCACTCAAGTGGAAGTCAATCCTCTCGGAGAGACTCCCGAAGGACAAGGTACCTCGTATCGTACACAATACTTATCTCTGTGTGTGTGTGTGTGTGTGTGTGTGTGTGTGTGTGTGTGTGTGTGTGTGTGTGTGTGTGTCTCGATGTGACTTCTGTCTTCTGTGTATCTGTTCTGTGACACTATCTGTTTCTTCATTCGCTCCTAACTGCTTTTGTGCGTGTCTGGGTGATGTGTGTACTGTGTGTGCATAATTGGACATATTAATTGTCCTTAAAAACCATGTTGATCCTCCCTAATATTCAATATTGAAACTGACTGCGAGGAAACGTGCAGCTTTCAGGAGGACTTGGAGCATTTCTTCCCTGATGTTCAGAGCTGATAGTTGCTGATTACCTAGGCGGTGCGCACAGCCAGATAGTCCATCTCTGGACTATAATGAGAGGCTAGAAAGGACCGCCTTCAGACATCATTTGCTCCCTCATTTACTCCGTTCCGCGGCCATTGAAGAGTAACCTCTGAGGGCGACCGTATGAATACTTAAGAAAACATCTGATCGGTGAATAGGTAAAGAGCGTTGATTAGTTACCTGATCATATAGCCGCGGGGTGCAGGGCCAAGGCCTATGTGTTCAAAGCCTGCCTTCAAAGACTTTGCATCTGTTTCAATTGTATCCATCTCATAAATGTTCCCCCACTCGAATGGAAACACCTGAATGCACAAACATGATTTGTGGCAGACAGAGAGATGGGGAGGCTTGAGCGCCCCCCCCCCCCCCCCGCTGTCAGTTGGCACAATAAATTGGCAAAACACGACACTAGTGTATATTGGCACTGGCACAGCAGTGACACAAACACTTTAAAATTTCAGTTGCTCAATCATTCAGTTGAGAAACACACCATATATGCTCACGAGGCATACATACATACATAGATCGATACATACATACATACATACATACATACATAGATCGATACATACATACATACATACATACATAGATCGATACATACATACATACATACATACATAGATCGATACATACATACATACATAGATCGATACATACATACATACATACATACATAGATCGATACATACACATACATACATAGATCGATACATACATACATACATACATACATACATACATACATACATACATAGATCGATACATACATACATACATACATACATACATACATGTATTTCCTTGCTAACCGTTGTGATGTGTCTCCCCCCCCCCCCCATATTTACACCAATTTCGAGTTAAAGGGCTAGCTCACCCTAAAATACAAAATACATATTTTCCCTCTCACCTGTAGTGCTATTTATCCATCTACATCGTTTTGTGTTAGTTGCCTGAGTTTTGGAGATATCGCCCGCAGAGTTTCTGCCTTCAATGCAATACAATGGAACTGGATGGCACTCGGCTTGTGGTGCTCAAAGCGCCAAAAAACATACATTTGAAAAACTCAACAGCAATGTCTCTTTCCAGAAACCATGCCCTGGTTATTCAAGATAATCCGCAAACCTTGTTGTGAGCGGTTCCATGTAGGAACTATTTTCTTTAGACCGAACTACACCCAATAGCTGCTAGCTAATTGCTACATGAAACTGCAGCTACAGTACCTACCAGCTGTGGGAGTAGTTTAGTTGAAAGAAAATAGTTCCTATATGAAGCTGCTCATAACTAGGTATGTGGATTATCTTGGGTAACCGGGCCATTATTTCTGGAAAGAGACATTGCTGTTGAGTTTTTCAAATGTATGTTTTTGCCATTTTGAGCAGCACAAGCCGAGTGCCATCCAGTTCCATTGTATTGTAAAAGACAGGCATCACTAGGGCCGATATCTGCAAAA
The DNA here is from genome assembly GCF_964638095.1 of Poromitra crassiceps. Taxonomy (NCBI): domain Eukaryota; kingdom Metazoa; phylum Chordata; class Actinopteri; order Beryciformes; family Melamphaidae; genus Poromitra; species Poromitra crassiceps. The sequence goes on from NC_139649.1 coordinate 7,152,370, forward strand.
CTCAGGCATCTAACACAAAACGATGTAGATGGATAAATAGCAGGACAGGTAAGAAGAAAAATATGTCATTTGGATTTTAGGGTGAGCTGTTCCTTTAATGTGCTGACTTGCACAGAACATATTTTTTCCTCCATAGACGTCATTCTGGTCTGACACAGATTGACTGTGATGTGTCCTATCGAGACAGATTACACAAATAATTCATGATCCACCACATCTTCGGTTTTATTTGGCCTGCTCAAAAACAAGTTCTTGTTTAATGTATGGTTCATCAAGATTGACAAGACAAGTGTGTTTCATGAGTTCTTATGAATATTAATGATCAATTTTATTCTTTCCTAACCATGAAGTTATAGTCTTGAGAGAGCTACAAGATAGCTTCTCAACGAGCAGAGAGAAGACATGGCTGTGATTGAGGCAGGCTGTGTAGACAGGCTTCACATTGACATCAACCCGGTGTTTGGTTCATTTTGTTGCACGTTATACGGGAACACAACTGTTTTCCAGGAGGCGTTCAAAAAAAAAGAACGCTGGGAAGGAACATTTCTTCAGGCTGGACAATTTCTCATTATGTTTGTTCTCTCATTGGCTATAGCTGAGTAGTTTTACTTGAGGGACTGTAATACCAAAATGGGAGGATTGCAGTAGGAACGCTCCAGTACCTGGAGGATATGGCTATGCCTCTCTCTCCACGTGTCTGCCTGCCTGCACACCTGCGTTTATACTTTGTAATTCTGAAGGCCCTCTCATGGCTGCATATCGTGTGTCCTGGGTCACTATTACACCTGGGTCCTCCCTGGCCTCGTAGAGCATGTGCTTCCCTCTGATGGGCCGTTCAATAATAAGTTTATGCTTAACGTTTCATTGACATTAATATTGCTACGACTTGTCTCAAAGGCTTCTTTGTGGTAGAGCATTGTTATGTTTTTGATAGTTGAAAGCATACAGTACAGTGTATGCTGTGGTCAAAACCTCTTATATACATGTTCTATGTATGGTTGGACCTAATGGACAGTATAATCATTTAGCCTTACATGTAGACTTAACTCAAGTCGCCTTAAGACTTCAGTTTATTGTACTGTACAGATTATTATCTAGCAATCAATCAATCAATCAATCAATCAATCAATCAACTGTATAGTTATTATTTACAAATAGAGCAGGTAGAAGACCAGAGGGCCGGTTGCACAAAGCACCTTAAGTTAAGATTTTCCTTAGAGTCTGAGTTAAGGTGTCCATAAAATAGAATCGGTTGCACAAAACACCCTTAAATCTTGTGCTTTCTTTAAAATGTTTAACCTTAAGGAGAAGGTTTAAGGGTGTTTTGGGCAACCGATTTTATTTTATGGACACCTTAAATCGGAGGTAAAAAAGGAAAAAGGAAAATCTTAACTTAAGGTACTTTGTTTATTGTAGACTCAAGAATTCAAACAAACAACTCTCACATGCACTGGCGATTTTACTGCGAGGTCATGTGGCAATTGAAACAATAGAGACTATTATCTATCTATCTATTAATCTATCTATCTATCTATCTATCTATCTATCTATCTATTTATCTATCTCTCTATCTCTCTATCTATCTATCTATCTATCTATCTATTAATCTATCTATCTCTATCTATCTAGAGACGTGCTGGAGTTTTTTCTTCCTTCTTTGAGGTTTGGTCAACATGAAAGTGTAAGCGTCTTTCTACAGAGAACCCTGTGACTAATGTGCTAACATTGTATGCTAACATTGTATGCCTGCTATTTTGACAGGTAGCATTCTGAGTGTGGTCTCTTTTGAAACGCATCCTCTTTGAAGTGTAAAGGCGCTGTCCGTTTAGCATAAGGGCCTGTGCCTTAGAAACACAACGTATGCCTTCCCCTCCCAGCCGCTGAAATAATTAACTAATGGGCTGAGGGAGAAGCCTCCATTTCATTTATTTAATGTTTAAGAGATGATAATTAGTTGCCCTTTCATGTCTGAAATTATCCTCCTCTCTTCCCCTCTTTCCTTTCGTCTCGCTCGGTCTTCTTTATTCCTCTGTTTCTCTCTGTCATCTCTCCATTCCTCTCCTTCCATCTCTTGCCCCCCCCCCCCAGTGGTTTGCTTTGATGCCAAGATCAACTTTGATGACAACGCCGAGTTCCGTCAGAAGGCCGTCTTCGCCATGGACGACATGAGCGAGAGCGACCCCACGGAGACGGAGGCGGCCAAGTGGGACCTCAAATATATCGGACTGGACGGAAACATCGCCTGCTTTGGTATGAAAACAAAACCCCGTTCATGCACGCGCGCACACACACACACACACACACACACACACACACACACACACACACACACACACACACACACACACACACACACACACATACACACACACACACATACACATACACATACACAAGCACACACACACGCACACGCACACACACTGCTGGATGAATTCTGCCATACTGGATGTGAACCCCCTGGTGGTATCAGGCGATAATGCGCCTCTTAAGACACATACCCTAGGTGAAGGTCTCGCGTCGGACACGGTTTAAAACGTAATCAAAGTAAAGGCAGCCTGGGCTCTCCTCCAGTCGACTTTACACGCAGCTTTTCTGAGGGCTCCAGAAGGAGCGCTGCTGTAACCAATGTGTTCTAATTAGCCATAATCCGCCCAGAAAGTCTCCAGTGTGCCAGATTGTTAGCATTCTCATTAAAGGGGCCCTCTCTCGTCATAAATCAAAGCTTTTTACAGTGTACAGCAAGCCCCTAACAGGTGCTCCGCTTCTTTTACCCTGCAGCCTCATCAACACATTAGCTGGGTTCCGTTAGCACTAGCCGCCCCCACCCCACCACAACCGACCCCCCCAGCCCCTCTTAAAGTAACAGCAGCTTTTAAGGCCGCGCTGTTCGCTCTGTAATCCAGCAAAGTGACAGCTGTTGAAGTGAATTTTCACTTTTTATTGAGACCTCTGTCGGTTAGCTGGCCAGGACCCGAGCTCAGCTACCGGCTAAGGCAAATGAAGGGAGACATTTTGTGTTGCACTGAATGGCTTGGCTCCCGCACAGCTCTCACGGCGGGGTAGCCGGGGTAGCCGTACTGTTCTGAACGCCGCGGCCTAAATGATGACACAGCCCGCAAAATACCCCCGTAGCAGAACCTCTTTTAACCCATTGATACCTGATGCAGCATTTGTGTGCGTATCCCTTTAAGACCGCGAACCGCGTTAACGCGGTTCGCGGTCTTAAAGGGATACGCACACAAATGAGGGATATACACACAAATGCTGCAGCAGGTATCAATGGGTTAATCAACGCTCTTTTTCTCTCTGAAGTCGAGAGCACACACGGTCATAATCAAATTTTCTCTGCGTTGCTCCACTTGGAAGTTTTGAATGTTCCTGATTGGGATATCTCCGTGCAGTTGGGGTGGGCTCTGCCTCTTTTAAAGCGTTACATTTGAGATATTTGCTCTTCTTCGTCTTGAGATGATAATTTACTGCTGGATTCCATTGTGGGCGTTCTTCCAGTATTTCATCGTTCCCTTAGTGGCAGTAATATTCATTTTAATTAACTCTTGGCTACCAACCGCTGCTCTTTCCTCCCAGGGGCTTTTGTTTAAATCCTGGTCTTCAGCCAGGCCGTAATGGACAAATCTGCCTTTGTTATAGTTTAGGGTCATTACTAGGCTACAGTATCATTAGTAAGATAAGTCAAGTAACTTATATAAAAAGAGCACCTAACACTGTGATTAAAAGTCTCACTCTGAAAAGTAGGGCTGTGCAATCAAATCGATACAGCAATATATCACAATATTTTTTTCAGCAATACTGTATCGATATTTCCGAAAAATATCGTGACATATTGCCATATTGATTTTTTCCACAACCGTGTTTTCATTGACACAATAAGAATACTTTTTATTTCAGTGCGTTCAGTAACACACTCAACACTCCGTAGTTTTGACTCAATTTGTCCACTAAGTTATCAATATAAAGTGATGTACATATTATTACACTACCCGGGTGGTACACAGCGAGTTGTATTTTCAGCTCTATTTTTTAATTTTCAGTAAATTATCTAGAGTATTCCAATATATCACAATATGTATTGTATCGCAATGTATCGTGATACAATCGTATCGTGACCCATGTACCGTGATACGTATCGTATCGTGAGGTCCTTGCCAATACCCAGCCCTACTGAAAAGGCACCACCCATTATGCTGAATGTGAGTCTGCTGTTAAGCTACCTTACTATTCAAATGTACATTTTTGCATATTAATTCTTCTGACTTACAGTGAATGGGGCTGGATTGGCCATGGCCACCTGTGACATCATCGACCTGCACGGAGGAAAGCCAGCTAACTTCCTGGACCTGGGGGGCGGAGTCCAAGAGAGGCAGGTGTACGAGGCCTTTAAGCTGCTCACTGCAGACCCTAAGGTAGGAATCAGCTGTTGAACTGTGTGTGTGTGTGTGTGTGTGTGTGTGTGTGTGTGTGTGTGTGTGCGCGTGCGCGCGCGTTTGCGTTTGCATGCCAAGGTTCAATTGCTCAATTGAGCACATCAAGCCAGCAAACCACTACCATCTTCAAAGGAACAAAAGAAGACTGATAAAAACTAAATACAATTTCACCGCCTGGGAAGTGTCGTTGATTTCCCCGCCATTGATTTCCCCGCCAAGCGTCTTGTAAATAGCACATTCATAAAGACCTATATCTGGTTAGGGCTTTGTCACGGAGACAACAGCGCTCATTAGACTACAGTAGGGGCCCTGGTACATGTCCATGTCTCTCTGAGGGACACACACTCTGGGAGGCTGTGTGATTATATCATGTCCACGTGTCTCTGAGGGGGACACACACTCTGGGAGGCTGTGTGATTATAACATGTCCACGTCTCTCTGAGGAGACACACACTCTGGGAGGCTGTGTGATTATAACATGTCCATGTCTCTCTGAGGAGACACACACTCTGGGAGGCTGTGTGATTATAACATGTCCACGTCTCTCTGAGAGGGACACACACTCTGGGAGGCTGTGTGATTATAACATGTCCACGTCTCTCTGAGGAGACACACACTCTGGGAGGCTGTGTGATTATAACATGTCCATGTCTCTCTGAGGGGGACACACTCTGGGAGGCTGTGTGATTATAACATGTCCATGTCTCTCTGAGGGGGACACACTCTGGGAGGCTGTGTGATTATAACATGTCCACGTCTCTCTGAGGGACACACACTCTGGGAGGCTGTGTGATTATAACATGTCCATGTCTCTCTGAAGGGACACACACTCTGGGAGGCTGTGTGATTATAACATGTCCACGTCTCTCTGAGGGACACACACTCTGGGAGGCTGTGTGATTATAACATGTCCACGTCTCTCTGAGGGACACACACTCTGGGAGGCTGTGTGATTATAACATGTCCATGTCTCTCTGAGGGGACACACACTCTGGAAGGCTGTGTGATTATAACATGTCCATGTCTCTCTGAGGGACACACACTCTGGGAGGCTGTGTGATTATAACATGTCCATGCCTCTCTGAGGGACACACACTCTGGGAGGCTGTGTGATTATAACATGTCCATGTCTCTCTGAGGGACACACACTCTGGGAGGCTGTGTGATTATAACATGTCCATGTCTCTCTGAGGGGCGACACACTCTGGGAGGCTGTGTGATTATAACATGTCCATGTCTCTCTGAGGGACACACACTCTGGGAGGCTGTGAGACAGTCTCCTTGAAATGTCCGTACACCAATGCAGACAGTGAGTGAGCCAGTGACTGTCATGTGGACGCACATACAGGTATGCACACTGAAATTAATGCACACATGCATACTGTATACAGATTGTGGGCGTGAGGTGGACTTTCCAGGTGGTTCCAGGACTTGATGACATGCCCATGACCTTCCCCAGATCATAACCCCCCACCATGTAGAATTTCAGACAGACAGACAGACAGACAGACAACTTCAACTTTATTATAGGTGTTTAATTGATTAATTGAAAATACTCATTATTCACAGCCCTACATCCAAAAACAGGTGGAGAGGTTGTATGAAAACTGATGTATGGACAGCTGGGATAATAATAGAATATCTACCTGTGATATGCAATGCTGCACTTAAAATAGAGGTTGTCAACACTGCGCTCCTGCATCTCTTATCTTCATCCAGCCTCCTCTTCACAGCGCGTGTTGTGTTGAGCAGTGAGAGAGAGAGAGACGGTGGCATTTTGAAAGCGTGTGTCTGCGTCTGCCTCCTCTATTTCTCACACAACAGCACTGTGAACAAGCCAGTGATGCACACCTTTTAAAAGTGATGAATCATTTGTGGAAAAATCCCGCCAAGCTTGACGCCCCCAGCAGGTGATGCATCGCCTCATTCAAATATCTTCACTGTGTGAAGAAGATGCTATTTGGTCTCACGTGAATTCACCAGCGTGGTCTCTGTGGGGAGGGAGGATCAAAATGAAGAAGCCAAAAAAAAGAGAAATAAAAACAGTGGGAGAGGAAAGTAGAAAGACCTGGCTGTGGCCTTTCCTCCCATCACTGCAAGAACATTTAAAAAACGAGGAGCGATACTGCAGGAGCACTATCAGGTTTTAACCACACTCCCTCCAATTACTCCTGTATGGACAAGAGGCCCCTCCTCCCCTCTCCCCTCCTCCCCCTGTGCCTCCTCCCCCCTCCTCCACCTCCACCTCCATCTCTCTCTCATCTCTCTCCATCCCTCTCTCCATCTCTCTCTCCATCTCCCTCCATCTCTCTCCATCTCTCTCCATCCTTCTCTCCATCTCTCTCTCCATCCCTCTCTCCATCTCTCTCTCCATCCCTCTCTCCATCTCTCTCTCCATCCCTCTCTCCATCTCTCTCCATCCCTCTCTCCATCTCTCTCCATCCCTCTCTCCATCTCTCTCCATCTCTCTCCATCCCTCTCTCCATCTCTCTCTCCATCCCTCTCTCCATCCCTCTCTCCATCCCTCTCTCCATCTCTCTCCATCTCTCTCTCATCTCTCTCATCCCTCTCTCCATCTCTCTCTCCATCTCTCTCTCCATCTCTCTCCATCCCTCTCCATCCCTCTCTCCATCTCTCTCCATCTCTCTCTCCATCTCTCTCCATCACTCTCTCATCTCTCTCATCCCTCTCTCCATCTCTCTCTCCATCTCTCTCTCCATCTCTCTCTCCATCCCTCTCTCCATCTCTCTCTCCATCCCTCTCTCCATCTCTCTCCATCCCTCTCTCCATCTCTCTCTCCATCTCTCTCCATCCCTCTCTCCATCTCTCTCTCCATCTCTCTCCATCCCTCTCTCCATCTCTCTCCATCTCTCTCCATCCCTCTCTCCATCTCTCTCCATCACTCTCTCATCTCTCTCATCCCTCTCTCCATCTCTCTCTCCATCCCTCTCTCCATCTCTCTCTCCATCCCTCTCTCCATCTCTCTCTCCATCTCTCTCCATCACTCTCTCATCTCTCTCATTCCTCCTCCACCTCACCTCCTCCCCCTGTGCCTCCTCCACCTCCCTCCCCCCTCCTCCCCCTGCACCTCCCCCTCTTTCTGTCTTGTGTTGATTGGTAGATCTCGATGGGGGGCAGTGAGCCCCGCCCCCGCTGCCTGTCCCCCCTCCTCCTGCTTCTGCTGAGTATGGAAATGCAGACAGGGAGCTCCGCCCTAACAGGAAAGAAAGTCGAATGGGATTGACATTAAACTGGGTTGGAAGCCCTATTAGCATTTCAACCAGGGCAACTGAGAAAGCTGCTCTGATATGTGCAGGGCATGTTAATGATTCCAGAGAGAGAGAGAGAGAGAGAGAGAGAGAGAGAGAGAGAGAGAGAGAGAGAGAGAGAGAGAGAGAGAGAGAGAGAGAGAGAGAGAGAGAGAGAGAGAGAGAGAGAGAGAGAGAGAGAGAGAGAGAGAGAGAGAGAGAGAGAGAGAAAGAAATATGTCAATTTGCATATTTTTTCCCCTCCCCACAAATGGGCACTCAGAAATGTAAAGTACCTCCTAGCAGGTTAAAGGTCGCTGACCTGTTGACGGGGTGTTGGCGTCATGTGACGGTGGAACCGCTGTCTTGTTGTTTCTCTAATATGAAGGCAGTCTGTTGATGTCCTTCTCTAATACGCAGCACTTTGTTGACAACTCAACATGCTTCACTGTTTGAAGTTCCAGATGGACTGCTTTACTTGCACTGCACATATTCTTTTATTTTTACATTTTTTGACTCTTTAAAAAAAACAAAAAAAACAAAATGCCTTCTCCTTTTTGGCGAAAGGTTTTCACAGCATATGGAGGCTTAGTTCCTCTGCTGCTGCAAATCCTGCATAAAAGCAGCTCGGATTGCTGCTGGAGGTTCCAGTGACCCTGTAGGGAAGACTGTTAATGTTCTGTGTTTTATTAGAGAGCAGCCTGACTACAACACTTATTTATGATATGATTATTCTTTTATTAGAGGCCGGCCTGACTAGATTCAGCAGCCAGGCGATATGACTTTATTGCAGGAAATATCCCGCTGTAGTGATGCCGTACCTTACTTTTCCACGGAAACGGGTATTTTTGTGTCTGTCTTCTGCTTTGGTCTTTCTCCCTCACTGGCCTTTACTCTCTTGTGTCCCTCCATCCCTCTCTCCATCTCTCCATCTCTCTCTCCATCCCTCTCTCCATCTCTCTCTCCATCCCTCTCTCCATCTCTCTCTCCATCCCTCTCTCCATCTCTCCATCTCTCTCTCCATCTCTCTCCATCCCTCCATCCCTCTCTCCATCTCTCTCTCCATCCCTCTCTCCATCTCTCCATCTCTCTCTCCATCTCTCTCCATCCCTCCATCCCTCTCTCCATCTCTCTCTTCATCTCTCTCTCCATCCCTCTCTCCATCTCTCTCTCCATCCCTCTCTCCATCTCTCCATCTCTCTCTCCATCTCTCTCTCCATCCCTCTCTCCATCTCTCTCTATCTCTCTCCATCTCTCTCTCCATCTCTCTCCATCTCTCTCTCCATCTCTCTCCATCTCTCTCCATCTCTCTCTCCATCCCTCCATCCCTCTCTCCATCTCTCTCTCATCTCTCTCCATCCCTCTCTCCATCTCTCTCTCCATCCCTCCATCCCTCCCTCCATCCCTCTCTCCATCTCTCCCTCCATCTCTCTCTCCATCTCTCTCTCCATCTCTCTGGCGCTCGGTCTCTGCTTTGATGTCTGGGGCTCGTTGTGCAGAGGGGAGAGGAAGTGGATGCGAGCGGACTGCGGCGGCTGAATTGCACAGGCAGGACCAGAGATTGGAGATGACAGCGCCTCCTGTTTGTTGTACTCTCACTCCTCCAGGAGCACCTAGCCTCACAGCATTCATTAGCTCAATTAGCTTTATCCTCTGAAAGGAGATAAGGAAGAGGAACCAGATGAAAAGGGATATGTGGAGTGGGAGAAACACACATTGATGGGGGGTGGTGAATCATAGCGTACGTAGCGAGAGTGAGTGCTAACTATGTGAGATGTTGTTTGGGTGTACTAGGACATTCAGTTTTGTTAGAATTGAGGCCCCCGACGTTTCTGAGCGAGGACGCATTTATTTTCCATGCTAAACTAAATAGTCCCACTCTCTTCATTTTGTTGACAGAACGGCTGGATGTATTGAGGTTTCTCCTCACATCACCTGTAGGCACCAGGCAGCAGCAGGCAGCAAATACCAACAGTCTGTTCGTTCAGCAAATGGCGAATGGATGTTTTCCCCTTATTTGACAGCCATTTTGTTCTGAAGGCTGTTAGGCTGTTCTTTTTCTGTACATTTTCCAGGCCAGAGAAAATTATGGCGTTTTTTCTGTGTGTGTGTGTGTGTGTGTGTGTGTGTGTGTGTGTGTGTGTGTTTTGTCCATGTGTTTTCTGGGTGGAGGGGTAATTGTCACCTGTAGGCATGCTGCTGAGCTGAGTGCTTGCATCGTGTGTGCTGTGTTGTTAAAGGTGAAGCAGGTGAGAGGCTGCGCTCCGAGGTGAAGGAGACATGGATTGGCACGTTAGCGTTAGTTCCGCTGGGTGACCCCGCCTCCTGGGCACAGATAGAGCTGTGTTGGTGCTATGCACGCGGTGATGTCAGGCAATCAAGCCCTTCATCATCACGTCTGATCATGTGTGATCTCAACCTAGCATGCTGAGGCTCACCTGTGCGCCTCCTCCTCCAGCATGATGTTGTTTGATGAGTTGTCCAGATCACCTCCTCTGGGTTTGTGTGGGATTATCATGCGTGTCCTCATAGGTCTCCCGGACACCATTGCCCTATAGCAGAACTACACACGATGTTCCTTCCTTCTTTCTCGCTCAGTGCCTCTGCTGCTTTGAGTCACCTGTGCCCCCCCTGTAAGCACTTTCATCCTGGTCATGAGCGCTGCCTGCTCCACTGTTCATCTCTTCTCCTCGTTCTAAACCCAGCTTCTGTTTTACAACCAACAGTCATGATTGGTATCATTTCAACACAGTCTCACAGGAAAAATAAAAGGTAAAATAGCAACGTTTTGGTTTTGGACCAACGTTGTTGCTATGTTACAATGTCGGCTCCAAAATTGTAAAATGGTAACGTTTTAGGTTTTAGGGTTAGGGTCTGGGGAGAGGTTAGGTTTAGGCTTAGGGTCTGGGGAGAGGTTAGGTTTTAGGGTTAGGGTCTGGGGAGAGGTTAGGTTTTAGGGTTAGGGTCTGGGGAGAGGTTAGGTTTAGGCTTAGGGTCTGGGGAGAGGTTAGGTTTAGGCTTAGGGTCTGGGGAGAGGTTAGGTTTAGGCTTAGGGTCTGGGGAGAGGTTAGGTTTAGGCTTAGGGTCTGGGGAGAGGTTAGGTTTTAGGGTTAGGGTCTGGGGAGAGGTTAGGTTTAGGCTTAGGGTCTGGGGAGAGGTTAGGTTTAGGCTTAGGGTCTGGGGAGAGGTTGGGTTTAGGCTTAGGGTCTGGGGAGAGGTTGGGTTTAGGGTTATGGTCTGGGAGAGGTTAGAAGGGTCCGTGGGGTCGGAGACCACCCCGAAAAAAGTTACCATTTTACAATTTTTTTGGAGACTGGGCTGATCATTTTCACTACTTTATGAATCTTGGACATATTGTAGCGTGCCAATGTGTGTGCCTGCCAGCTCATCGTCTCACCTTCTTTGCTATTTCTTCCCCACTTTCTTCCTCTCTCTATATATTTCTCTTTTCTTTCTCTCTACCCCCTTCCTTGTCTCTCTCTCTCTCTCTCTCTCTCTCTCTCTCTCTTTCTCTCTCTCTCTCTCTCTCTCTCTTTCTCTCTCTCTCTCTCTCTCTCTCTCTCTCTCTCTCTCTCTGTCTCTCTCTCTTTCTCTCCATCCCTGTTGCCTTTGATCTGGCTAAATCCCGTTAAGGCCAGTGGTACGGAGCTGTCCTCAGTTCAGTTTCATGCCTGCTAGCTACGTCCCTTAAGAGTCCAGCCGCTGCCTCTCTCTAGTCCCCATATGGCCATACTTACTGTACAGTATGCCTATGTAGCATGTGAACGTGCCATCATGCTTCAACATGGATGCAGTCACAGGGAGACAGCAGCACTGTGCGTAGCCTGATGGGACAGAGACGAGACATGTGATTGGTTGTGAGAGACTGAGATATGATTGGTTGTGAGAGGTGCATGGTCTTGTCTTGCTCCAGGCTACAGAGTGAATGAGAGGATGGAGGGCTCTCAGTCGGAAGTGATTTGATAGGCCCATGTCCTTGGGGGGTGGGTGTTACTACAAGTAACGCAGCCAATCACACGCCTCGTTCACTTACCTTACAGCAACGTCAAATAGGCGTGACTAGTGTCCTCTAGAGAGAGAGAGTGGCGTCAGCGGAGGACCAAAATGCAAGAATCATTAGCCAATGAACAGCCAGGAATGGGTCTCGCGCTACTTTTGCATGCTAAAATAAAGCTGATAATGTACAATTTGATTCATTTCAAGGGATGAAAAACCCTTTCAAAGTACAACACTGTCTATTTTGATGCAACTCGACAGTGCTGCTTTTACGGGGCGGCTTTAGCTCAGGAGGTAGAGCGGGTCGGCCAATGATGCAAGGGTTGGCGGTTCGATCCCCGCTCCCTCCCAGCTGCTGTCGCTGTGTCCCTGGGCAAGACACTTAACCCTCCTTGCTCCCGATGGTGTGTAGGCACCCTGCGTGGCAGCCTGCCGCCATTGGTGTATGAATGGGTGAATGTAGACTATACTGATTGTAAAGCGCTTTGGATAAAAGCGCTATATAAATGCAGGCCATTTACCATTTACCATTTACTGAAGAGTTCCACTTTCTACTTCCTGGAAAAAAACTGGTCCATTGGAGTGAATGGAGATGTCGGAACTCTTCTATTATACGGCTCTGGGCGTGACTACATGTGTGCAGCATCGGACTAGGGATGGGGCCGATCCGATCCAATATCAGTATCGGGTGCCGATACTGACATAATTCACGGATCGAAATCGAATCGGAAACAAACAAAAAAAAAGATTGCAATTCCAGCATGGGCCGCACAGGGGGCGTAATTTAATGTATAATAGTATCCTTCTTTGCCTTGTATATTTTCTTAATTTTGTCTGCTTTTTGCAAGGTATATTTAAAAAAAAAATCTTTAATTGGCCAAATCTTTGCCTATACTGTATATTCAAGAAAAATATCAGTATCGGAATAATATCGGTATCGGCAGATATCCAAATTCAGGTATCGGAATCGGATCGGAAGTGAAAAAATGTGGATCGTGCATCCCTACATCGGACGCTTGTGCACGCCACACAAACAACACACCTGTACACTGCCTCCTCAGTCCTGCATGGACCCAAACAAGCTGTCGTTGTAAGAGGGTATGGCCCGTTATTTCAGAAGGAAAAGAAAGAAATCACCTGTCCTGGCAGCTGAGGGCCAGCGGGAGCGCTAAGGTCCCCCGTGTCATAAACACAAGCAATGCAAAGCCCAGCAGAAAGCCGCCTCGCGCGGTAATGGAACTCATTCCCACTGTGCTGCTGCTGAGTATTAAGAGGTACTAAAGAGGGCCGGGCAGCCATCATGGGACAAGCACCTGGGTCCAGCCAGCGCGCGCACAGGGACGGCTACGCTAAGGCTAGGCCCCCACAAACAAGCAAGACTGCTCATACGAGGGCTTGTGTGCGTAAAGGAGAAAATAGCTCTTTTGTGTGTGTGTGTGTGTGTGTGTCTCCCATACTATCCGTTTCCCAGTATAAGAGAAAGGCTATATACAGTCAGTCATATAATGGCTTTCCTGCAGATTTTTGCTTACGGCGCATTCAATTCCTTCTTCGGTGAAAGATATGGCTTTAGGTTTTTTTTGCGCGTGGTGAGATTTGTTCCGCTCCGGTGCGTTTGAAATCACAGCAGCAGCAGGCAGCCATGTTGGCAGCGTGTCTATTGCATGCTAAACCCTCTCTCTCTGTAGTGAGTGAGTGCACTGGCTTTGTTAGTCCTTGACACGCGTGACTCGGAAGCCTGATCAAGTAGACATGTTCTGTGTCGACACGCGTGTGCCGTTCATCTCAGTGTGGATGTGTTGTATAGTCTTTCCCCCTCTATGACTGCGTAGCTCGTATACTGTATGTGTGTTATGAGATGTCAAGGCTCTTTTTTACAATTCTCAGAAATGCGGGGGGCAACAAATGTCAAAGCCTCTTGTCATTATGCAGCCATAGTCAAGGACACATCTATAGGCGAACACAGAGCAGTTTAACTGGCTCCATGTCAAGCCCTGAGCTCCATTTAATCTTCTGCAAAGGAAAGAAAAATAGACTCAAAAGACCATGTGTGTCAGATAAACGCACGCACGCCACGCAGATGAACAGCTTTACCACATTTCATAGCAAGATATCTTAAATTCAGTTCAGCTTTTGACCCAGTACTTGATTCAAATTGGTCCTGCTCCTGTTTTTGATTGGGAGTTGTTTTGATTTTGGTCAGTGCATTTTTTTACGAGCCTATAGGGACAGTGAAGCTGCTTAATCAAAGTGTTGGGTGGCACAAGATGCATGGATGCTTGTGTGGAAGGCTTGTTTGTGAGGCTATCTCTAAAAGACTTCTAAAGAGGCCTTTTCCACATGTGTTGTTTCACATGTAGCTAGCATGTGGTGTGATAGTCAACACTAACACATGAGACATGCATCTATGTCATCATGTTCTTTGTGCATGAAGCGTGTCGCACATCTAGCATTACATTGTTGTGTTAGTTGTGATTTGTTGTGATGGCTCTGCTGCAGTGAATCCATGTATTCAATGCAATTAGAATAATAATGATTCAATCTCACAAACCGGGCAAGTTTATTGAAAATTCCTTAATGAACATTCAATCTCACTTTATTGGATTGGATCAAAGTGTCTAAAAAAAAATCAAATTAATGCTGTGCTCATTTTAATGTAGTTTTTGTTCTTGTTGGTTTGTTTAGTAAAAGTACGTCAGGTTGTTTTGTGTTAGTACTTGATCTAAACGTTGCAGATCTTTCACCTGATTGGTGTTGCTTCCTGATTGGTGTTGCTTCGTGATTGGTGTTGCTTCCTGATTGGTGTTGCTTCCTGCCTCCTAGCATGTCAAACGGCAGGTGTGTCTCTGTACGTATTGTGATAGTGATGGACTCACTGATTGCATGCGTGATATCTTATTGTCTTCCATTTAACAATGTAACATATATGGCTTCCGCTGCATTTGAGTGAGATGCCATTCTCACAGGTGTTTGATTGTGCTCCACTGCTCGCTGTTCCGCTCACCAGTCCTTTTGCATTTAGGTTACATGAATATAGAGCATACAGTAGCATATGAATTCTTGAGAAACAACTGCCTTAAAGCCCCATTTAGCAACTTTTCCAAGTTTCGGTATCGGTGTCCAGCTCAGTGGCCTTGTGGTCTGAGTGTCCGCCCTGAGACTGGGAGGTCGTGAGTTCGATCCCCGGCCGAGTCATACCAAAGACTATAAAAATGGGACCCATTTGCCTCCCTTGCTTGGCACTCAGCATCAAAGGCTTGGAATTGGGGGGTTAGATCACCATATGATTCCCGAGCGCGGCGCACGCTGCCGCTCACCGCTCCCCCAGGGGATGGGTCAAATGCGGAGAACAAATTTCACACATTGTGTGACAATCAGTGGGACTTTACCTTTACCTGTATCGATATCGCCATTCAAAGTCAACAAAACACACCGCCAGAAAGCTCTATGTACATGTTGTGACATCGGGTACTCACCACGTGATGAAATAATAATCCATAGTTACGTGAAACGTCATTTTCGTAGCAAATCCGCACCGAGTTACTTCCTTGTTTTCTTGAACACGGCGCATGCGCAGTATGCCCGCAGAATGCTGCCTCCGGGACGCTGGCACAAAAATGCTTAGTGCCAGGAGAGGCCTTTGGAGGGCGCTGTGGGACCAATAGAGGCGACATTCTCCCTCTTATAATACACTGGACCATATTCAATGTCTAAAAAGCTGTTATATTAAGGTGAAAAAGTTACTGATTGGGTTAATTCAGATCAAATCACTCTCGTCTTTGAATTAAGTTTGCAATCAGTGTGGGCCCAGATTCATACCGTGCAGTGAAGCTCAGGCTATAACCTCATAGATGCCTTCCTTTATCGCACAAGTCAGTTGGATTTCTTTTGAAGGATCATCAAAATAAAATAAATTATTTAAATGTGTTGAGGTTAACAGACACTTGTTTACATATGGATAGGACCTTGATGCCTGTGCCATCTTTTGAAGGATGATTTACACGTCCCCAAAGCAGTTACTAATGGCAACAAGCACACACACCAACATAATATGTACGTTATGTATATTGGCGAGACACTGACACGCTAAGACACATGATCAAGGACAGACACATTACAGCCTTTCTCAATGTCATATAGCAGCCATCAAATGTTCACATGTTGCCATAAACGCTCATAACTCACAACAGTTTTATGAGAATATAGTCACAGATTTATAGAAACCTTCCATTAGTATTCTGCTATGTGACGCAGTCATGGACATAATAACATGTAATGACATTGGAAAGTGGCTTGTTGGTGCGTTAAATAGAAAGCAGTTATCTTTAAGAAACTCATTCGCTGGTGCTGCATCAAAGAATATATACAAGATCTTTGAGTGATTTCTTGTCGAAAAACATGTTGAATGGCCTACGTCATTTCATATTTTCTAAAGATTTATGTTTCTATAACGTCCGAAGGGCAGGTTGCCAGTTCACTCCTCGTGCATCAACATCATAATAAAAACTAAACTACCGTACTGTAAAGGCGCATGATATTAAAGGATCAATGCAGTTAATTTACTATTTAGCACAGCTGTCTGTGTGATGTAGTGAGAGGCAGTGATCACACAGACACACACACACACAAACACACACACACACACACACACACACACCCACACACACAGTTCCCTCTTGGATCAAACATTCAAAACTTGCTCATAAAGAAAACGTGAATTGCTATCAAAGACTGAAGAACAAATCCATGCGCACGTCATTGACACGGACAAATATTATAGACTTGACCACCTAAAGCGGAACGCTCAAACCATAAGCGAAGGACAAATGGGCTTGTCAGCCACCGTAACCCCCCCCCCCCCCGCCCCCCCCTCACCCCCCATCCCTCTGCTGAAGGTTAATTTGAGGAAGCAAACGGAGTCGTTCAGAGATGCAGCACGTTAACTGATGACTTGTCAGACTGATTTGCCCTTCAGGGAGGTGACGTCTCGCCCCGTGTCTCCCGCTCTCTCTCCATTTGATCCGGGTGTTTTGGACGACTCAGCAGGCCTTTAAAGACTCATGTCATTTTCCCCACAGCGCCACCCGTCAATAGACCGCACTATTACTTCTCCCATCATGTATGCATAAAGACTATGGATTGTTAATGTATTCACCTCGTCTCTCAGCTCCAATTTGTCCCCTGTTGATTATGACACACGCACACGCACAGTCGCACACGCACACCAGCACACAAGCACACACACACGCTGGCTGGTCCCATGGGCATGTCTGATTGAGCAGTCTCCTGTCTGCCATCCCTCATCCATGGGAAATCAATAGTGGATCTGGGATTGGAGCGAGGGGCTAATTGAGCTCTGCACTCGGCGTTCCTTCCCTTATTGCTGCCAGGAGCATTTTGTCATGGCAGCACCTGCTTCACACCACGGGGCCACAGGAGCCCAGCCAGCCATCAGATAGGCCCTATGGATGCCACGGGGGAGGGCGAGGGGAGGGGGGAACCTGTGATTGAACGACCTTGTGAAGTCAAGCTCCGGGAAGAAGAAGAAGAAGAAGAAGGACACGGAAAAGAACGGCTTCATTTATTCTCATGAACCTCTCTATAGGAGCTGCTTGACATTTCTTCCCCCCCCCCCCCTGCACCTGCTGATGGAGAAGATAGAAATGCGTCAGCTGGATGGTAGAATGGTACTGTAAGAGTCGTGAGTCACCCTCGAGGTTTCATCAAAGACCATGGGATTTCAAGCGAGACGCTTCAACTTCAACTCACTTCCTGTCGGGCCGCTCTGAGTCTATTGGAGTCGATGGGAAAAGTCAACGTGATCTCAGATGATGACTCTCGATTCTTTCGCCCCCGTATTCATGAAAGTAAATATTCGGCCCGTTCTCCGAAGCCACATATCTTTCAGAATATTCGGACACTAAAATGGCATTTTTCAGACAGACAGATCAGGGGAAAAGTAAACTTGTTCAAGACCTGTCTCTATCTCAGCAACACACTCTCGCGAGACTTGGCAACAGGAACTCTTGTTAGCAGGGAGCGATTAGCTAAAGCTAAAGCTTGTTGATGTAGTAGCTTAAATCTGTGGCTAGAATTTTTTTTTTTTTAATGGAATATCTTAGTTTCAACTGTATTGAGCTAACAACGGGCAGCTTTATGTTTATATGTGTGGTTTGTGTGGAGTTTGGGAACTCACAATCTCTATTTCAAGTTAGCTTGCTAGGTCAGCACTAACCCTGCGTCACCAGGCACACAGTCCTCTCACAACACTTCAGGGGAGAGGTCAGGTGACCACGTGACCATAGAGACACTGCATGAAATAGGCCACGCCCATCACGGGGGAAATAGCTCCGTTCTCTCCCATAGACCAGCGTCATTTTCCTTGAATTAAACATAGCTAAAAGCTGTTGTGTGGTGGGCTGCGCACACAACAAAAGTAAATAATCAACAATTAAAGTTTTTTTGTACTCCCGAGCAAAACAAGGAAGCCGTTGAGAAGAAAAATGTGGATCTAGCTGTCGATGAAGTAAGTTGGAGTGTTCATCTTCCGTATATAAGATCTTTGTGTGCAGCACGTCACATAGGAGAATGCCAGGATTGAGGGGGGAGTTTCAGGAAGCAGAAAGTCAGCAGACAAACGTTGTGATCAGCTCACGTCTCGTTCGCAGTTCAAATGAATGAAGTAAACGCACACAACGTCTCATTATTTGACACTAGCCCAGTTCCTCCTAGATATCTGCAAAACTATCCGTATCTGACGAGAGTTCCTTTGTTCGCCCGGTTAGCCACGGTTTGTTTTGCTAGAAGTTGGCACGATAGTTGGTCCCGTCTAGTCCTTTGTGTTTTCCCCCGTGTTGGGCGTGGTTTCTGAATGAGGACGCGTTCCGCAGTGTCTCTATTGGGGTGAGTTGCAGCGACCGTTTGTTAGAATTGGCGGAGCCTGAGGTGAATCATCTAGATCGTAATGGAAGATGTATGGTTTCATGTAACCGATTGGAGCCACAGACACGCCACTGTCTTTACTTTCATAGTGGAGCACTGAATAATCGTCACTCCATGGATTTCAGGTCCCAATTCTAACCGAGAGATGTTATGTGCAGAAATTAAATTTACCCATAGTATTGGCAGTAGCGCTCCATCCCACACACGCGCACGCACACGCACACACACACACACACACACACACACACACCACTACCTTCTTTCCCTGAGTAGCATGTGCTCGTGCTGCTTCCAGTTTGCACACGGTGTCAACATGGTCACGGATCAGTAGCCCGCGGTAACGCCTCACATTACTGGCCTGCTGGTTTGGCCGCGGTGTCGCTAGAGCCAAAACGTTCTCCATACAAACTGCCTTCTTCTTCTCCACTCTGTTCACTTTAATGAGTGGACATTCCCTCCATCCAAACCATCTGCTGTCATCCTAACCCTTTGGATCATTCCATCACTCTCCATCTGTCCATCTGCCCGCGTCGCAACCCATGAGGGAGCATCACTCTGTCACAAAGAGCCCTGCCCACTGCTGTGAAACATGGAGGCACATAATAGTGTGACTGTTGAACCTCCCCTCATTTCATGCTCTCCTGGCGCTTATGTGTACTGTACACACACACACGCTGCAGGCTTATCTGAGGCCACCTAAACGCTCGGCGGACGAGCTCATCCGCGTGTGTAGCTCTCAGGCCTGTTTATGCAGGTGATCTTGTTTTGAGGTCGCTCGTCGAGGTTAAGGTCGTCGCCACCGAAACACGCAGGTTAATTGCAGTGGGAGCGTTTTGATTGTTGCGCTGTATGTTAACAAATGAACCGAGTCAGAGACGACGGTCCGCAAGCTAACAAGATACTAAAGCCTTGAAAAATGTTTTGTTTCCTTTTTCCTCTCCGCTGTTTCAGCTTGAGAGGTGGGCACATTGAGCACCTCGCATCATTAACTGCAATATGACTCGTCCCAAAGGCACAGAGTTTCAGAGGAGAGGAGTGGAGAAGAGCGTCGATTCAACAAGGAGGAAATTGGTTTTCTTTTTGAGATCAAGGCGAGCCTGGATGTTCATTTCTAGACCACAGCAAGAGAGATCGTGGTCGTCTTTGTTTCGTTTATTTGTGTGTAGCTGTATCTACTCTATGGGTGCCTTTGTTAAGCGTCTCATTGCATCCGTGCGTGATGAACAGCCAGGCCCCTGCCCTCTCTCGTGCTGCTGACCCCTTGGGTTCAGGCAGGATGTTCTGGGTTGAGACACCAGCTCCTCTCTCCACGATCCATAACAGCCTTAGTCAGGCACTTACAAAGGGCAGTGATACATGTAATGATGACTGGGATGAGCCACGATGTGCCTGATGCACAAACACATTCCTGGCTGCTCCCGGAGCGGCTGTGTGCCGTAGCGCTCTTGCTTTCTCCCACGCTTCAACATGTTGGTCCACACGACCATGATGAGTGGCAAAAGCGGGAGGGGTCGACTGGGAAACGAGGATTTTTTTACTGGAAAACATTTGTGGGAAAAACAATTTTCAAAAATAGAATTCCCCACACCGATTTCTTTTCACAACACAAGATCCCATGCCGAACCGAGAATGTGCAAAACCCCATACTTCTCTCTAAAAGCCATAAAATACCGGATCTTAAAATATGGGCTTTGTTAAGCTTTGTTCACACCGAGATATTTATTTTTCTCCCCGTCGCTCGATTCAACCCTTTGGAATCGCTCGTCAACAGGCACAAGAATCGACGGACATCTGGCTAACGTTAAGACAGGATGAAAACGCAATGTCATGATGTTTGTCCACTACGAGCCACCGTAGTTGTTTACAAACTAAGCCTATCCGCGTGCTCCTAACGCGAGCTCTATACCGGTAGTACAGACTTCACTTCATGTCAGCCGTCAGCCTGTCAATGCGATTTGTTGCCACACTAATAAACCAGCGGTTTGTTCCAAGCCAGTGTGATCCTTGACTCACTCTCACACGGCAGCCAATCAGCGTTGAGCAGCGAGCGACTTTTGCCAGCGTAATTTCGCTCGAGTTGGGATGTTTCATCTCGGGCGACGAGCGAATTTTCGCCCTATTGCTCTGTCTCTGTCGCTCGGACGCCCAGCGATTTTTCTCCCGGGCGAATATACGCTCAGTCGCTCGTTTGCATTGACTTTGTATGTAAACTCGATGCCAGCGAAAAACTTTAATAGGTCGGTGTGAACGCAGCTTCACACTAACTACACGTTGAGCGAGGAGGATTCACAAATATACTTTGCTTGGTCTGTTTGTATGTAGAAATGTGTGTGTGAGTAGCCCTCTCCTCCACCCGCACGAGCCGTGTTGGAGGCACTTGTATGGCGAGGCACACGCTCCAGCACAGAGAGAGATTATTGTCAGTGTAATGAGCTTTTCCAGGCCTGATTTGATACAAGTCTCTTGTCTGATCCGCACACCTCTTTACCGCGCGGAATGGAAAGACGATCAGGCCCACATCAAAGGTGCACTTCATCGCCTCTCTGGAGGAATGGCCTCTCGCGTCTCCTTTCAGCACGTCAACACACAGCTCACACATGCACACAGAAACACACACACACACACACACACACACAGCTCACACACACACACAGCTCACACAGGTACACACACACACACACACACACACAGCTCACACAAGCACACAGAAACACACACACACACACACACACACACACATACACGCACACACACACACACACACACACACAAGCACACAGAAAAAACACACACACACACACACACACACACACACACACACACACACACACACGTATTAGGGATGAACAGTAAATAGAAGGAAAATTGTCTCAAGGATTGAAAAGAAATGTCATGAAAAAAAGGGTCCTTTTTTCTGTGTATAAGAATAATAACTGATATACCGACTAATAACTAATAATACACTAGTAATATTAACTACTGTAATAAACAATGAGAATAATAACTGCACATCCAACAGTCTCATGGGCATTCAGTCATTCATAATAGTAGCAAGAATGAATGAAGAGTGAATTTGTTATCTGACTGTATGATCCAATTCAGTCTCTGCTGTCCAGACTGACATGGCTGTCTGCTGATGTAGGGGTTTGCCTTGTCCACCAAGCAGCAGTGGAAAGGTGGAACATGCTCTCCTACCCTGTTATCTCAGCCAACATCTGCTGTTGCCAGAGGAGCACGGAGATGGACAAGAGATTTGTACCAGGAACACTGAGGAGGAAGGGAGAGGATTCATATGTAGCATATTTTATTTAACCTTTATTTATACAGGGGGAGTCTCACTGAGAGCAATGTTCTCCTTTCAGGAGCACCCTGTTCACATTCACTCACACATTCACACCTGGAAGCTGACCAGTACAACCACAGTCTGATCTGCTGGGCCACTGAGCAGCTCCACTGGAGCGGTTGGGGTTTAAGGGCCTTGCTCAAGGGCACCTCAGTGGTGGTAATGAGGGAGGGGCAAGCGCTGCTTTTTCACTTTCCCCCCACACAGATTTATCCTGCTGGTCCCGGGGATTGTACCAACGACAACCTTCCGGTCACAAGCTCGCTTCTCTTACCTTTAGGCCACCACTGCCCCAAGATGTCATTTAAGCAGTTAAAGCAGTTAAAGGGATAGTTCAGAAGCGTGACCCCATTGACCTTACATTTGTTGAGAAAGAACTCTACCAATCAACATCATCATTGATAAGTAGCAAATAGGGCAAGACTTGAAAAATGTGAACTATCCCTTTAACGCACAATATCATACTTACATTTTCAAGTCATTTGTGACCTGAAAATGATCAGATATTAAACCATTTTGCCATGTGTGTGGGACGCGTTGTGCATATGGACACAGCTATAGATGTTCCTCTGAAATGCATTGGCCATCTTAATAGTTGCTCTGTATTTTTGAAGCATCCATTTCCTCTCATTCACTGCTGTTTCAATGTGGCTTTACAGTGTGCAATATGGCATCTGCTCCATAGGGTTTTGGTTACCAAGACAACAATATTTTTTTCTCTGAAATGCACATTTTTAAGCGCTATAACACAATATCAGGCCTCAAAATGATTCATAAATCTTTTGTAAATATAAATATTCTAAGATGTTGTTAGCATAGAGTTTAGCATGTCATATGTTTCCGAGTATCAAAACAAATCTAGGAAAGATGTAGTGTGTTTTGTGTTCCACATGTGCGTGCCTGAGACTTGTAAATGGCAAATACTGTATGTGGACTAGTACACCTTTTTAGACTATCTTAGATCCTTGAAGGTAGATGCCTTCAAAGACACAGTGTATAACGAGTCTCCATTTTAATGCCCACTTTAGGTCCCATTTTTTAATGTCTTCTGCCTTCGTGGTACGCGTGCTACCAGGTGAGCCACCAGGAGGCACTGCAGGCTCATTTTTAAAGTTAGGTTGAAGATGCTAAGGAATCCATTGGTACAGTACCAACCACGCCATGCTAGCTTCTCCAATTTCAGGGTGAATTTTGGCGAGGGAAAAACTGGTATGGCCATTTTCTAGGGGTGTCACAATATATCGTCCCACGAAATTTCGCGATAGTAAAACGTCACGATATGTATCGTTGAGATGAAATCTCATATCGCGATTTTTTTTTTTTTTTTTTCAAAAATAGACTAAACGTCTTTGTTTGTTGAAGTTCAATGTGTGGAAAGTAGTTCATTAGAAGTTATACAGGAGAGAAACCATTCAATTGAGTTTCTGGCAAAACTGTTTACTTGACAGGAAAAACTGAAGATGCATTAAAAATAGACTAAGAAAAGTCTTGTTTGAGTTTGAAGAAAAACTGAAGATGCATAATGAGAATTTATACTGCTGAGAAACCTTTTAGTTCAAAGAAAATCTAAGTGACGGTGTAACTCATTCTATTTCAAGATAAGCCTTATCTCCAATCTCATGTTTTTTCTAGTTGTTATTGTAATAACAATTTCCCACAACAGCATGTTTTGTATTTGTGCATTTCAAATAAAATACTACTTTTCCAGTCATATATTGTCATTATTCAAGTTTAAAAAAATATTGTTAAAATCGTATCGTATCGTATCGTTATCGTGAACCCAATATCGTGATACGTATCGTATCGTGAACTGAGTGTATCGTGACACCCCTACCATTTTCATATTGCATCCTCACAATTTTTAACTGCCCCCTCAGTCAACTTCATCTCAGAGCCGGGCCTGGTATGAGCCTGATTGCTGCACCAAACATGAGTTTAGCTCAGTTGGTACAGTAGAGCAACGTCAGTGATACCTAATTCTCTAAATCTCAATTGAATCAAACATCACCTTGTTTTCACTGATGCTGCTTTCTGTAGAGCACATCCAGAGCTGACTAACCCTTGACGATACATATTACATATTATTCTCATTGACACCAGTGTTTAATCAGGAAGTCTTTTCTAAAGAATTGCAGAAACAAACAAACGATGTAATGACAGTTAGTTTTTATTTTGCTCCATCATACCATAATGTCATGATATTATTTGATCAGGCATAGAGTTCAGTTTTCATGTTATTGATATTACATTCTCTGTGGTGTCACAGCAGCAATAATGTTGAACAGAACCAAACATTGATGAGTCAAGCGGAGATCAAGTAGGACAAAAATTGGCCATCTCAGATTGACAAATGATTGACACTTGTTTTTGTTACTCTAATAATTGGCTAAATATCCCAGTTGCCAAGACTGTCTTTCTTGACGTCGAAGGTGTCCGCTTGAGCGATCAAGTCTGCATCTTCAGTATCTCCTAAGGCATAAAGTCCCATGACACTCCTCAGAGCTTTCTCGGCAATGTAGTGGAGCGCTGTCATGTGACTCAGCTCGCCGTATTGTGGTTTGCAGTTTTCAAACTGCTCTTTGGTTTTATTTGATTTTTCCACTTCTGCCAGAAACATTTGGCTGGCCGTCTCAGCGTCACAGTTGAGCGTGTAATGATACCTTAATCGTGCCTGACGTCTGTTTCTCGTGGCGCCCGCGTCAACTTCACCTTCAACCGTGCCAAACTTCTTCTTCCAAACGGACTTCTCGATGGATTGTACCTCTGGTAAGCCGGAGATGCGAATGAGGTGGACACGCAAGCCGTCGGTAAACCGCCAAGCTAGGATACTATTGAGAACTTGCAGGTCTGTGAACTTCTCCGGTCTATCCCGCTCCAGTCTGGCGTCGTGCAACACCCGGTAGTACTTCTCTGACACCTCTTTCATTCTGGCGGGGTTGTTGGCGATGTGCGGGACAGCTCTGAGGTACTCGCTGATCACCGGGACCATGGGTTGGTAACCCATGTGCTCTTTCTGGAAGAGGCCTGGAATGGGCCCGGACTCCGGCACCCACTGGCCCTTCACCTGTCCGGCTAAGGTGTCAAACAGCACGACCAGGGATAGGGCCACCACACCGACGCCACCCATGGCGACTTTCCCCTCACTGCCGAAGGTGGTCTTCAGGTCCTTGGTGAAGGCATCGAGTTGCTGTCCGGTCAGCGAGGCCTGCACAGCTCGGTAGTGGTCCTTCACGTGACCGGACGAGTTGAGTGACAGCAGGAGCTGGTCGAAGAACGGGTTGGGGGTGTAATCTGGAAAAGGACAGATGTCTCTGGCTATTGAGAGCAGACTTGTTGCCTCAGCTTCAGGACAATGCACATTCCCCATGATGGCGGTTCACAGAAATGAGTGCTTTTTCAGTTTTCAGTGGAGATGACTACAAAGATAAAAAATAAAATTTAAAAAAATGCCAGAGTTGCCCAGAGCAGATGTCTGTCTGACGTGCTGAGTGACATGTCCCCTCTGCTCATCTGAGGCAATGCAATGAGAGCAGGAAGATATAACAGTAGTGTTGCTGTCAGTAATCATTAGCCAGTCAGGCATTAATGATTAGAGATGATGATGTTTTTTACAAAACAGTGTTTGCACATTGCATTGCATCACTTCCTGGTTTTATCATCTAGGTCAGGGGTGGGCAACGGGCGGCCCCCGAACTCACTCAGTGTGGCCCCTGGGTCAATTTCCTTTTTTTACAAGGCGGACATTTTTGGTTAGGTTAGGTTAGACCACCCAAATCTGTGTTTTTATTTTACTGTACATCCCAGAACATGGCGCTAATGGCGTTAGCTTTGTCCACCCACACACTGTTTAAAGTTAGCATTTGAGCTAACGCTATTGTATCAAACTACTACTACTGAGTGAATTGGCATGAGTTTAAGCATATATGATTTTTTTTTGTGTGCATTTATTCATCTTTTTTTTTTTTTTGCCATAATAGGTAGCCACCATCACCCAGTGATTCAAAATGTATGCTAGTGCCCCCCAGCCCCCCCCCCCCCCTCCTTGGCACTCTAGGTGTATGATTTTAAACGG
Organism: Poromitra crassiceps; assembly: GCF_964638095.1. Taxonomy (NCBI): domain Eukaryota; kingdom Metazoa; phylum Chordata; class Actinopteri; order Beryciformes; family Melamphaidae; genus Poromitra; species Poromitra crassiceps. The sequence goes on from NC_139649.1 coordinate 7,178,416, forward strand.
CCCTTTCATATCTTTCTTCCTCCCCATATGAAGTGTCTCTTCTTTCATTGGACGGTAGCCAGTGTGAGAGAGGGGCTAAGGTAGAGAGCGATGGCAACAGGAGATGAGGTGAGGAGCATAGACAGCGAGGGAGGGAGAAAGTTAGCTTGTGATGGGCTGAAAGAAATGGATATGAGTTGAGCAGAGTTTTAAAGAAAGGAAAATTAGAGAGAGGAGAGAACGGCTGTGGAGAGCAGGGGGAGAGGGGGTGGGTGGAGGATGAGTGGGTGGGGGGAGAGTGAGTGGGTGGGGGGAGAGTGAGCGGGTGGGGGGGGTCTAGCAGTGATTACACTGTCCATCAGGCTGCAGGACGGCCCACATCAGCCCACAGGATTGATGTTTGACAGAATAATTAGAAAAGTGTCTCAGCCTGTAATCACTGGAGCTCATCTTACCGGAGAAGGCTTCCATTCACTTACTGCCACATGCACACGCACACATACACACACACACATTCACTTACTGCCACATGCACACGCACACAAACACACACACACACACACACACACACACACACACACACACGAGTCCCAGCCGTCTGTGCTCTATGGGACAGAGGGTTGATGGAGTGGTAAGGTGGGAGTGTTCCTGTTTACTCTCAAGGAAGCAAAGGGGTTTATCTAGGAGATGAGGGACAGGAGGTGAGTGTGGGTTTATCTAGGAGATGAGGGACATGAGGTGAGTGTGGGTTTATCTAGGAGATGAGGGACAGGAGGTGAGTGTGGGTTTATCTAGGAGATGAGGGACAGGAGGTGAGTGTGGGTTTATCTAGGAGATGAGGGACATGAGGTGAGTGTGGGTTTATCTAGGAGATGAGGGACATGAGGGGAGTGTGGGTTTATCTAGGAGATGAGGGACAGGAGGTGAGTGTGGGTTTATCTAGGAGATGATGGACAGGAGGTGAGTGTGGGTTTATCTAGGAGATGAGGGACAGGAGGTGAGTGTGGGTTTATCTAGGAGATGAGGGACATGAGGTGAGTGTGGGTTTATCTAGGAGATGAGGGACATGAGGGGAGTGTGGGTTTATCTAGGAGATGAGGGACAGGAGGTGAGTGTGGGTTTATCTAGGAGATGATGGACAGGAGGTGAGTGTGGGGTTATCTAGGAGATGAGGGACAGGAGGTGAGTGTGGGTTTATCTAGGAGATGAGGGACAGGAGGTGAGTGTGGGTTTATCTAGGAGATGAGGGACATGAGGTGAGTGTGGGTTTATCTGGGAGATGAGGGACATGAGGTGAGTGTGGGTTTATCTAGGAGATGAGGGACAGGAGGTGAGTGTGGGTTTATCTAGGAGATGAGACGGCACTTTTCCTGAGTCCCTGAAAACTGCAGTTATTAAACCCCTACTAAAAAAGCGTAGCCTTGATGCATCGGTAATCAGTAACTACAGACCAATATCTAATCTCCCCTTTATAGCCAAAATAATTGAAAATGTTGTTTACCTACAACTCAATAGATTCCTAACCTCAAATGATCTCCTAGATAAACTCCAATCAGGCTTTCGCCCCATCACAGCACAGAAACCGTGCTTACTAAAGTCATAAATTACATCAGAATGAACACAGTCTCAGGCAAAAATTATTGATTCCGATCTCAACTTTAACTCCCACATTAAGTCAATTAGAAAATCTGCTTTTTATCATCTTAAAAATATAGCAAGAATTAGGGGATACATGTCCAGACAGGATCTAGAAAAACTAATTCACGCCTTCATTTATAGTAGGTTAGACTATTGCAATAGCCTTTCTTCTGGTCTCTCCAAAAAAGAACTGGGACAGGAGCTGAGTGTGGTGGCTCAGGTTTATCTGGGAGATGGGGGGACACGAGGTGAGTGTGGGTTTATCTAGGAGATGAGGGACATGAGGTGAGTGTGGGTTTACCTAGGAGATGAGGGACATGAGGTGAGTGTGGGGGTTTATCTAGGAGATGAGGGACAGGAGGTGAGTGTGGTGGCTCAGGTTTATCTAGGAGATGAGGGACAGGAGGTGAGTGTGGTGGCTCAGGTTTATCTAGGAGATGGGGGGGACAGGAGGTGAGTGTGGTGGCTCAGGTTTATCTAGGACAGGGGTGGGCAACTATTTTTCATGGGGGGCCACATGAGAAACCCAGATTGTTGCCGGGGGCCGAACAAATATTGTCATGCCGTAACCCATGGATGGGCAACTTTGATGATAGAGAGGGCCACAAAAAAATGTCCTGGCTACCAGATTTTGCTGAGGGCTGAACGGCGCCAGCACGAAAAATTTGGGGCATTTGAAGCCAGGTTTAGAGGAATAACTCATTTTAAATGAACAATTGTGATGTCATTATTCAGTCTTAACCACCAATATTTGATCCTTTTCCTCACTCACTCCTATGTCACCACCTGCTCTCCCTGCAGGGCTTGAAATTAACTTTTTTCACCACCTGCCAATATGGCTGCTAGATTTTAAAGTTACCAGCCAATTAGAATTTCCACTAGCCGAAATGTTTTTCTTGAAATAAACCGGAATATGAGTGGGTTAGCATAAGTATCAGTAAGTGGCCCGGGATTCTCAAAGCCTGTGTTGTGGGTCACACAAGAACAAAAATGCACTCTTGAAGCTAAATAAATCCAAAACCAACAAGTTAATTATTTAAATTTCTACTTCAATGTAGAACAGTCATTTCTTACACATGAGATTACTTTTAGCCTTTTAGTCATAAATATTATTGAAAGATATTCCATATTTCAGACTGAAATGCTATAACAGAAGAGTATTGCCCAGAATGACATGAACATTTGGACACTTATTCAGCGGGTATATTGCATGGTGCGTTCAAGTGCACTGTAAAAAAAAAAAAAAAAAATTTTTTTTTTTTTTTTTTTTTTTTTGCAATTACATCGCGGGCCACACAGGGGGCGCCCGCGGGCCGCATACGGCCCTCATCTCCTAGATTCTAGGAGATGAGGGACAGGAGGTGAGTGTGGTGGCTCAGGTTTATCTAGGAGATGGGGGGGACAGGAGGTGAGTGTGACGCCTCAGTCACTGCTTCACTGAAAGCAGGAGTGGGCAGGTTTTGTAAGGTGCTGGAGGTACAGTAAGGTTCATGGTCTGGAGAACAATGACAAAGTGGAGTTTTACTACTGCAGAATGGAACAATAGATCAGATCAGCCTAATTGGATTCTTTCACTGCATTACATGCTCCCCTGCAACAATGTATCAAATGACCTATTACAAAGTCCATTGAATAAACTCAGCGGGTTCCCAACCTTTTCTGTCTCAGGGCTCACCTGAAAATCTCTCTCATGTTCACGGCCCACCTCCGACCGTAAACAACCCAAATAATGTGTTGAGGATAGAAGGAGCTGTCCATCAGCACCACACAGAAATCTGAAACTAAAAGTGAGGAGCTGTCTGCATCTGCAATAGGCTAATTAATGAATAATTGATTACAAATTAAATAACTATCATTCAACAATGGAGAAATGCATTCTCATGATGCATAATAATAACCCCCCCCTCCCCCACGAAGATTGTAATGTTTTGCAAATGATTTTGCAGCCCACTTGCAATACCTTCACCCCCCCCAGTGGGGCCCCCGGCCCACAGGTTAGGAATGGCAGGAATAAAAAATGTCACATCAGCAACCTGCAGGAGTTCAGAGTTGAGTAGTCCTTGTTTGAGATGTGAAAGTTCACACAGATAAATATATACTGTATATATACAGTAGTTTCCAGAAAATAACTAAAACACATAGGTCAAGACCCCCTCTTTTGACCCAAACTGATGATAAATCTTCAAAACAAATATTGTTTTGCCCCCAAAAGGAAATTAAATTGTTCTGCCTCTTTATTTGACTGAATTTGGCAAAAGTGCCTTTGCTTATTTTATTATTTTCTCTCTTCATGGAACACAAGTTGGGGACTTCAAAAGTTGAAAGCTTAGAAGCTTATCTCTCTGAGAGTTTAAACTCGTTTAAACTCATGATGAAAGATTTAGTGGTAGACTCAATGAGGAGCTATCTTTGCTCTTTGATATAGTCAATATTTAAATAGGTTTTGACCCAGTTCATCTGCTGGTTTGTTATCAGTATACTGGACTTTGGCATTTGGAGCATTTGATCATTTGGCTTTGTTGTCGGTTAAACTATTTTTGGTTCCTCCTGTGTGATTTTGTCTGCATTGGATTGTGTACATTGGTGTGTATACTGTATGTTGTTGTTAGTAGTCTGACACTTTTCCTTTTCTTGATGCTGCTGTCATGGCCAGGCCTCCCCTTGAAAACAGAGATTCTTAAACTTACTGGGACTAACCTGGTCAAATAAATACTGTCAATACATTGTAGTTGTATTACCAGCCCAATGTGTGTGTGTGTGTGTGTGTGTGTGTGTGTGTGTGCCAGGCTACAGGAGACTCCGATGTCGTTAGTACAGCTCTCAGCATCCACAACAAGTCAGCAAGAGTTAGATTACTGAAGGTTAGATCTTCATTTGGATAATAATAGCCCCTAGGCTGCCCCGGGGTTCAAAGGTCACATTATTTGTCCACCCTCTAGGCTTTTCCAGACGCACACAGCAAAACCCCATCGATCAGGAATGTACTCGGTGTCTGCCTCTCCCTCCGGGGGCTTTTATTGGTTTCTCTGATCCCTCTAATACCCGAGCGAACCCTTAATGGCTAATTGATAAGCTGCCCAGTTCCCCAGAGCTCCATCTAAAGAAGGTCTGCAGGGCAGAATGTCAGCCCAGGAGCCAGTGGTCATCCCCCCCCTCCCCCCCTGAAACACTGTTATCCACAGCTCTTCTCATTTGCATAATGAGAGCAGGCTACTTGTAACGTCTAATTGATGAGACATGAAGACAGACATGGGAAGATGCGGTACAACCGCTCCCGCCTCCCGCTACTGCAATAAAGTAAGTCTCCCTACCACGCCCAATCAGTGTGTGTGTGTGTCCCAGAGCCGTGTATATAGAAGAGTCGCGACATCTCCATTCACTCCAATGGATGAGTTTTTTTTACTCTCAGGAGTTCCAGGAAGTAAGGTCCTGGATTAAGCAGCACTGTCGCGTTGCAGCAAAATGGCCAGTTTTGTGTTGTACTTTCAAAGTTTTTTTTTTTTTTTTAATCAAATTGTACATTATCAGCTTTATTTTAGCATTCAAAAGTAGCGCGAGACCACCTTCCTGGCTGTTCTTAGGCTAATGAGTCACGCATGTTGGTCCTCCGCTCTCTAAATTGCTCTGTTGTGTGTCCGTGTCTGACTATTAAATTCTGATAGGGTCCATCTGTTTCGAGCAGATTTGTTGGGTTTCTGGCAGTGTTAGCGCCCCGCTTACCCAGAGACCCCGCAGGACCAGCGTGGGGGTGAATGGGAGGGAAGGAGGGAAGGAGGGGAAGAGCGGAGAGAGCAGCGCATTACATCTATTCTATCAATTTCTAAATTACTCATTTAGACGGAGCCGCGCGGCGTCGAAAAAGCAGTCATCGCCTTCCAATAACCCGCGCTGATTCGGTCACCGACGAGAATGAATAACAAATTAGCCGGCTTGTAGAAAAGGGGGGTTCTATATATAGAGAGTCGGAGGGAGCGTATGAAAATAACCTCCCATTCATCAGGATTACAGCGCTCCGAGGTTATTCCAGCACTGCTAAATTGCCTCTCAGGCTAAACAAGCGGTCAGAGAGCGAATGACTCAGTTCCTCTTCTCCTCCCTCTATCCAACTCTTTCTCTTGTCTCTTTCTCTCTGTTGTTTATAATACCGAGTGCCCGCACCCCTCCGTACTGCTTAGCGCAGACATGTCCAAAGTCCGGCCCGGGGGACAATTGCGGCCCGCGGACTGATTTTAAGTGGCCCTCGACTTGTCTCTCAAAATATACTATATGTGGCCCTCCACACAGTATTGGTTAATCAAGCAAGTTCAATTTAAAAAAAAATCCCTTCACCTAACGATGGCAGCACTATCATACAGTTTGTACAAGCACCAAGTAGGAACAGCACATGCAGAACTAATGTTTTCAGATGGTAAACAAAATCTGTAGACTACATTTGTATGTGATTTTTTATTTTATTTTATTTATAACCCAGATGAAGCACCTGGCATTTTCACATGATCTAATCTGGCCTCCATTCAAAAAGGTTTGGACATTCCTGGCGCCTTGGCGGTCACCTCAGCCTTATTTTCGGTGACAGTGCATGAAGGCCTACAAATGCTATGCTACCAAGTAGCTTCTTTGGTTTGTCTGTTGTTCAGTCACAAGGCTATGTGGGGCTGATTTATATCACACAGGGTGAAATCTCACACTATCATCTTCTACATACATGCTGTTAACTTGTCATGTGTTTGTTTGTGCTTAATTGGCTGTTGCTTGTTGTGCTCTGAAGAGCCCCCTAGCTATGTTCACATCTCGTCTGGGATAACAATTAGATTGTGTTGCTGTAATTGGGCCTCTATGTCTGAGGTGAAGATTGCACAGTACAGAGCAGAGCTAATAGTAAGCACAAAGTAGCCATTCCTGAGAACTGATCAAAGGCAATTAGTGATTTCTTACAAAGATATGAAAGCAACTTTGATGTTTTCTCACGTTGATGTTCTGAATTTCTACGCGAGGACGTAATTGGATCTTGTGGTCAAAGCAAACTTTTGACCAGATTTAAGGTAAGCCTTCTCTCAAACTTTAGACATGTATTTTTCACTCCATGTTCTCTTCTGTACCCTGATTTTTAACTGTGGAGATGACAAGTTTGTGCTTAAAAAAGAACGCGTGGGTGCTACCACGGATAAACAAGCGCAGGTTGCTCTCGTGTATTTTCTTAAATTGCAGCAGTTACCAAGGCTACATTATATTGTATCTTGTCCTATGGTCTAGCTGCCTACAGTACTGTATGCACTGGTTCAAATGCTCAGTTGTTTACCCCATTAGTACAGTATATGCATTTCACCACAGGTGAGTGGATGGCCTGCACACTTAGCTATGCAAATGTTTGGGTCGGCGGCGAAAGAAGTGGGTGGGGGGCGGTCATTTTACGAAAACACACCCAGCTGCCCTTTCGATGGCTCATTGGCTCCCGAGATCAGGTGCACTCTGAAAGAAAGGAATCATTTTGGATAATTGACCTTCTGCGTGCATATCATTAGAATAAATTAATTTGGATTTGGAATAAAGCGGGAAATGTTGTCTCGTTTATATTCTGCTGCTGGTTTGTTGTAGCCGGTCTCCGAGGTGATTATGTATGTATGCCATTCACCAACCATTATGCATTTCTTCAATTTAATCAAAATATCATTCTTGCTCTTAGCAGAGCAGAGTTGAGCAGCACACAGCAAAGGCAGGGAGAACCACACCACACGCAGGCAGCACACAGCAAAGGCAGGGAGAACCACACCACACGCAGGCAGCACACAGCAAAGGCAGGGAGAACCACACCACACGCAGGCAGCACACCACACGCAGGCAGCACACAGCAAAGGCAGGGAGAACCACACCACACGCAGGCAGCACACAGCAAGGCAGGGAGAACCACACCACACACAGGCAGCACACAGCAAAGGCAGGGAGAACCACACCACACGCAGGCAGCACACAGCAAGGCAGGGAGAACCACACCACACGCAGGCAGCACACAGCAAGGCAGGGAGAACCACACCACACGCAGGCAGCACACAGCAAAGGCAGGGAGAACCACACCACACGCAGGCAGCACACAGCAAAGGCAGGGAGAACCACACCACACGCAGGCAGCACACAGCAAAGGCAGGGAGAACCACACCACACGCAGGCAGCACACAGCAAAGGCAGGGAGAACCACACCACACGCAGGCAGCACACAGCAAAGGCAGGGAGAACCACACCACACGCAGGCAGCACACAGCAAAGGCAGGGAGAACCACACCACACGCAGGCAGCACACAGCAAAGGCAGGGAGAACCACACCACACGCAGGCAGCACACAGCAAAGGCAGGGAGAACCACACCACACGCAGGCAGCACACAGCAAGGCAGGGAGAACCACACCACACACGCAGGCAGCACACAGCAAAGGCAGGGAGAACCACACCACACGCAGGCAGCACACAGCAAGGCAGGGAGAACCACACCACACGCAGGCAGCACGCAGCAAAGGCAGGGAGAACCACACCACACGCAGGCAGCACACAGCAAAGGCAGGGAGAACCACACCACACGCAGGCAGCACACAGCAAGGCAGGGAGAACCACACCACACACAGGCAGCACACAGCAAGGCAGGGAGAACCACACCACACGCAGGCAGCACACAGCAAACGCAGGGAGAACCACACCACACGCAGGCAGCACACAGCAAAGGCAGGGAGAACCACACCACACGCAGGCAGCACACAGCAAAGGCAGGGAGAACCACACCACACGCAGGCAGCACACAGCAAGGCAGGGAGAACCACACCACACGCAGGCAGCACACAGCAAAGGCAGGGAGAACCACACCACACGCAGGCAGCACACAGCAAAGGCAGGGAGAACCACACCACACGCAGGCAGCACACAGCAAAGGCAGGGAGAACCACACCACACGCAGGCAGCACACAGCAAAGGCAGGGAGAACCACACCACACGCAGGCAGCACACAGCAAAGGCAGGGAGAACCACACCACACGCAGGCAGCACACAGCAAAGGCAGGGAGAACCACACCACACGCAGGCAGCACACAGCAAAGGCAGGGAGAACCACACCACACGCAGGCAGCACACAGCAAAGGCAGGGAGAACCACACCACACGCAGGCAGCACACAGCAAGGCAGGCAGAACCTTATGCCTGGTTCAGACTACACGAATTCAGCCCGATAATAGACCGATTTGGTCGTGCGCGACAGATTTTCAGCGTCGGGCCCGAATATGACCGTCGGGGACGACGATCGGCCGTCTTCACCTCTTGTAGTGTGACATAATCAAAGACCAGCGTCGGGACCAGTCGGGACGTCTAGGACGCCTCACGACGCCCTGACGAAAAGACTGGCATGTCTTTTGGACATGGTTTCGCCTAGTGTGACACCCCGGAAGACAGGTATCAGGTCCTGGGGAGACCGCTCCCCGCTCGATACAGATTTCACCCGCTCGCACTCACCGCTCCGCTCCGCTCAAACGAATAAAAGAGATAAAAAGGCCAGGGTGTTTTAATTTGCGTTTAAACGCCTGGGCAATGGCAATGGGCATTGCTCACTACAAATAACATGAGCTCAGCAGAGTCGGCTGCATGTTCGTTTCTCTTCCTTCTCGTCTCGCAGCAGCTGGCAAGAAAATAGTGGGCGTGCACGAAGTAAGCCAAGTCTTATTGGAGGCTGGAGCGGATAGCGGAGTGCATCACAGTAGAGCCTGTCACTCATCCAAATAACGTTAATTCTGCAAGGGATATATATAGCACCTGGATTACATACATGTTTCACATAGGGTTGTGTTTGGATTTCAATGTTTTATTTTGCCCAATATTGAAATGTTTTACAATTGCATGTTGTGCTAACATAAACATTATTTCTATCTACCACTTTAGCCTATTTAGGCTGATTTGGTTGCTATTTCTTGTCAATGTATTGGCCTCAATGCATCCTGGGAGATTTCGTTCACAGGTCCGCCTCCCCGACGACCTGTGAACTCGCTGACGACAGCAGACGACGTGATGACGGTGGCATACGATGCTCTGTCGGTGTTAAGCGAGAATACACTTGTAGTGTGGCCAGTCTCCCGACCAAGACATGTCACGAATTTATGGCAGTATGATGGCCTCGTCTGACATGGTGACATCGTGAACGACAAAAAATATTGTGTAGTCTGATCCTGGCATTAGGTGAACTTTCGCTCCAACATGGGCAGAAACTTGGAAGGGAATGTCAGTGTGTGCACACACAGTCTTACATAAGAATGGGTATGGCCTTTTTGGCTGTGTGCATAATATGCCTGTATCAATGACCGAGCGAGCATGCAGGAACCCATGTTACCGCAACTGTTACCGCGCACTATTCACCTTATGTAGCCCCGCCCACTTTATACCCATCGTGTCGCGACTTCCTGTTCAAAACGCCGGCTGTTTTTACCTGCTCAAACTAGTCCGACTCACCTGGTCAAACCTAGTTTGACTCACATCTTGAGTCAGACTAGGTTTATGAGTCACGGGAAGTGTAAACACAATCAGATTCTTCCCGATTGTGTTTACACTTCCTGTTAGTCTCTCAAGTCAGACTGTCTCTTCTACATAAGGTGAATAATAGTGTGTCTATAGACGGTTTTCATGGAACTGTGTTGCTAGGGAACAGTTTGGAACCTATATTATGTCCTGTCAGTTATCGTACCAGCAAACACTGCAACAGGTGGTAAGCTGGGGGCAATTTAGAATGTTTATGTTGCCGAGTTGAACCATCTATAGAGAGGCAAAGTGGAACGTCACTTCCTGCTTCAGCACTGTACCAGAGATTTTCATCCTCTATTTATTTTCCCATAGACGTTTTGTAAAATTTGGAACAAAACGTAAAACAATGTGTTTAAAGAAAATATTTTTTCAATGTTTTTTGAAAGTTTTGGTCAGAGTGAAATGTTCTATGGTCTCTCCCGATTCTAAATATAGCTGAACCGTTTGGGTTTGACCAAGTAAATCAATTTGTATACGCATTTTACCAAATGTCTATGGGAAAATAAATTGCGGAAGAAAATCTCTGGTACAGTAGTGCTGAAGCAGGAAGTGACGTTCACTTTATCCTGTCTATAGTGTGTGTGTGTGTGTGTGTGTGTGTGTGTGTGTGTGCGTGCTCAGTACTCTTATGTGTGCCTGCAGGGCCCCGTGTGGCCTCTTGTCGTCCCCGCTCTTGCCAATCTGCCTGTCATGTGACCTTGCTCCTCCAGTGAAAGTAGCCGTGCTGCTGCTGTGCGTGTCTGAAGCAGGGCCCGCGTGGCCCTGCTCTGTACGTCTCATTGCTGGCTGATGGACAGCCATTAACCCTTTGGTGACGGGGGTTGAGGAATATTTATGTCTGGCCTGTCAGCAGTGACACCACACCCCCTCTGGGGATGAATAATATGCCTCTGCCCTACACTGGCTGCTGCTGTTCAGTCTAATTCACAGCACAGTGCCTTCTGTGTGCGTGTGTGTGACTGTCTGCTGCGTGTGCTGCTGATGTGTTCTCCACCTCTGTGTGTGTGTGTGTGTGTGTCTGTGTGTGTGTGTGTGTGTGTGTGTGTGTGTGTCTGTGTGTGTCTGTGTGTGTGATATACCCTGAGGTGAGCACCAGGAGACAGGTTCTATATCCTTGACTGACATCTGACATACCCCCTGCTAGCTGCAGAGGTCTCTCTCTCTCTCTCTCTCTCTCTCTCTCTCTCTCTCTCTCTCTCTCTCACTCGCGGGTGTCTCTCGCTCTGCCTCAGTGTTGTCTTTGTACAGAACATTGGGTTTCCTCTATGATGATGTGTTTTTGAAGTGCTCGTGTCAATGGTGCCTTCCTGAAGTGGGCTCTCACCCCGCTCACACATTTGATTAAAAGCCGCGCGCGCGCGCGCGCGTGTGTGTGTGTGTGTCTGTGTGTCTGTGTGTGTCTGTGTGTCTGTGTGTGTGTGTGTGTGTGTGTGTGTGGGGGGGGGGGGATTGGGGGGTGCGTGTGAACATGAGCGGCAAATAGCACACAGGAAAGCACGCACACTTCCTGCTGATGTCAGAAGCACTTCAAACACCCTACAAAAAAGGTGGTACCCCTACCTCCAAGCCAACACCATGTCCCCATCTCCGTGACAAAGGGAGAGGTGACGTTCACTTCACGGTGTGCAACGAAGTACACTTTAGAGTTGGCATCCGGCACACACCCCTTCAAAAGTATTAACGTAGAATACTAGACTTGTTGTAACAATCCAGCAAGACCGATTTTAGTCTTGTACATACAGACGGTTTTAACTTGACAACATAAACATTCGAAAATTGCCCCTAGCTTTACTTCCTGTTGCAGTGTTTGCTAATACAATTAGCTGACAGGAAATCAGCTAGGTTTCAAACTGTTGCCTAGCAACAGAACACAGTGAAAACCGTCTAGTATGCTTCATTCTAACAGCAGGTCTGATCAGAACAATTATTTAAGAAATTTACCACGAGAGGAAGGGGGTTGTGGCCACATTTACCACTGGTACAGGGTTGCATAAACCCTGTACCAGTGGTAAATGTGGCCACAACCCCCTTCCTCGAGTGGTAAATTTCTTTTCTACAATAGCTACCACATAATATAAAAAATACACAATTGTAACATTCAATTCATTTATTTACAATCATTACTGGTTTCAGAATACATTTATCCTTCCGCCACAGAATATAGTTCCATTGACAGTCCCAGGTTCACTCCGTGACAACTCGAGCTCAGCCAGTTCTCTCTCCCCAATTTCACCATGTCGTTCTTTGTTCACTTCACCTTCATCTTCATCTAACCACTGCTCAAAACTCAATCCACCACAGTAAATCAAACGTTACTACGAAATCGGACATTTCCTTGTTAGAGATTTGCAGACTGACAGGCTAACAGTGGGCGGAGTCAGCACAGGTGTTCTTCATTCATCAGGGAGCGGAGTGATACTGCGGTTGGAGCCGAACTGTAGATTGTTGGCCTATTTACCACTGTTGCTAGCCAATCAGAATCCAGTATTCACTCATGCTGTTGTAGAATCCCTCTTCATCATCACTGACTCCAGTTGCCGGCAGCCACATCTTCCCAAGCAGAGTTCAGTTTGGACTGTACAGTATATTAGTTGTGTTGTGATGTTGCTTTTAACAAGAATGTGTGCGTGATGAGTTGCTTCACATGTGGTATGTGACATTGGAGTAAGGAAGGAATCACAAAAATGCCAGATAGTTGTACACACATTAACGGAAAAAATCATTATTTATATTGAGAGCATTCCCCAGGGTTCCCACGTTCCTTGAAAATGAAAGGTTGTGAATTTGAGGTGGGGGGTTCAAGTCCTTGAGCGTTGAACAGACATCCTTGTTTCAGGCACCACCACCTGCGTCGAGATGTGCAACTTAACGTGCCGTGCGTGCCTGAGTGATCCATGTCTCAAACCATGCTGTGTTTGCTCCTTGAATTTGATGTGGAAGATGTGGGAAGGAACCATAGGGACTGTATCAATACGGACGTAGCTACAGTACCATGACGTCACGTCACCCGTTGCTCCTCTTTTGAAGCCTCAGAGGGTTGGCATTTTCACCGTTCCCATCTTGGTTGTTTGGAGTGACATAAATTTGGACGAGAAGAGAAACACGGCCTGCTATTGGTCCATGATTGGTCAGCGGCACGATCACTGGACAGGCGACCTGTCAATCACACCCCAAAACATTGTCTACTTTATACTCTTTTACTCGAAATGGGACCATATTTGACCAAATGAACGTCATGCTGTATTGAAGAAAACTTGAAACTTATCGATTGACACCATACATTAGGAAAGTGTTTACTGAAGCCGTGAATCAAGTGAGAAAGTAGGGTCATTTTCCCATTGACTTCCATAACAATTTCTTCGTCACGAATAGAGATGTAACAATAACCGTGAGATACCATGACCGCGATATGTTGCACAATATGCACGGCAGCGCACACCACTACAGATAAGTTAGTAATGGAGGACCCTTGTGTAAACATTCACATATTAGTTTCAGTTCAATAAAGCAATATTTTTCTTCAAAGCAAAATTGTTTTTTCGATGAGCCATTGTACGTTTAATTAAAAGGGTGGATAAAATACCATATGACATGATATTTTGGTAGATACCGTACCGTACTGTAAAATTTCACAACGTTAAATGCCTAGTCACGAAGCACAAATCGTCAGATAGTTCCAGGAACATAGCAGTGACTTGACTTGACTTGGCCGTGCAGCCCCCAGATCTCAACCCAATAGACTCCAGCACCTTTGGAATGAGGTGGAACAAGGTGTTTGCAGCATGCCTGGAATAACTCAGGCTTTTCTGAAGGCAAAAGGAGGGTGTCTTACCTGGCGCTGCTGGGTGCACCTCAAGTGGCCACTGAGTGTATATAGAACTATGATCAAAAGTGTTGTGTTTGAGTGGGTGTTTAGTCTCTTAAAAATGCATTTTATTCTCAGCTAAAAATACTCTGAGGCTTTTTGAGAGCGTCTTGATTCCTTAATTTGATGTATTTTCTGTGGAAACATGATATCGCTTGTCGTCGTTTTTCTTTTTATTTCCACCTTTTGATATGAAAATACAAGAAAAAGTAACTTGCTAATAATAAAGGCGAAAAAGTTGATTGTCCATTTCGTTGTGACTTTAACTGTACGGAGCCCCGTTGTGCAATGATTGATTGATTAAAAAAGTAGTATGCGTACTCAGCCTTATTTCTGTGACAGAAGGAAGGGAGGGACAGACAGACAGACAGACAGATGGTCCATTAGACAGTGAAAAAGACTGATGGACAGTGGAGGAGAAACAGCGCCACGGGGCAGCTGTCGCAGCCCATGACCCCGCTGCTCGCTCACCAGAGGTGGCAGCACACCTTCAGGCAGTAACGGTCATCATCTCCACAATCCATCCGCTATTCACAGGGGCTCCGCCTGGCTCTCACCTTCTCCTCTGTCCCTCCTCTGTTCCTCTCCCACCTCCTCCAACCTTCACGCCAACTTCCTGTGGCCGCGAGCGAAGCCACTTCCTCCTTGATTTGGTTTCTATTCTTTGGCCCGCAGAGAAAGGTAAAATGAGCAGTGAGGGGTGGTGGGGAGGTTGGAGGGTGGGTGCTCATACTGTATATACAAACCTTTTGGGCCAGTCGCTTGACTCAGGCCAGAGAAGACCTGAGGATGTGGATGAACGTGAGCCAGACAAGTGGTGTTGGAGACAGGGTGATGGACATGTGGGTGGTGATGATGAGGAAATAGTCACACAGGTGATAAGTGTTTTCTGGAAGGAATGGAAGCATTGGAAAAACCTGGATTACCTGTTTTAATTCACTCATTTTCATTGTAGCTTGAGGAAACGGAACATTTGTGTGAAATCTATTCCGAAGCTTGCTATTGCCAATGGCGTATTTCAAATGCACAGTAACACAAGGCTGTGTAGATGGTAGACTGTGTTTCCAGCCAGTTGAAATTTTTCTCCCCCCTGGATGGAACCTGGTCTCCCACCGTGCATCGATCAGGCAAGGCAGCTTTCGCCTGTCGCAGCAGCTTTTTCTAGAGGTGAAGTGAAACTTCAGATGGCGCTGTCTGTCAAAGAGGTGTCTGCGTCAGTGACACAGCCCATCTTTGACATAATGCTCGGTCTGTCTCACCGCCCGTCCCGAGAAGGAGCTGTCATGCTTCAACAGGCCGGGTAATTATTTCCCTCTTATCCGTCCTCGCCAGGGCCAATCTGAGCCTTCAATAGAACCCGGGACCGCACCGCTTCCCCTCACCTCCTTTCCCCCCCGTCTCCCTTCCTCCATCCGTTTCACTTCGCCTCACTCTCTGACTTCAAGAGCCTCTCTCTGTCTCTCTCTCTCTCTCTCTCTCTCTCTGTCTGTCTCTCTCTCTCTCTCTCTCTCTCTCTGTCTTTTTTCTCTTTCTCGTTCTGTCTCCTCTCTCCAAGAATAGATTTACACAGGCAAAATATCTTCTGTGTTTGACAGAATCGAGGCTCAAAGTCATAAAGTTCCCGTGGAAGATTGCCATAATATGAACATCTCTGTTAAATGGATTGCAGGCACCGTGCCAGATTCCAGGCACAGAGCGAGTTTTAAATTAATATCGTACTTAATTCAGTACGTGCTACACATTTCTGCCTGGACAACTTTTCAGGCTCACCCAATATAATTGTGTTGCTTTAACCCCTGGGATCGCAATATGTATTTGATGCTGCGAGCACAAACGAGAAGACATTTTCATCGCACAAGGAAACTTGCTGTTCCTTTTTGCCACACAACCCTATATTCTGTTGTCATCTGAGACACGTTGAGGGCACTCTGTGTTCACTGTCAAGGCAAGTATGCTTTTTTAAAATATTTAATTTTGCCATTTCAAATTTTCAGAACACAGAAAAACGAACAAACCCGGATACAGGAAAACAAAAGAAAGAAAGAAAGAAAGAAAGAAAAACATACACTCCAAAATTACAACACAGTGCCACCAGTTAGATACAGAGCTTATGTGCTTGTAATATATATATATATATAATGTATATATATATATATATATATATATATATATATATATATATATATATATATATATATATATATATATATATGTATGCGTGGGATCCCACACAAGGGGGAGAGACCGGCCGGGCGAATCACCCGTCGCCCCTAACCTCGTCAAGGTACAGTAGGCCAGAAACGGGTCCCCAAATAGTTTGAAATCTCCCAAGTGAGTTGGTCCTCCAAGAAACTTAGCCTCTCCATTCGTATAACAGAGATCATGTCTGCCAACCACAACTGAAAAGAGGGTGGAGAGGGGGACTTCCATTTCTGCAGAATGACTTTCTTGGCAACAATTGTCCCCTGTGTCAGAGATTGTTGCACAGCTGTATAGGGAAGTCCAGAGAGGATTCCGTGCAGCCGAAAATAGCGAGTTCTGCTGTTTTTGTAGGCCTTAGAAGACTACCAAGTAGGGATGTTCATCAATTATCGAAAATCGATAATTGATCGTTAAGGATTGGAATCGATCCTGTGGCATTTGGATCGATTTTTTAATTATTAAAAAAAAAAAAAAAAAAAAAAAAATGTTTTTTTTTTTTTTTTTTTGGACTAGGTTTGGGTGGAATTCGTTCCTCCTCGCCCCACTCCATTGCACAGCCGACTAACGTGAGGTGGAGCTTCATATAGTCTCTAGTTTTCTGGCTGGGCACGGGCCTTTGTGCCAACAAAACTGTTTTAAACATGGGAAATTCACACCGGCATGCGCCGGGGACAGCAGTGTTGGAGAGGAGACACATTGAAATAAAGAGTTCATTGAGGAGAACACGTTGTCTTTCATATTTTCTGCCATAGGCATTCATTTTGAAAAAAAAAAAAAAAAAAAATGCAAATATTGAAAATTTTCTAAGTATTAATATGATCGATAATCGATAATTGATCGTTAATTTTCACCAATTATCGATTTTGGAAATTTTTCAAAATGAACATCCCTACTACCAAGGCAACTATGCTTTTAATGCAAGGAATGCTTTTGAGCAGCTTTCTTCTGCTATGTCTTTTAGATTGTGAATTTAGATTGTGTGTGTGTGTGGGGGTGTTGTTGACAGTAATGAATAGAAAGGCAAAGTGACCTCTATAAAACTATTTTTATAAGCATTTTGCGAAATGTCTATGGGAAAATAAATAAAAACCTCTGGTATAGTGCTGAAGCAGGAAGTAGGCGGTCACTTTGCCTCTCTATCCACCTTATTTTTGAATGCCGCACTGTCAAAAATAATTGTGGGAACAAGGTCCGGTTTAACGTGACTCATTGTTGCAGCTTGCAACAATGAGTCACGTAGGCTTCTTCTGCAGCCTTTGTACTCAGCTGCAGACCCCAATTATAAACCGGAAGCTGGAGTCTAGGGGTGCACCGATCACGTTTTTTGCCACAGATCACCGATCACCTATGGGAAATATCTGCCCGACCGATCACCGATTACCGATCACCGATTTATAAACTCCTCAAAAAAAGTTTGGAAACGTTATTTTGGTCGATTATTTCTCCCCTTTAATAATACCAATTGGCATTGTATTTTATATCGTTGGAAAGCCTGATTAGTGATAGGGCCTTTTTTTTTATTAAAAAAAATAAAAATATATATAAAAAAAAATATCGGCAATCAGCCAAAATATCGGCAATCAGCCGATCGCATATTTGAGGTCAAAATCGGCCCATACAGATTGCTTGCCGATCGATCGGTGCACCCCTACTGGAGTCCGTTGTAAAAGTTATAAATATAGTCACGTTATAAACAACTAACCAACACTGCGGGTCCGTGTGGAAACAGTGTTACTCGAAATGGTTAAAAGTTAAATCAATTTGGTCATTCAGTGGCATTTTACTGCCAGGTAAAGTAACTATTACGCTAGCCGTTAGCATTAGCCACAGTAGCCGACTACCCACAATGCATTACGTTATCCCAGCACCCTAACGACACGGCTGTAGAGCAGAATGGTATCTGCTGTAAAATCCTCATAGACATTTTTAGTTAAAACTGTAAAATTTACACCGGAAGCGGAAGAAGCACCCCCATCAGGCATCATGGCAGCTAGAAATAAGGTGGATAGGTTTGACATGGGCCTAGGTTTATCTAGTCCTTATGGCCACTTTGGCTGTTCCATTACCTTTAAGTGAAAGCTCTCTGGCGGAGGTGGTCTCTCTCTGGTAGGGATGCAAAATAGCAGATAGGAGCTGTGACATCAATTGAAAACAAAAGGATAATGTTAAGAAGTCTTAAACGACACATTGTGCCGTGCAGTTTACTCACCAGCCTCTCTCAAACATGGCCGGAAATGGAACAAGCATCCCTCTCTTCCAATAGCAGCCCTGTCATCCCAAAGATGTGTGATTAGATCCAGTATGCCTGTGTTGATTTGGAAGCCGTTTGCGTTGACCTCTGACCCCCCGGGGGCCCCAGCGTCGTCGGGCCCCCAGCAGTTCGGAGAGGAATAAACAGGCGCCGCCAGGGCAGGCGGGGACAGTACACAGGCTGTGTCTCTCCAGCAGATAAGACAAGAACAATAGCCCTTTAATAGGCCACAGAGAGACGCGCGGCCGTCTTCAGCCGTGCGTTGTCCTCGTCCTCATCTGCTTCCTGCTAACAAAGGCGACGAGATGCTTTTCCTTTTCTTCTCTTCCTGCAGACAGATTAGCGCTGCTTAACAGGGATGCGGGCGCAAAAAATGTGTGTTTGAGCGATAATACAGCGATTGGCCACAGGGAGTTCTGGCAGAAAGAGAGGGAATACAATGCTTCTACATTCCCCATTGGCTTGAAACTTGGAGGAGAAATAAGCACATTGTATATTTTGAGCTATTTATGATCTGTGCGGGGAATATTGACACGTTTCAACCGGAATGTGTTGCCGCCTTGTGCTGTCTTTATAGTTCAGTGTCCATACAGATGACCTGATGAAGGTCTAAGGACCGAAAGGTTGTAAATCATCCCAATACATTTTATTGCCAGTAAAGGACAGTGTGCAGGAATCCTCTTCTCTTGCCTATGGACGTCTCCTCTGATGATGCACCTGTCCACAAGAAACTGAAGGTGTACATTAGCTTCTATTGTCAAGTTTAGTCCACTAGTCATAGCTCGGCCTCGCCTGCCTTATTGGTGCGCGCGCGCAGGCGTGTGTGTTGCTCACTAACTGTTATTGCATCAGAGATGTCACAATGCCTCCTTGTGTGTGTGTGCCCCATTATGATATCACTGATGACATCATCAGTGTGTGTGTGTGTGTGTGTGTGTGTGTGTGTGTGTATGTGTGTGACATCACTGATCAGTCTTGTCACAATGCCTCCTTGTGTTTGTGCGTGTGCGCATGCGTATGACATCACTTTTGACATCATCACTGATGACATCACATCATTAGCTAATTAGCCTAATTAAAAAATCCGTCACGTCACCCGCACGGGTGCCCTTTACACACCCTGAAGGTTTCAGCCCGATCGCACGTAAAACGGCATAGCTGTGGCCGAACACAGAACTTGAAGCAAACAAACAAACAAAGTCCACATACTAAATTGTATATATAGATAGATAGATAGATAGATAGATAGATAGATAGATAGATAATATTGTAGAAGGCCATTGCCGTGTCAGGGTTTGACGATAACTTTTTTGCTCACCAGCCACTGTGGCGCTTGTGGTTTTACTAAGTTACTAGCTAGATTCAACCATCCATTGAAGAACTAGATGTGCAACCTTTTTAAATGCAAATGGACACTGTAAACAGCCACATCACATGACCACTGTAAACACCCAAATCACATGACCACTGTAAACAGCCACATCACATGACCACTGTAAACAGACAAATCACATGATCACTGTAAACAGACAAATCACATGACCACTGTAAACAGACAAATCACATGATCACTGTAAACAGACAAATCACATGACCACTGTAAACAGACAAATCACATGACCACTGTAAACAGACAAATCACATGACCACTGTAAACAGACAAATCACATGACCACTGTAAACAGACAAATCACATGACCACTGTAAACAGACAAATCACATGACCACTGTAAACAGCCACATCACATGACCACTGTAAACAGACAAATCACATGAGCACTGTAAACAGACAAATCACATGACCACTGTAAACAGCCACATCACATGACCACTGTAAACAGCCACTGTAAACAGCCACATCACATGACCACTGTCAACAGCCACATCACATGACCACTGTAAACAGACAAATCACATGACCACTGTAAACAGACACATCACATGAGCACTGTAAACAGACACATCACATGACCACTGTAAACACCCAAATCACATGACCACTGTAAACAGACACATCACATGACCACTGTAAACAGACAAATCACATGACCACTGTAAACACCCAAATCACATGACCACTGTCAACAGACAAATCACATGAGCACTGTAAACAGACACATCACATGACCACTGTCAACAGACAAATCACATGACCACTGTAAACAGCCACATCACATGACCACTGTCAACAGCCACATCACATGACCACTGTCAACAGACAAATCACATGACCACTGTCAACAGACAAATCACATGACCACTGTAAACAGACAAATCACATGACCACTGTAAACACCCAAATCACATGACCACTGTAAACAGACAAATCACATGATCACTGTCAACAGACAAATCACATGACCACTGTAAACAGCCACATCACATGACCACTGTAAACAGACAAATCACATGAGCACTGTAAACAGACAAATCACATGACCACTGTAAACAGCCACATCACATGACCACTGTAAACAGCCACTGTAAACAGCCACATCACATGACCACTGTCAACAGCCACATCACATGACCACTGTAAACAGACAAATCACATGACCACTGTAAACAGACACATCACATGAGCACTGTAAACAGACACATCACATGACCACTGTAAACACCCAAATCACATGACCACTGTAAACAGACACATCACATGACCACTGTAAACAGACAAATCACATGACCACTGTAAACACCCAAATCACATGACCACTGTCAACAGACAAATCACATGAGCACTGTAAACAGACACATCACATGACCACTGTCAACAGACAAATCACATGACCACTGTAAACAGCCACATCACATGACCACTGTCAACAGCCACATCACATGACCACTGTCAACAGACAAATCACATGACCACTGTCAACAGACAAATCACATGACCACTGTAAACAGACAAATCACATGACCACTGTAAACACCCAAATCACATGACCACTGTAAACAGACAAATCACATGACCACTGTAAACACCCAAATCACATGACCACTGTAAACACCCAAATCACATGACCACTGCCAACAGACAAATCACATGAGCACTGTAAACAGACAAATCACATGACCACTGTAAACAGCCACATCACATGACCACTGTCAACAGCCACATCACATGACCACTGTCAACAGACAAATCACATGACCACTGTCAACAGACAAATCACATGACCACTGTAAACAGACAAATCACATGACCACTGTAAACCGCCAAATCACATGACCACTGTAAACAGACAAATCACATGATCACTGTAAACAGACAAATCACATGAGCACTGTAAACACCCAAATCACATGATCACTGTAAACAGACAAATCACATGACCACTGTAAACAGACACATCACATGATCACTGTAAACAGCCAAATCACATGACCACTGTAAACAGACAAATCACATGACCACTGTAAACAGACAAATCACATGGCCAGTGTAAACAGACAAATCACATGACTACTGTAAACAGCCACATCACATGACCACTGTAAACAGACAAATCACATGGCCAGTGTAAACAGACAAATCACGAGTACATAAAATGTATAACTGGACAGTCGTCAAATGTTCAGCTGTAATGAGGTCGTGTGTAAAACTCCTCTCATATGAAGACAAAGACATCAAAGGAGTAGCTTGCTTCTTATTGCATAGACTGTAATAAAAGTGGTGCAGGGGTGGAGAAGATTAATTGAAAAGATAAAAAACTAAACTGAGAAAAAAACACAAGAGAAAAACTTTGTCTGTTAGACGCAGAAGAAATCTCGTTAGTAGGGAACAAATTATTTGTGCCTAATTAATTCAAATTCATAAAAGTCTGAAATACACCATTTTAAAACAGAAAATGAACCTCGAAATGTCCCCAGCTCGCCGGCCTGTCGGCCCTGGAGCTACCAACCAATGGGGTGAAGTGCTTCAGCCTGCACCCGCCCTGCTTCAACCACACCTCTACCTTCACACCTACTGTATACAGTATATTAGGGTTGTCAAAAGTATCGATACTATCGAAAAGTATCAATACTGACATTTTGAAACGGCTACAATACTCATTTGCAACATGTAACGATAATATCGATAAGTATCAATACAAAACATTTGAAACGGATACAATACTTATTTGCAACAGTTTCGATACCAGCAGTGCTTCCTTTTAATGAATTTTCCCCTCCCTATCATTGGTGGGTATCTGTTGCTTCAACAAGCTAAACATGTTCTGATAGGCTGATGGCTAGAAGCATGGGTAATCTGCGGTCAGTGCAAAGTTTTAATGAGTTTTATCGGGCCTAGATTATGGAGAAATGTGCGTCTGTCCGTCCATCTGTCTAACTTTATTTTTGATGTGTCGTCGTCATCACGTGGTATCGAAAATGGTATCGAGTATCGTTATTTTCCTGCGTATCGGTATCGAAGTAGAGATTCTAGTGTCGTGACACCCCTAGTATATATACTGTAGAACGCCACCCCAAAGTGGCTAGTGAGAGTGACTGTCTACCAGGGCGGTGAATCTTCACTGGCCTCACGATTCGATTCGACTACGATTCATCGGTCTTCGATTCGATTCCACGATGCATCTCGATACAGCTCCAAGTATCGCAGCTCCAAGTATCAAATCCTCAATTTTCTATATTATTATTGCACATGGCTACTTTTTCATCAATTAATACAAGCAGTCAGATACATATCAAGTCCCTTTTTTACTTAGAAAGTGCTTTAAAATCTGAATGTCAACAGACATTTAAACATAAACGATTCAACGATTCATCTGTCAACGATTCGATTCACACGTCCGCATCGCGATGCATCGATTAAACGATACATTTTGACACCCCTACTACTGTCTACACGCCACAGTAATATCAAGCCCTGTGTGTAATTGTATCATTAGACCTGCCTGTGTCACCCACACATTTTTGTCCAACATGGATCTAAAAAGCCTTTCAGAAAAGCACACAGACGTTCCCCTGGGAAGATGCCATTGCGCCGTGCATGTCAAATGGTCCCAGTTCCATGTCTTTCTTGTCCTAAATGCAGTTAGTGGGGTGTACAATGACAGGCACAAAAGCCTATTCCTCCTGTTAAGGCCTCTCCTTTGAGTTTGACGCAGACGAGCCTTGGCAGGGCAGCTCACTGCCGCCTGCTATGATCCTATTGAGTGAAATCTGAATCGTTTCACCGAGACCCAGGTCGATGCCTTATAACGCTCACCTGAAAGAACGCGCAAAGATCCTCTAAAACAGGAGACCTCTCACGTTGTACCCAATGCCTTCGTGCCGCACTCTTGATGAAAGACGCACACACCCCGCTGCTGCCAGCAGTTACCTGATTTGAACGACTTCAAGGAGAGAGACTACTGTACTGTATGCTTTGCTCTGTGACAGGAGCTAAACTAGAGTCACGTGCGAGCCTTACGTTCTAATGGTTATTGAACTTGTGTGTTTTTGTTGATTGTTCTATTTGGTTTATTTGATGTTATGCATGTCCTGTTTTTATAAGGCCAGGGACCATGTTGCAAATAAGTGTTCACACTTTGACATGTCTATCCCTTGGATTTTGTCTGTTATGTCCATAAAATCAATCAATCAATCAATCAGCTGAAATCGTATGAAGAGGGGCAATGTTGGAGTTATTAGTCTGCCGAATATGATTTCACATGTAGCGTAGGGTTTGTGAGACGCTTGGGGAACCTGAATGCAGCACAGCAGATAGACTTGTGTTTGGAGAGGGTGTCAAACCAAGGAGATTGACCCTGATGGCAGCCAGGCTTTGGGCCCATTCATCAGAGTGGCATTTACGGGCTCCAGGCCAGCAGGGGAGCTTGTCTCTGGAACCCCCCACACAGCTCGCTAGCTCTCTAAAAACGCAATAATGTCTTTTATGGCTAATGTTCACTGTAGCACAAAATGGCTGATATGCTTCACCAATACATACTGCACTTTGGGGCTGGAGGAGCTGATCCCGGATGTCATATGAATAGATATATGGACAGAAGCACACATTTATGTCCTTTACGATCTTTTACATCCCGTGTCTTTGCATTTTGTCTGTTCCTTCTGGTCGTATTTAAGTCATATTTCAATCCAAATGACAGTTGTAGCATTA
Source organism: Poromitra crassiceps (assembly GCF_964638095.1). Taxonomy (NCBI): domain Eukaryota; kingdom Metazoa; phylum Chordata; class Actinopteri; order Beryciformes; family Melamphaidae; genus Poromitra; species Poromitra crassiceps. The sequence continues at coordinate 7,202,999 of NC_139649.1, forward strand.
GCTGACAGTGGAGAGCGTTCCCTTTGTGTTGAAAGTGCGTCGCTCTGTTTTGTTTGGAATTGGCAGATTTGATTGAAATCTTTTGTGTCTAATATCCAGCTCCTTACTTCCTTGTTTGAATGGGGGGAAACAATCTTCCTCGGGCAATACTTCCGCATGTATAAACCTAAACCGGAGAAATCATCAAGAAAACTACAAAACTTCCAGCAAAATGCAACCCAGTCGTTGCCACATTCATATTTCTATAAACTGCATTTACTTGTCTGCCAGCCAACATGAATCATGTCTTATGTATCATTAATATACATGGGTGTCAATAGGAGACGCATGAATGGAAGAAATATGGTCCTTCTCAATAGAGACAGGGTTGAAAAATGGGCTGCAGAGAGGGGGAAGAGGAGCTCTCTCTATTGGGACTGTATATACGGCATCTAAATCTCTACTGCCCCCCAGTGGGGACTAGCAAGCATGGCTGTGTGTGTGTGTGTGTGTGTGTGTGTGTGTGTGTGTGTGTGTGTGTGTGTGTGTGTGTGTGTGTGTGTGTGTGTGTGTGTGCGTGCGTAGGATCATCCTGAGCAAAATCCTGCAGTGCAATATGTTAAAGGAACACTGCCCATTTTCAACCAGCTTTGTATCATTAAAACATCAGTAGTATATCAGAAAACTGTAAACTGTTTTGAAGTCTGTCATTTAATTTGACAGCTATTGAGTGTTAAAGTGTGGACCAGTGACATCACTGATCCACACTAACTCAAATTAATAACTCATTAACTCAAATCAACTCTCAATAACTGTCAAACTAGATGAATGATGAATAGTTTGACAGTTATTGAGAGTTGATTTGAGTTAATGAGTTATTAATTTGAGTTAGTGTGGATCAGTGATGTCACTGGTCCACACTTTAACACTCAATAACTGTCAAATTAAATGACAGACTTCAAAACAGTTTACAGTTTTCTGATATACTACTGATGTTTTAATGATACAAAGCTGGTTGAAAATGGGCGGAGTGTTCCTTTAAGCTTTAACCGAAGAAGCCTTATGTTGTATGTGGCAGTATCCTTGTTAATGTGAAGATTTTTTTCACCCCTTGTCTTAACTTTTGTAAAGTAAGTCAGAAAAATCCAGAAACCTTAATATAACGAGTGGAGGGGGACAAACAAACAAACAAAAAACAAATAAATAAATAATCCATAATAATCAATGAGTAAGATAACTGTTACACTGCATTTGTTGATTTATATTCCCATCAATAATACTGTACAATCCACTCATCGTTAATGAATTTGACACACCTGTCCCGCATCACTTTGATCTGACATTCTGAAATCATCCTGGTTCATGCAGATCACTCTGACCTGTCAATCACACTTGATACCTCGAATGCAACAATGCTCTCTGATGTTATTCCTTCCAGGTCAGGTAATCTGTTAGAAACACATCATGACATTGTGGACGCATTGCACTTAGTCTGCGTTGATAATGCATAAACTAAACAAATGTTTCCCCACGTTCTTTTGTTAGCACTGTTATGCTTTCATACAGAAAACGTGTGTCATCAGTCAATGTAATTAATTTTGAGGTTGTTGTAACGCTCCAATTAACATTAATCTAATCAGTTTCATCTCGGTACATTTGCGCTACAGAATCCCATGTGTAAAACTCTGCAAATAGTGCATATAGTTAGCAGCAATATCAAACGGATGAATGTGATAATGGCATAATACAGACATGCTAATGTATTTCCACACAGTGAGTTTGTTGAATGTTGACAGTCTCTCGGTATGCGTCTCTCTCTCCCTCATCCTTCTCTCTGTATGGAAGGATTTAATTGACAGACAGCAGCAGTGATGGCGGCAGCAGTCTTGGCCTCGTGCCACTGCTTAGACCACATTAACTACACAGGCCATTTAGACTTGGACGGTATCTATTTTTTCATAGCTTCATACGTCTTATTTAAGGTAAATACATAGCCGGAACTACTTTCTAAACATGGCCGCCAGGCGTACAGCGCATGCGCTGTGTACAGGCAAACAAGGAAGTAACTCGGCGTGGGGATTTACTACGAAAATGACGTTTCACGTAACTACGGATTATTATTTCATCGCGCGTGGTGAGTAGCCGAGTCACAACATGTACATAGAGCTTTTTGGCGCTGTTAGAAATGTGTGTTTTTGGTGACTTTGAACGGCTGTACCGTTTCCCCCAATTCATTGGTGATACTAACTAACTGGACGACTGTAGCTCAGTGTACACTGTACGGAGAGTGACGGTAAAGGCATTGTGTATCTCTGTTATGTATGGGCGATATGGCAAATAGACAAAACTCCCCAAAAGTTGGCGTATCCCTTTAAGGCCTGCTTAGGCCACGTTAACCCATTGATACCTGATGCAGCATTTGTGCGTGTATCCCTTTAAGTCGCGCGGTTCGCGGTCTTAAAGGGATACACACACAAATGAGGGATATACACGCAAATGCTGCATCAGGTACCAATGGGTTAACTACACAGGCCATGGGGAAACACACTCACACATGTGTCTTAAGAACACACACAGCCACACACAGTGAGCTGTGGATCACACCTTAACAGGCTGTCAGAGGAGCTGTTTAATATAGGGGACCAATGAGCCAGTATCATATCACACCTCTTTCTCTCTTCTTTTTACCAGCCTCACTTTACTTCACTGACTTCTCTGTGTTTGCTGCTCTTAGATACACACACTTGCACACAAAACCGTTCTTTCTCTTGTGAAAATGTAGCCTACATTACACGTACAGTCATTTGCTTTAAAGGTATACTATGCAACTATTTAATTAAAAAAACTTTTTTTTTTTTTTTTATCCGTATAGAAAAGTTTCACCTCAAAAACATAAATTTTAATCCACTAGATACTGTGGCAGTGTGTTTGTGATTTGCCTGATTTTGGGGCTGTTTATATATTGTTTGGCTGTGCTGGGACGTATTTGGGCGGATACATTGTGTAGAGGTCCATGCGGGGCCGTATAACGCCCAGCCAATAACATCGCTCACACTGCAACGACAGCCAGCCAATAGCATCGCTAAGATGTTCTGCGAGGAATCCCTCAGCAGAGCGGAGTCAGCGCGGACTAAAACCAGGAAATAGAGCTCCTTCCCAGATCAATATTTGGGCTGTTTGGCCCTCGCCCCCAGTCTACCACACACTAAAACACTATACAGTTATTGTAATTTATATAACTTAGTGCACGTTCACACAATAGGCAGAGCATTACAGTAGGCAGAACTGAACGATCTCTTCAGCGTGGCGTGGCGTACGGCTGGTGTGAACGGCCAGTTAGAACGCTGCTGCTTTGAGACTGTAAATAAAGTAATTATCCACAATGTATTTTAAAATGATTTGTGTCACTCGTTATCACTAATTGATTGTGATTCAAGCTGTAGCTAATTGAAAACCTTTATATTTGCTTTGCACCTATGGAGGTTCCTCTTTCCCTGGAAGAATTCCCTGGCACACAGGAACTGATTTATGTTTCCTGTTTGGAATAAATACAAGACAGGAGAAGTTTACAGTGAATGTCTTTAATATTATGTTGAACCAGAGACTACATTGAGTGTAAAACACCAAAACAATGATCACCAAAGCTGTAACCAAAAATCAAGAAATACTATCAGTAAGTTTCAGGCTTATATAAATGAACTCTGACTTGACTATATCTCATTGCATTTTGAATGTCATCTGTTACAATGTTGCAATCCTAAGAGCAAAATTCAAACAGCCGTCACATGTCCTCATCATGCTATCAGTACTCTGTCTCCTCGTGTCTTTCAGTACCTTTCCTTCACTGCTTTTCTCCCCCTGCTGGTCAGGGATTAAACACAACCATTACAATTTAACAAAGAGGAAGTATTGAAAAGGTTTAGAAAAAGACATCTATAAGAGACATCAAGCTACACCGCATGAAGGAAGTGAAACTAGCGTGGTGACAAAGTATGTGAAACCCTGAGTACATCACCGTGGAAACACATCATACCCCAGCCACATTTTCAACCATGTGTGCTATCTCAGATCAGAGGTATTATAATTACCATCACTTTATTGTATATTAATGGAGACGTGGGGAGGGAGGTTCACACCCACACAATGTTGAGTTATTTACAACTAAAAGAACTTGGTTATGTTGGGGTTAAAAACAGAATAAAAACACAAGACACATCGGGTTCTTGAACCAGGTCTGTCACAATGTTAGCGGTCTCCTATAGCGGCCGAACAAACATTACGTTCGAACACGTTTTAAAGACGTTTTTGTTAAACTACAATGTCTTTGGGCTGTGTACCAACGTTACTATGTCACATGTTTTTGTGATACTGGCTTGCCATTTCTGCATCTCTCTTTGCTTGTGACTTCTGCATCTGTGACTTGACTCAACAGTACAGTACAATACAGTGCAGTGCAGTATAGTACAGTACAGTAGCTACAGTACAATTACAGGACAATTATTCCACTGCTTTCAATAGGACACACAGTAACAAACCTCTCTAATTACAACTTCAGCTACAATACACAGTTAGGCCTATGATCTGATCTGACATGATGGCCTTTATACCCCCCCCCCCCCGCACACACACACACACACACACACACACACACACACACACACACACACATTATGTCACTTTAAAAGCCTTTTGACTTTGCACTATAATTAGTTTTTCTCTATTGCTCTGACTTCTACTATTGATGTGACCTCTGTGCTGCATGCTGCACTAAGTCATATTCCACGTGTTTAAACCTGCTGACTGTGACTATCAAAGAGAATCTGGAATCATTAATGAGGCCTATTAAGCACTGCATTTTGTTGTTGTTGTTGTGACAAATATGACCAATACATTTTACCCAATTCTGCCTTCATATTGACACCCTCTCATTTGGGATTAACTTGTTACATTTAAACAGCGTTTATTTCAAAGCAGTTACTTTTAAAAACAACTGAAATATAGGAAAAATAGCAAATATCACATGAAATGGTAATAATACTGGAGGCAGGAAATGAGCAAACTTCAATGATGCTGGGGTCAAGTTTGACCGCCATTTTGTAAACATGATATAAACTGTAATGTAAAACATGTTATATACTGAAAGACAGCAGCTGTAATAGCAGCTGGTCAAGTTTAGCCTCTAAATCTACTACTGTATAATGCACTTAGGTCCATATTTAACAAGGGGCTTTAACAAAGCTGTTATTAATGAGGAACTGTCACACCTCCTTCTCACAGACGCAGTGCTCTGTGACGTCACATGACTCGTCACCCCATCGTGTCAAAGGGTCACTAGAATGAGTAGGATCAAACAGCATAACACAGTCATGGTTGTCATTATAGTTGTCAGGCTGCGTCTCTCCCCAGTACCTGAAACAGAGGAGGACAAGGAGCCAAACCCTGTGGTGAAAACATCGTCCATAGTG